>NW_027466473.1:11220000-11635000 GCF_050575085.1 Anarhichas minor | reverse complement strand
GTCACTCCTTATTAATACGCTTCAGTTACCACCAACTCTCTGAAGACGCTAACAATTTCAACTGCATGTGGCTATTTGCGCTGATCTTTGGGAATTGTACTGTTTTCGCAAAGGCTCATTTGTATCGTCTTGTATCGGGTTAAATTTAGCAGCAAATACCCCCATTTAAATACGTGCATATAGCACAGGAGCACCATGACGCTATCTGCTTGGCAGCGCAGTTATGGCTGCATTTCACCCTTTGAGGGTGGTTTGGGAATTACACAGTTTCTTTTTGTCCTATTTGTTCAGGTTTAGGGGCCACAAGAGCCGCACAATCCATTTGTGAAGTCGGCCTTGAGAGTCTACAGCAACGTTAGCGGCTCTGTGTGACTGTATGTAGGCACTGCAATGTTTTGAGCAATAAGCTAATTAGTGCCCAATGCAGGCTGATGTGTATAATGTTAACCGTCACCACTGTACCTAACTATGGTCATGCCAATAGAGTATATAGAGTACATGAGAGGATGAGAGGATCCGAAAGAAAGGAGGCCAAAGAAAGAAGAGAGATGAGGACAGGTCACGAAAGGAGAAAGCATAATATCTCACTGTCTATTTTAGCTATGTGAGAGAGTGTGTGTATGCGTCAGGCAGTGACAGTTGAGCGAACAGTGGCATACCAGGTTGGCAGAGATATTTTAGTAACTAGGCCGAGAGAGAGAGAGAGAGAGAGAGAGAGAGAGAGAGAGAGAGAGAACACAAAGGCAAAAAAGATGAAGAGATCGTTTAGAAGATCCCCCTCGGTCCCTTCATCGCATTTCTTCACCTCCTCCCCCTCCTCTCTCTCTCCTCTTCCAGCTGATTGACAGCGCCCCCTCCTCCCCCACCCAGCGCTCTTTGATTGACAGGACTCCCCAGACTGAAGCTCTTATCCCCCGAAACAAACCTTGCTCTGCTCCTCCTCACCTTCTTTCTCTCCTCCGTCTGCCTAGACAAGCCTCCTCCCTCTCTTCACCCCTCTCTCTCTTTCTTCCTTTTACTCCCTGTAAATGCTTTCTTATCATGTTCGCCTCCTTCTATCCTTTTTCCCGTTCCTTCCTCCTTCCTCTCTCTCCCATCATGTCTTCTTCAAGCTGTGACCCCTCTTAACCCTATAGATTACGCACACACACACACACACACACACACACACACACACACAAACACACACAAGCACAAACACACACACACACACACACACACACATACACAGGGAACCCCTTAAACCCCTCAGGCTTATGTGGGCCCCTTTAGACTTTGGGAGCACACATACTGGTACCCATAGCCCCCCTACACATACACACACACACACACACACACTCTCAAACCGCCTTCCTCAAGTCTTGACACTGATCTAAGCCGTGAGCGCACATGCCTGAGACTATAACCCCCTCAAACCACACACACACACACACACACACACACACACACACACACATACACACACAGCCTGAGCCTATTAAGCCAATTGTAGAAGTCTAAACAGGCAGTGAACTGAGCAGTGAGGTAGGTAACCCCTCAGGGCCACAGAGAGAGTAAAACAGCGTCAAAGAGGGAAAAGAGAAAGAAAGGGAGGGAGGGAGCAAGGGAGAGAAGGAGAGAGAGGGGGATGAGAGTGGGTGAGGAGGAGCAAGGACAAGAAAGAGGAGGAAAGAGAAGTGAGGAAGGAGGGAAGTGGAAGTGTGGGAGTAGAAAGAAATAGAAAAAGAGGAGATGAAGATGTTGAGTGAGAAAAGACAGTAGGAGATAGAAGGAGGACAAATTCAATGGCAGCCACACACACACAAGAGGAGGAGAGGTGGATGTGGCTCTTTAGGAGTCAAGCAGGCATATGATAGGATATCGTTGCATGTCGTTAACCCTATATTAACCCCGAGAGGCAGCGGGACACTCACTGCGCTACAACATGGATTATGGGCCACACACACACTCACACATACATACATGCATACATACATACACACACACTGGCACGATGAGCTAGCTGCCAGTCAGACGCATACACACACACACACACAAATGAACACAAGAACTGATATCCTCACTGACACCATGCAATGAGCTGTCAATCACATGCAAACACTTTTCTCCATTTCTTTCACCTGTTTGTACTCACAAGTAAACGCAGAAGCCAGAGGTGGTTGAATTTGTTAAAGCATGATTAAAACTGGCAGCAGTATTGTTTATATGATGTCACAATAAAATTGCATTTTGATGTCATATTGTTTTCCTAAATGTGTGTATTTCCTGTTGAAAAGGGATTGTTGAGAGGACATGGGATGGGAAAGGCTGCATTAGGCTACATAGGAAAAATCTGAAATGGTTTTATTGGTTCAGTTCACCCTGAACCCTTCTTGCTGTTTACTCCACATCATGTGTTTCCTCTAATAATTCGCTACAAGAATGTGATCCCTCACTGGCTTCCCACCCAAGTAAACACTGACAGTCCACCCAGAAACAGAAGTCGGCGCAATGCAGTGCAGAGCAACTTGTTTCTGTTCACTGATCCGATCTCTGGTGCTAAATGTTGCGACGTGGGTAACTCCTCCCCTTGAGCCATTCAGTGATATTGTCAATTCGGGTGAATTCAGGGTTCAATCGGTAGAGACGAGCTAGGATTCTATACATAAACTGCCCATGGCATGTAAACTACAGCAAGTCTGTTAATTGTGTCTGTGGTTCCCCATGCTGGGGCTTAGCATGCCAGCTGCTGTCAATCAAACACAGACATCGACACTGCCCTCCTGCCAAGAGAATTCTACGGAAAGATCTTTATTGCTTCCTTTTAATAATAGAAATATATTAACGATGAATCTAAAAAACAAAAATAGCAAAAAGGGATGTCTCAATGGGAACTCAGTTGGACCTGTTTACAAGCAGTGAGAGACAGAGCTGTTTTTTGACTTTGTCTTTTTCTCCACATGTTTGGGTCGGACAGCAGACTTCCAGATGTTAAAGTGAGGCTGTGAACCACTGCGGAGTGGGCTGGGGGGGGGGGGCTACAGGAAGTATCCCACGGTATCCAGGGTAACCTTGACATTCCATCCTGACCAAGTTCCCTGACATCTCCCACAATTCACTCTGCTCCTCTTCTCCAGCCATAAAACACACACACACACACACACACACACACACACACACACACACACACACACTAATAGTCCCCACACATCAATGCTCCAAACAGACCAGTAACACACATTATGATAATATATGTATTATTTTGTCACTTTGTGTCTAATATATCACTTATTCAGTCAGCGGCCCAACCCAAGTCACAACATACCACCCACACATACACACACAAACACACACACACACCTTCCAGGCAAATATATAATGGTGTGTAAACTGAGATGTCTGAGATAGCCGACAAAAACAGAAGAATGGCACTGTGGTGAAAGATAGAATAATGTCCTGCAAACACACACACACACACACACACACACACACACACACAGACTGAGAATTGTGCTCTTTGAAATAGCTCTGTCAAAGCTCACTTTGAGACACAAGTGTTTATCCACTTCATAAGATTTCTCCAAACACAAAAATAAGTGGGGGAGGTGAGAGAAAGGAGAGCCAAATCCTTAAAGCTAAAAGTGGGAATTAAGGTGCTTGACTTAGGAAAGGAGAGGAGATGAGAGGAGAGGAGAGGAGTTTATCATCATACATGACAAAAATAGGGATTTATTTCTATGGGGTCAAGATAAGATAATATTTTTTTATGTTATGAGTGAGTTACAATTATATATAAATACACATTGACAGAAAAAGGTACACAGGAGACACCTAGAGCTCCTGTCACATTTGTCTTGGTACCATTAGATTTCATTTGAAAAAATACATGAAACATCAATTCATTAATATTTGACCCTGGAAGAAATTACATGAAAGTGTTACTCTACCTAAAACATGTGTTTCCTTTGTTGTTTTTGATGGACGACAAAACAAATCTTTTTTTTTACACGTTTGGCTGTGTCACCTGTCAAAACTGTCCTAAATAATTTCCTTTGGGTTAAAAACTTGTACATTTTAATATCTTAATTACAATGCAATTGTTGTTTGATAATGTGGTTTGTAAGAAGCGACCAACACCGTGTAATAACTGAAGTGACTACCTCCAAATCATGATAAAGCTATTATTGATAGTGGCAGTCCCTTACACCTGGAGAATACCAGCTATAGACAGGTAGGGGTGGAAGGTATAAAGGTTATAGAAAGTACACCGGTATATTATACCGAGATATTTTCATCACAATATAAAATAGATATTAGAGAGGTAATTATGACTTCTTTAACTTCGTGTAACACTAGCTCAAAGCCGCTTACAATAAGTAATACTACTTAATCAAAGCAAGTCTCTAAATAAACCATCATTTGGTTCCCATTTCATTTGAATTGCACATTTTATACAAATAACCACTATACATGACAATAACAAAGTGAAAAGATAACATTTACAATTTCTGACGGTTACATTGAGTTTGGGACGGTTTCAATTTTGCCATGGATTTGCCGTACCACTGTTCTACCCCTTCGGAAGCATTTATATTGACATTTTTACAAAAAAACGAGAGTACCTAAATATAAATTGCTACTGTCAGTAGGAAAGTAGGAAAAGGTTGGAGGTACTATGATGACCACTCTCTCACTCCAGTCCCTGTGTTAATCTTTAAAACACACACACACACACACACACATAGACATGTGCGTGTAGAGGAACCTGCTCACAGAGGGTTAAAACAACTGCCATGAAGAAATCAGATTAAAATGAGGTTGGATCTCATTTCAGTTTTTCTCTGTCACTTTTTTCTTTGCTCATGACCCATTTTTCTGTGCTGTTGCAGAAGAGACAGAGACAAAAAGAGGAGGGGGAGGAGGGATAACTTCAGTCCTCCACCTCGACGTGAAGGAAGAAAAAAAACAGACAGACAGACAGACAGGTAGGAAAAAAGACAGACAGCTTCTGCTAGTAAACAGCTCTGTATTTTGAATTGTGGAGAGGAAACACACGTCTGAGCATTGTTTGTTCATTCAAGGCTGAAGATGTGCGTGAGTGTGTGAGTGTGTGCGTGAGTGTGTGAGTGTGTGTGTGTGCATGTGCCCAGATCTGCCAGATATGAGGTAGCAACTGAGCAGCTGATGTCCCCTCTGCACAGGTCATTGACTAAATTACTGAAGTGCACCTGTAAATAAAGCGTGTGTTTGTGGGGACTTTCACTTCCCGCTACTTTCAGCAACTCGCCACCACTGATGAGTCCTGCTGTTTGACTCATAAACGCAAAGCATTCGATCTCAAACGTCTCAATCCGCCTTCCATCAGAAGCCACTGATTCTATCTGAGGCGCGTCTATTTCAGGAAGTGACAGCAGATCATCTAAACACAAACATCCCGCCACACGCCGCCATTCAAACAGGTCAAGACGGTCCATCATCCGGCATGTGAGTGTGTGTGAAAGTGTGTGTGTGTGTGTGTGTGTGTGTGTGTGTGTGTGTGTGTAGGAGAGACAAATATAGTGCGGGAGTGAGAGACAGTACCTGTCGATGATAACAGGGTCTGAGGGTGTCTCATTACGGTTTCCGCAGCTCTTCTTGTCACAGCACCGGCTACGAGAAGAGAAGAGAAGACAGCAGAAGAAAAGTGAGAAAAAGTCCGACACAGGAACACACAGTACTTTAGCAGTTCAAATTTAGACGTTTTAATGGGAGTGTTACACATGTGCTTTGTCTGTACTGAGCTTTGACTAAACTTAACACCAAATTCACAGAAATGTATTAAATCTGTCTGAAACAGAAAGTCTAGCAGTTCTACACTGACAACTCAAAAAAAAGAAAATATTGATATGACATGGAAAGTGAGGGTATAGCAGGATGTGAAAGATATACATTTTTAGGGGATTAGCCTGCTGGTGAGCTTAGCCATGGGGCCTTAGGGCATAGATGCCCCGACCAATCAGCAATCAAGGAGATGCTTGTGCGGTCAGAGTGTCCTCCGAAGAAAAACAACACAATCGGCAGTTTCAAGAAGTGCCCCGAAATGACATCGTTTTACATTCAAGTGACAAACCCCCTACAGCGGCTATGATTATGAAATCTTTCCCTTCGGGAGCAAAAGAGAAGGTCCCAGTGGACGAATGAGTCAACAAAACGTCTGACTTTAACACTGTCTGTCGTTTGTTTCCAGTCAACGTTGGTATGTTTTGAGCATGACCGTTATTGTTTCCTAACCTTAACTAAGTATTTATATTAACACAGAGATCATGTTGATGTCTGTGTTCTCACTGCCTCATGGATAAGACGACCAACAGGACAATCTCCTGGAAACTGGATCTATTGTTTTTGGATCTGGAGCAAATCATCCTATATTTAACCCCTAAAGACTAACCTAAAGGAGGCTGTTGAACTTCATTTGGAGATAGGACTTGCCACCATGTCTTAAAAAACTCTATGTGACAACTTCTACTCCATCCTAACTGTACTGACACACGGTGGAGGTGGAGGGTGGAGAGGATTGAAGAGGCCTGAGGCTCAGAAGAGGAGGAGAGGGTGGGATACACACACACACACACACGTTTAAAAAAAAAAGAAAAAGAAAGAAAACTGCCATGCGATCCAAAATTCACACATATGTACTTGCTAGTCTGTCAAAGCTTTCTTGCGTGCATCAATTATGAATAAAGGTGTAAGCAGGAGGGGAAGCATAAAGCCGGAGGGGGGGGGGGGGGAGGGAGGGGGAGTGGAGCGAAGATGAAGAGTGAAAGGATGAGCGTGGGAGGGAAAGCTAAAACAAGAGAGTAAGAGCGAGGGGAGGAGAAGGGGAAGGGAGAGGTTCGGGTGGGAAGAAGAGGAAGGGGAGACGTCTCAGGTTTCCCACCGTCACAGATGGCAGAGGTGGAAAGAAAGAGACTGATACGTTACACCTCACACATTGTCTCCTATCTGCCGCTCTGCCTCTCTTTCTGCTCCCTCTGTCAGTTCCTTTCTGCTGCTCTATGAACTGGGTCAGCACACTGCCCCAGCACCAGCGAGGGGTTAGGCAGGGGGAATGGGAGAATGGGGGCGCACGGGAGAAGAGGAACGCTAAGCCTGAGGAGGGGGGAGGGCTAGGAGGAAAGGGAGAGATGAGGGTGAGGAGAGGAGGAGGTAGATGAGCAGGGGAGATTAAAGGAGGACAGTAGAGGAAGAGGAGACGGGAGCGGAGTGCAAGATGTTATAAATGGAGTTGGGGTGGGGAGCAAAACGAGCCGTGGGACGGGGGTAATGTAGCACTTATTGCTCTGGATCCTGGTGATCTAATCATCTGCTCTCTCCCCCTGCATCTCCCCTCCTCTCTGCACACACACACACACACACACACACACACACACACACACTTTTAAACAATAGAGTCTCAAAAGTGATTTGGAAATGGCATTTTCAGCGGTTCTATATGTGAAAATGTAAGTAAAAAATGTCTGCAAGAGCTTTGGCTAAGGTAAGTCAACTGAAACAATTGGTCAGTTAATCAATTAGTGGATCAATAGAAGAGGCTTCAGCTCCTCAAATGTGAGAATTTGCTGCCTTTCTCTGTTTTGTATCAGTGTAAACTAAACACCTTTAACACGCCATTTTGCAGATGTCATTTTCACTCAGTGTCAACGTCATGTAGCTTTCAATAAAGAGCTGGAAGCAGCTGGTACAGAAACTGCAGCGGCACAGTGTGAAAGGGGACAACACTTTGTTGTATACAAAGAGATGAATTTAAACCAACTTTTGTCCGAAACACATGGATAAAAACACCTATCGTCCATTATGGAGTGAAACCTTTCACGTATTCGTGCCAGAGCTCCAACCAGGTTTGCGACACAGATTGGCTGGGAGCATATGGCTAATAGCACCACCATGACAATGAGCCACACTGATTAATGGACGCCCTGAGCTCTTTGTGTGGGTGTGTGTGTGTGTGTGTGTGTGTGTGTGTGTGTGTGTGTGTGTGTGTGTGTGTGTGTGTGTGTGTGTGTGTGTGTGTGTGTGTGTGTGTGTGTGTTCCATGTTGTGTGTGAGGCCCCTGCTGCAAAATCATGTGAGAACACGAGGCAACGGCCGTAACTTTGACCTCAGCGGCTACTGCAGACGAGAAAGTGTTTACACTCGTTGCAGAAGTCCTACTTTCTGCACTGCTGCTCCCCCAGAGGACGGGTTTGAATATTGGAGGCCTTTCCACTGTACAAGTTCATGTGTACTGTACATGTTATTCAGAACAGTTTATTCACTGCTTCCCCCGCATGATGGACAACAATAACTTACGATAAAATCTGTATTTATTTATAAATTCCTTGTAAATCAAATCAGGTTTTCCAAAGGGTTTTTCCGCAAAGCTGTGCAGCTGAGCTGACTGCCGATTATTCAGTGCGCTATAGAATAAAATATTAGTGTGCCTGATTTCACGGCTAAAATCCCTGCTCGTGCATATAGATGAACCCCAATTTATATTGTTACGCTTAAAGTTGTTCAGTGACAAGGTCAGGGAATAAGAACAACTTAATTCATGTGCTAAATTTGAATTTTTATAACTGTGGTGTGCAGGAGGGAGCGTGCATATGCATACTGCTTTGTATATATGCATATGTGTGTGTGTGTGTGTGTGTGTGTGTGAGAGAGACCCTGCCTATATTTTATAGTCAGATTGTGGAGGAAGGCCCATTTGTTAGCCATGAAACAACAGGAGGGTTCAGATTGACTAATGAGTTGCTCTGTGTCCTAATTAACCAGGCGTCACACACACACACACACACACCACGCATGCATCCACACACACACACACACATTTCCTATTGTATAAGATAGGTTGGTAAAATGCCTCCATAAATAGATCCCTTTCCTCCCAACCTACTTCCGAAGAAATTCATCTTCAGGTTATAATTAAAGCAATGACTCTGATAGCTAAAACTCATCTCCTTCAACAGATATGGCTTCATGTGTAAGTGTGTGTACGCGTCTGGGCTTGTATGTGTGGGGGGGTTAATGAGGGTGACAAAATAAGAAATGTATGGAGCGCAGAGAGTTGACTGGTGACAACTTTCTGCAGATGAACAAAGTATGTAGCAGAAGAAAAAGAGGAGGGGAGCGGAGAGGAGAGAGAACGGAAGAAATAGGACCTGGAACGACTGTTTGAAGACAGTTTAGAGGAGGAGGACGATTCGGGAAGAGGAAACAGATTTGATGCGCCCTTTCTCACCTGCACATGATCTCGTGTGTCAGCAGCACTCTGCACATCTCTGGGTTCTTGTCTTGGCCCTCATAGATAATTGCCTGTTAAGAGAAACACAGAGATGTAGAGAGGAGAAGACAACACAGAGTTAGCTCACAGACGGCAAACCTGAACAAACACTGAGCTCAAACCCAGCAAGTCATCGACAGGCTGTTGGTTACTGCCCCCTCGGTTGTTTTGGTCTTAGTAGACTACGATTTCTTCAGGCATATATTCATTTTGTATGCTTTTTCATGCCGAAATTCATGAGCACTTTTCTGTAAAACACAAGATTTAAAGGGGTGTTTTTGTGTGATTTTTTTTGTGGAGAAACTTAGTTTTACAAATCTGTTGATGACATAAACTGGTCAGTTAGTCGACTAAGAACTTCTTTGGTCGAGGACAGCCCTTGTTGTGTGTGTATTTCATCATAGCAGACGAAGAATTCAGCTATGGTAACAAAAATAAGTAATTTGGTTATTGATTTAGAATGTGTGTGTTGTACGATTGACTCAAAATTTCCCATTTTACAGTAAATCTTGATGTGTGATATCCAAAGCTGTATAATTAGAACTGTCTTGGTGTTTTAGTTATTTAAAGGCATTAACAGTGAGGATTGGGAGAAAAGATAGTGTGTGTATTGTGTCGTTGTCACTGTTTTAACAGCTTTACATACCGGGACGCCTCTGTTCAAATGTTTTTTAGCAAATCACTCAAACAGGAGTAAATGATGCATTTGTTGGGACTTTTTAACTCTGAACTGATCTGAGAGAGTAGAAATGGCAAAATGTTGTACGTGGGATTAACTCAAAATAAACTGCCCATGCTCATCCTGATGAAGGAACTTGTCACCAGCAGTTTGGCTCATTGATGTGTTTTTAATAGACAATACTGGAGCTCTATAACACAGAGGAATAAGCAATGTTGTGCTTTTGCTAAACAGACAATTCTTGTTAGGATCAATTCATTGTTGGTTTTGATGTTTTCATGGAATGTGTTGACAACAACTAAAATATAAAACATCAATAACCACATCCTTCAATTTCTTTTTAAAGAAAACCTAACTTCAAATCATAATTATTACAATTCAGAAGGAACATTTGCCAGTTGTTTATAATCTAGCTTGAGGCAACAAAGCACTGCCATTCAGCCCGTCATTGTCTGCATCAGTGCATGGATGCATGAAAACATATTTGCATGTTTTCAGACCACTGCACTCTACATCTACCAAACTGGTGAGAGGAGGTGACTATATTTTGCAGCTGTGTGCTGTGAGAAAACACACCGCCGATGACAAACTGGGAGGAGTCAGATTTGTTTCACGCTGTAGCTGCGGCGTAGCCGTCATCCACCACGTTTTCTTTTACCAGGTGATGTTGTGGGTAACGGGGTAACAGGCTAGTTCCCACATCACCTCAAAGAACGTTCAGCGGTAACACCTCTACCTCAAATACACACCGATCGTCTCTGCACTGGGAGTCTGTCACCCCCCACCCCCCCCCCCCCCCCCCCCCCCCCCCCCACACACACACACTCACACACAAATCCAAAAACACAACAAGAACGATATCTCCTCTGTTCTCATGCTGCTCAGGTCTAATGTTAAGAAGCATTACGTTGTATATTCACAGAGCAGTGGCCATCGCTTCTGCTCCTCGTGAGGCATTTCGGCTGCTTCCGTTATACAATCTTCCTGCTTCTTGCATAAAGCTCAGAATAAAGCGAAAACACAAGTCACACACCACTAAGCTATCCATCAATCAATACACACGCCCCGGCTGTCTTTGGTCTATTCCAGTCTGTTTGAGCTGTCGTTACAAACTCCAGCAAAGTCTCACCGAGTGACGGGCTCACTTCTCTCAGGGAGTGGTGAGGAACTTTCACTGTCCTCTCTGATAGTCTTCAGCTGAAGGTTCAGACTACCTGCTGCCATCAACTGAGCACTCGTTTGAGTCTCAAATGGAGGTCATTTAGCGTTCTGTGAAAGCTTAACAACTTGTGCTGATGATCAGGGACGACCCAAATTCTACATTTCAACAGTCCCAGACTCAACAATCAATGTCCTAAACTGATACATTCTACATGTGGCTCTATTAGAAACTATTTATTATAAACTATACCGGTTAACAAGCATCACTTCATTGACTCACTCTGGTCTGAGAGGTCCTGCTAGTTGTTCCCTGTACTTATATCTAGATCACCTGAGGTGTTTGGCCACAATCAGTTCAATTATTCAGTCAACATGTAACATTCGTCATTGGATGAGTGACTGTCTCTTGTTTATTTGATCAATAAATGCGTCGCTGCAAACCGCAATGCAAAAATGTCAGCGATTTAAATTGACATGCACACACTCTGAACATATCTCATTGTAAATCTCAAATCAATAATCATTGATCATCCTTTAGGCGTTTGATAATGACTGAGACACCACTGTGATAATGGTTTACATGTGCATGTGATGAATTGATGCTATGGGAGCTGTATATTCACAGCTCTTCTTCTACTCTTCTAATGTTTTAGAGTGCGAGGAGAGTTTCCTGGTCCTCTCTGTCGGGTACAACAATTACACGATCATTGTCTCCCTTTACTCATCACAGGTCTCCTTAACTTCTCACGCCGAGCTCGTTTTGAGCTTTAAAAGACTAACTTACAAAAAAATCTTGCCTATGTTTAAGCTTAGACTGTCCCACCAGGGGCCCCGGGGCAAGCATGTTCCACACGGGGCCCCAGCGTGAGCCGAGATGTAGACTGAGCCCCTCATTTGTAGAAACTACAACAGAACATGGTCCTCAGAAACTTGCTTGGAGCTTTGCGGCATTAACAGCGGGCCGTGACAGTGGCTGTAAAGTCTGAGGGCCCCGTTACAATATTGTTGTAGCCTAAAGCGTTTCATACTAACAGCTAGTCCCGGACCCTCTGTGTTTTTCTGGAATTGGAGCCCCGATTCGTTTCAGGGCCCGGGGCCCCTATACCAGTTACAATCTCCCATGCAGGTGCATATATTCCAGATGCAAAAATCTCCTCAGGAAATGTATCCACGCATGAATGTTGAGCCTGAACGGCTCCTGGTGGTCCAGGACTGTACAGTCAATGCAGGCATGAGTTGTGTCTCTGTCTGAGACAGAGCTGCTGCTAAGCTAACATTTATAAAAGTTATCCAAAAGAAGCTGTAGCTCATCAATCCAGAGAGCAAAATAAACTGGTATCCATTCTGAAAACATTTCAACCGATCGCGGCTGAAGCGAAGAAGCTCCGGTTAACACACCACTGATGTTGATCCAGCAGACTTTTGATTTCTTTAATCCCTCTCCATCAACAGTTGAACAGTAATATTCCCCTTTGATTATGGCTTAATGAAAGCACATGTGAGCGTGTGAACGGTGGGGGAACGATAGAACAGACATAATCTGAAGAATAAATGTACTTTATAAGCCATAGTTCTGTCTATGATTAGACCCGCTCATCGTGCCATGGGAAAAGAGTGGGCCAGGCAGCTTCGTCTGGACAAACATGCATCAGTGCCATCTCAACCTCTATCGACTCCTTTCTTTTATGCACTTTTGCTCTTTTGTTCTCTCTCTCTCGCTCTCTCACACACACACACTCTCACTCACACACACACATGCATGCATTTATCTTTATGAACAGAATCAGGTCTGATGTAACTGAGCTTTCCTTCAAAATCACAAAAGATGAATGCCTTTATACCTCGTGTTTTTTTTTTTACCTCTGCAAGAGACATTGACTGTAAAAAAATAAAGCCAATATAGAGGAATTCTCACATTAACCATATTGTGTTTATCCCAGCTGACCATAACTTTAGCAGGATAAAGGAAACAAGCAGAAGCATCCCCTTTGTTGCAAAATCTTGTAGAATTTAAGACTGATCTTGTCCGGTTTCTACCAACAACGCTGCTTATGTAACATTTACTTTTCTTTAGAGTTAAGTGATGAACTAAGTAAGCCGCTCGCTTTTTCATTTTTGCAGATATGCCGTTGATGATATAGTCACTTCTTTCCCTGCTGACTCCGTGCTTTTGTCTAATGTTGACTCGTCTCCCTCTGTGCCAGACCTGCGACAAAATGGAACAATCCTTGCACTTGTTTTGACCCAGTTTGGATAAACACACTTGATTGCTCAGATACTATGGTATGAAAAAAAAAAATCCCAGAAATTAAAACTGACATCTGACGTTTCTAGTATCACTCGGTCTGTCCTGTTCGCAGCTCTAATCAGGAACAAAACAACACAGAATAATTTAAAGGTAACATTGAATCCACCTTCTGTGGCAGGCTCTTGCGTACTTGTGTAACTTCCTTTTACCATAACTTCTCCTACCATCCCAGCCCATGTTTGTCTTCATCACACTGTCACCTCGCTCGCTGCGCCTTTCATCTGCCTTTTCCCTCCTCTGCCTCCTCCCTCTCTCCGCCTCACCAGGCCTTTCACACAGCATCTCTGCCGCTCTCTCCTCCACCTTTGAAGTAGCGTGACATGCGCGGCGTGTAAACAAGGAGCCGCTAAGCAGGGGAACACACTTCCCCCTGCGTTAGTGTCAGGTCGACTCGCGAGCTAGTGATCCGACGGGGCCGCAGTGACAGACGCTTTATTCTCCGGGACAGAGTCGAGATCAACCGGCGCTCGGCGCTCTGCTTCTGAAGACGAGGAGGCGCTCTCCTCCTCCATTTAACACAATCAGTGCTGGCCCTCGCACGCAGCAGGTAGACAGACAGAAATAGCAGGGTAACAGAAACGAGCGCCAAACGTTGGGGAAGGGTTTACTTTACTGGCAGAAGAATCACAATCAGAACTGTGACAAAAACAGAATCCAGGATATGAGCAGTACCTAACACAGTGGTACCCAGTAATGAACTCAACACTATTTAATGAAGAACCGATTAACAACCAAAGCTACAAAGTCTCCACTGTAAAGGTTCCATCTGACCATACAAAATAAATCCATGTGTAATTGATGAGTTAAATAAAATACAGAGAGTCGAACTCTGCTGCAGGCTGATGTTGCACTAGTTTCTGTGACTCAGGGGAATCTCTCATTGAAGGTTTCTCATTGATTGGTCCCCATGAACACAATGTGCTCCTGGGGTTCACTATCCGTACACTTCCAACCTCTCTCTATGTTTTGGGGATTTTTTATTTATTTTTTTGAAGTAGGTAAATGCTATTGCTGCAACCATTGCAGTTGGGATTTGAATTTTGGTGGAACTATACTTGTGTTTTTTGTTTTAGATCACAGTGTCTTTAACGGTAGAGTAATATAAGATAGACTACAGACAGTGTGTGTGTGTGTGGTTAGAGAGACAGTGGCCATGACATCACTCACCAACTAAGCCAACCACACGGCTGTTTTGGTTTGACCACCTGTTAATGTTCCATTCCTCTACTGCCGGGAATCACACACACACACACACACGCACACACGCGCGCGCACACACACACACACACACACACACACACTTGTGAGCATGCTTTATTGCTCCATGTGCAGTTTTGCCTAAGTGCCTAAACACATATATACGTAGATACAGCACTAAATACCTGAGCTGTTTCCCATTTGTTCATCTCTCCCTCTCACTCATATATAAAACCTCCACTAGCACACGGACACACACACTCTCACACACACACACACACACACACACACACACACACACACACACACAAAAGCCTGCAGACGCCCACAGCTGCAGCACACACCTGGCTGCGTCAGTGTCTCGAGGAAAAATGACTTTTCCTTTTAAAATTTCAAAATCTCTTTATGTAGGCTAAAAAAATGAAATAAAATCAGCAGTTTCATCTTTCAGACAACGCCGAGCATGCTGTATTTGTGTGTGTAAGTGTGTTTCAGAGGTCAAAACTCCCACTCATTCTTCTCTGGACTTCCACTGCAAGGGCCTACTGAGTGTGTGTGTGTGTGTGCGCGTGTGTGTGTGTGTGAGTGTGCGCGTGCGTGTGTAGCTGGCTGTCAACCCACCAAGCTGAAGTTTAACATTGTTATTAGGGAACAGTGTGGTCACACACACACACACACACACACACACAGTATGTCTTGCAGCGTGGCAGTAGCAATGTGAGACTATCAGAGCCTGCAGTCATATTAGCAAGTGCTCAGTGCGTAGCATGACTTCTTGGCTCGTCATATCACACACACTACTTAAATTCTGAGGACACTCATTGACATAGTGCATAAACCGAATTCTAACATCAACCCTCACACAGGCCTTTGGAGCTCTGTCCAAAAATGTCCTCACTCTCAAGGTCTAAAACTCAAATTGGTTCTGACAAAGATAAATGTACAAGTGCGCACACACAGCATCACAAACAAAAACAACAACAATAAAAAAACATTCCTCATTCTAACTGTTTACCTGAGGAACATTGAGAACAAACACTCCAACTGTCTGTCTTCTATGAGTTGTTCTCTCTCTCTCTCTAACTCTTCCCGCTGCTCTCTCTCTCTCTCTCTCTCTCTCTCTCTCTCTCTCTCTCTCTCATAAAGGTACATACAAACAAAAACACAAACATTAACAGAAAAATTGGATCGTATCACAAAATGCTTGCTACTCGGCAAACCAAATCCCAAAGGTGCTGTTATATCTTTCCACTTCCTACTGTGAGCAGCAGAATTACGCCCGTTTCCCAACACCCACTCGCTGCCTCCTCGCTCTAATCACAGCGAGAGAAGTACAGGCAAAAAAACGCCTGGAGCCATGTCGTGTGTGTGTGTGTGTGTGTGTGCCCCCACCCACATACGCTGTGGAAACACCCACCCACAGATTCTCACACACACACATAAACACGCGTTTTTGTGTGTGCAAGTACATGCAGATAGAGGAGGGCGGCGGAGTACAGGCGGATCAATGGAGCAGCTCATTGTCGGAGAGGTAACAGGAGAGGTGACAGACCTCGGTGAATGAGCAAAAGAGTGTGTGTGTGTGTGTGTGTGTGTGTGTGTGTGTGTGTGTGTGTGTGTGTGTGTGTGTGTGTGTGTGTGTGTTAAAACATGTGTTTACCTGTTTGGTCATGGAGTCTATGAGTCGAACATAAAAGTCTTGCTCTGTTCTGATGCCTGTTGGGGAAAAAAAATAGAAAATCACAAATGATAATTTGACAAGCAGAACAACATACAAAACTGCATCAGAAAATATGTCAAATTAATTTCACATAAAACAGTGATAGACTCCTTCCTTACGCAACAAGCAGCTCCCCATTTATAAGGGTCGCAAGAAGATTAAAAACATATTTCCAACACAAAATTCCATGTATTATTTTTTTTTTGACATTTTTCTAATCTTGATAATTATTTTTATTTCATAATTTAGAAAAATGAATTGAGGGAATAATGATTGTTTGGTTCAACTGCTCACACATGCAACCTGACATAGTTTCATTTGAATGGGTTTTAAGTTGGGGAAGACCTGGAGGAGCTTGTGTATGTGTGTTTTATATCACATTGTGAAAATAAATGTTTCTTAACAGCTGTGTTTTTTTTCTTTCTATACTGCGTCTAGTCAATTTTGGATATCTCAAAATGACATTTGCCTCAAAGGCCTTTGCAGTTTGGACAACATAAGATCCATCTATCCTTAAACCCACTCTTTTCCAAACAACTGTGATTCAATCACCCACAGCCCCTTAAACACGGCAATTCATGGTTCTATAGTGGTGTTCAATGTCCATACCTTACAGCCAATATCACTGAAAAATGGTTTGTATATTACTTGCAACGTCCATTTCCACATGCAAATGAAATTAAAATCAATAATTCACAAATAGTAGCTGTAATGCCCACAAGTCTTACTCTCAGAGGAGGCTGGGTGTAGTTTCCCTCCCAGCTGCAGACTGAGCTCATAGGCCTCAATACCACAATCCACAGCTTCCACCACAACAACATGCCCAAACAGCCCCCTTCAGACCGGACAAACTCATTTAGGGACAGTGACAGTGGTGAAGCCATAAAGCTGGCATAAATCACCCACCACAGCTGCTCTGAAATTGTATCATTTATCCAGATATTGATCAAATTACACAATTGTGAAACACTATACTGCAGTTTCTGAGACAAACTAATTCTGCCTGTTGGCCCTCTGCTGCACATTATTCCATATTAAATCGAAAAAGTCAGCTGCTTCCTGTGTACATTTTGTGGATTATGTTGCAGTAGACTACAGGCAATCAAGCGGATTTGGTCTGATATTGTCAATAACTTTATATGTGTGTGTGTGTGTGTGTGTGTGTGTGTGTGTGTGTGTGTGTGTGTGTGTGTGTGTGTGTGTGTGTGTGTGTGTGTGTGTGTGTGTGTGTGTGTGTGTTGCACTCACCGTTACTGTAAAGAAGCTGCAGCCGGTAATGAATCCCGTTATTGGTCTTCTCTCCGCTAATCTCCTTAACACACACAGACACGACAAACATTGTGTTTATTGAAATGTTTAGGGGAAATTAAAATAAAAAGGCACATCTCTGAACATGCAAGCCCGTGAAGTGTACTTCCACGTTATTGAATTATTTACACCGGTCATGCGTTAAATGAAGGTGTGATTTATGTTCACAGCGGACATATTAAAGCAGGGCAGCCCTGTAATCTCCCCACGTGTAATCATGGGGTTATTGTGGCTTTTTAATTCCTCTGTAATTATCGGTTATGTTTGGAGGGCAAATAAACCCGGCACTGAATTCTCCCGCTGCAGTTCAGCTAATTTAAACGGTGTCATAATTGATGAGGAGACCGGTCGGCCCGCCGTTGTTTATATAGAACAAGTGGTTGTGTTCAATCCAGCTGTAAATTAAAATAAATTCAAATGTCGAAGTTTTTTTTCCCTGTTTGTCAAATATCACAAATAGATCGAAATAAGTTTTTGAGTTCTAGAATGTGTATTGTGTTTCATCTGTGTCCAATATTATCCTGAATATTACAAATAATAACAATAATAATAATGATAATAATAATAATGCATTGTAAAGACAGCAAATAATTTGTTGATGAGTTATTGAAGCCTCAATATGTAAATGTGACGTTAAAAATGTATCAGTAATATAAAACAGCACAATGAAATAATCAGGCCTTCAGAAAATCTCGATGTTAAAGTATCTTTCAGAATGTTTAAAAATAGAAATAATCGGAATACTCTGCACCGACCTTCTCTTTCTCAATGAAACCCAAGAAGTTGGTCCTCTCGATCTCCACCGGCTGACCCTGCCGGTCGTACAGAGCCAGGACGAAGTGGAAGAAGTTGGACTTGCGCAGGTTTGAGGGCGGCTGCTTCTCAAAGTGAGCCCGGGCCAGACCCACTCCACTGCGGACACACATGCGGGGATGAGTCGCTGTTAGATGCTATAAAGTTTTGACTTTGTAAAGGTAGAGAAAAATGAAGATCTATATGCAGTGAGTAAATTATTATTTTATTTTCTTGATTTGACAATAAGGCTGATCTTTGTTTATCATGAAAGGCAATTTTATGAAAAAACAAAACCCATAACCATGAATATTGGAGGCTGTTTTGAATCTAAGACAGGAGGTCATGATTTATCCTTCTCTGAAATAGAGAATCATGTTCCCCTTGAATATAACCATGAGTGTGTTTAGAAAAGAGTGAAGATGGACAGTTGTTGGGTTTTTTTCTCATCATTTCAAACCCCAAGCATTCACCTAGAATTATTTATCCTCCCTTTGCCTTCATGCTCATTAAACCTCATGGACAGAAGGCACGAGCATAAAAATCTGTAGCAGAAACACATGTTGCCAGTAACTGTTTAGTGCGTTGTCTTAAAATTAAACAGGGCATTCAATGTGTTTGGGATTTTTATAGGCTACTGCAAAAGTAATTTAAAATTTCCCAAATTATCCTAGAAACACGTTAAATCCAAATATCTTCCTCTGGATCAACACAGCCTCGTGTCCTGCACGGACGGCTGCAGGGTCCAGACAGAAAGAAAAAAAATCACGTTGTTTCGGTGTATGAGCAGGCTGGTAGCACGTCCCCTCCACCCGGGATAGAGCTCACCTTTGGGCGGCCGTGTTGGCGTCCAGCACGCCGCCCCCCTGCATCCAGCTCCGGACAGTGTTCATGCCTCCCAGCGGCTCCTCCTTCAGGCTGCTGCCGCTGCGCTGGATGCTCTCCTGGATCCCAAACATGGACAAGCCTCCGTAGCTCGATTCCTGTCCCGCTGGTTCTCGGTCTCTCTCCGCCGGCCGGCTGCGCACTTGCTCCCCCGTCGCTCCTTCGCTCTGACTCAAGAGGAGCAACGTGGTTGCGCTCTTCGCTTGCAGGCTGCCGCTCGCGCGCACTTCGCCAGAAGTCCACGCAGTTGACCGATTATTCCTGTAATTCGATGTCCTCGTGCAGAAAGTGAGTGCTACAAACGGAATAGCGGGCTCCAAAAAAAAAAAAAAAAGTCCAAACACGTGTGTTTAAAGAGTCACTCCTGGATCTGCTTTGAGATCCACAGTTCGAGCTGTCAGACAGAAAAAGAGAGATCACCCAGATTAGGTGTCATCACTATGTCACCCTTATTTCTTCCTCTTTTACGCACTTTGCGTTCTCTTCTTCTCCCTCAGCCCAGCAGTCCGGGACGTGTTGGGGAGGGTCGGTCGGTGGTGTCCAGAGCAGCGCTGCTTCCTGCTGATGACTGCCGAGCTCTCGCCTCTCCGCTCCCTCTCTGAGCAAATCGCTTTGTGACTCTTTCCCAAAGGACTCTCTCTCTCTCTCTCTCTCTCTCTCTCTCTGAGAACCAAACGTGGGCTTCTCCCGCCCCGGGGGGAGAGAGAGAGAGAGAGAGAGAGAGAGAGAGAGAGAGAGAGAGAGAGAGAGAGAGAGAGAGCGAGAGATGGGAAGGGAAAGAAGGGAGGGGACAGGACGGGAGGAGAGGAGGGGAGGGGAGGAGAGGAGACGCCCCCAAACAAAGGCGAGAGCTGGAGTCAGGTCCTCCCCATGCAGCGGCCACGGAGCTCCTCTCCTCCTCTCCTCCTCTCCTCCTCTCCTCCTCTCCTCCTCCTCTATCCGGTAAAGGGATTTTTTCCCGTCTCTTCTCTGTAAATGTGGAGATTAATTCTTGTGCGCACCACAACACTGACAATCGACCGGGAAAGTTGCTTTATATCTCCATGCAGAGCAGTCGGCTGCAGACTGGCGCTCAGCTCACCATGCTGGAGTAAGCAATAAATTGCTCAGTGGCACTTCAGCAGGGTGGACACTTTTTTTTTTTGGCTGCAGAACAATCACGACTTCATTAACTCAAACAGTTAGTTTTACGCAAGAGACACAGAGTATCATGGAAATATTAAATAAGGTAACACAAACAAAGAAGAGACTTCTGAATTTTGCAGTATTTGATTGAGGGCGTGGGAATATAATTTTCTTATTTCTAATATTATATTTCTAAATATAGCATACAATGTGTTTATACTAAACATTGATTCTGGGTGACAGTGTTCGGGTTTACTGCTTAAAAAAAACTGCAATTGAAAAACAATTGATGTCTTTTGAATTGTGTATCAAACAGTCGTTATTAGAGTCAATAGCTGCAGACATTTGGTAAATGTGATACGGAGCCTCAGCCTGTACATTTAGATCTAAGTTGCATTTAGAACAACTGTAGGCTCAATTATAAAAGCCATATTTCATCGTCACAACATATCCCTGCTCGCCATTGTCCTCCCCGGGCCTGCTTATTGCAGGCAGTCGCCGCAAGACTCGCAAACAAAAGTGACAATAACAATAATTAGCTCAAAATAACAATGAACATAATTGAGGATAATTGCTACCAGATTTCCCCCCGCTTTGTCTCTCCCTCCAGCGCCATCTGTTATTTTAAACTATTTATCACGGCGCCGAGAGGGGATCCAAACCAACACACAAATATTAATAGATAATTCCGTGAAGTCTTTTAATAAAAATAATGCTACAGCGTATTGATCCGTCGAGGTGCAAAAGGTCAAAACACTTTTGTATTATTCAGCCGGCTGTGGAAATGATTGGCAGGGCGAGCTGGCGCAGATCCAAGGTTTAATTCCCAAAGGTTATTGAAAAACGCTCTTGACCTTGATTATGGAGAATACGAGTCTTTTATGCTCCAGTTTCCTGCTTGTAAAAGGAAGAGAGGCAGAGGAGGATCAGCCCGTATAGACTTAAGCGGCTCAGCTGAGGAACCAAATAGATGTGAACGGAGGAGTGTTAAGAGGCTCTGGTGTTTGGATCGATGGGAGTGGGCTGAAAGCATTTGTATCAGTTTAATGAAATATATATATATATATATATATATATATATATATGAAAGAATATATTAATCTCTGCATGTCAGCTCTCATGGGCAGGAAAATGATGTGTCAAATGCAAATGCTTGAAATCGAATGCAATTTTAAAAAATAAATAAAAAGCATAGAATATTAGAATGACTCAAAACAAACTGTCTGCTAAACTGTCAGGAAGGGAAGTTATCGACGTAGTCACACCCTGGAAGATTTGTTCATTTAAGTTCCATCAGGTCAGACTGAACACCAGGTGTATCTATGATTCTAGGATGTGTATAAGCTAATATAAGGGAAGATATTATGCTGAAATTAACAAATACCATTGCTATAAAAGGGACACTTTAAAGCTCAATTGAGCATATATCCTTTAATCTACATTAATATTAACGTTTTAATATTGGCGATGTCAAACGCGAGATGAAAACATAGTAAATAAGAAGAATAAAGCATAATTAAGGAACCTATTAATACGGAAACATGTGTGTGTGTGTGTGTGTGTGTGTCTCTCACCGGCGGTGGTTGGCTTCTGTATCGCTTCCCACTCAGTCTAAAAACGACACAACAGCGCCATCATGTGTGTGACACGCCTTACTACACGCGCACTGATGCGCCACCAGAACGAACCTGGTACATCCCAAGTCTCTTAATTGCATCCCCGTTTCCTTCACTTGGGTCCTTTCCTTGCGTCTTACTCCCTCCCACAAGGGATGCGTGGAGGAAAGCATGCGAGGAGAGAGGAAACGAGGAAATTACAATTAAGAGACTTGGGATGTACCCACTATAACAAATTATTCTGAATAAAAAATACAAAAATGTATGCATGATGATATGTTACTCCATATTTTTTTATATCTCTGTAAATATGAACTATATCACTAAAATCTCCTTCTTTTTAAAATGGTGTAAACATGCTAAATATTATTAAAATGCGATCACCTTTTTAAACATGATCCATATTTGATGAACTGCATGTCCTTTTTTTCTTGTATATAATACTAATATACAATAGTAATAATACTAATACTGATTACCACGTCACACATAAAAGCGTTCATGCAGTTACATAATACGCTGTAAAACCCAAATGAAATAAAGGCTGAATCCAGAGTGGATGGTTCATTTTATTTCTGACATTCAATTTTTGTAAAATAACCAAGGCAATGCCAGGCATAAAAACCATCCGTGGAGTGTTCTAACAGAATACAACTGGCATTCAGAGTCTTACAGAGCAGGTCCTAAATGTGAGCGTGGAAAAAATGAATTAAGACAAAAGAAGAAAGAAGAAAAATGAACAAATCTCTGCCGGGCATCTCGGTCAGAGCAGCCCTAAACATGATCAACGAACACATGTTAGTCAGAGGCAAGAGCATCGGACAGCAGTGAGGTTCTTCTAAAATGCACAATAGATGCATTCAGAAAAGAAATATGTGGTCAGATAGCTCTGTGGCAGCTATAGATTCCATGTCAACATTTGCTCACAGTTTCAGTGTTACGCAAGTATTGTGATAGATTGAGTCTCAGAAACATCTGGATTTCAGATGAGAGATTGACTTCTTTCATATCGGCTACAGGGATTTTTTTGTTCCTCCTGGTTACTCAAACTCAATGGAGGCAATTTTAAATGAATATACATTAACCGTTATAGTGTAAGAAATATTGGGACATTTAGGTCATATTGGCTTGTTTTTATAATGTTACTTTAACAGTAAGTCAATCAAGAGCAATCATAAAATATCTGAAATCTTAGAAATGCCTTGTAATGCAAATAATGCATCTAAAGATTGAAATTCTTTAGTTTGAAAATATGTAACTTGCATGTTAAACTGTCCTCGACAGTATTAAAAGATATGTCACAGGTCATTGCCTGGAGAGTGACGGCAACCACTGCATCTACATCTGGAATCAACAGCTGAACAGGCTTCTCTGCCAGTTATTTACCGATTAACACCGCAATGCAAAAGTCCCACACGGTCGCCAAGGACAGCTGTCCTCTGGGAGCGTTTCATTGTGCAGGTGATCTTTCTGCTTGATGCAGTTCAAATGCTCCACAATGAAAACTCAGGTGTGTATGAGGTCGTTTAAATCTTTGTAGCCATTTCAAGTGCTTTGTTTTTGCATCGAAGTCTAAAGGAATGGAGCTGATAAGAAAATGACAATGACTCGTTCAAGAATACAGAAAGTCCTTATGTTCACCTTTCAGAGGAACATGTGCAAAATACATCAAACTCTACATTTCATATCTTAAAAAAAGAAAAAGAGAAAAGAAACGCAGTTAAACAGCGTTGGCCGGGTTCGATCCTACATTGATTATGTATTCATTCTCTGCCCTGCGGCCAACGCTTTCCAAACGTCAACAAGTAAGTCATTCATAGTAATAAGACCTTTAGTAATAGTGGTAGTAAGTAATACTTTTTGAGGGTTAACTAGTGCGTCTCCTGTCCATCTGCGCCGTTGCTGATCCCACTCCTAACAGTAGAGGGCACCGGAGCGATCACACCAGCTCGAGGACGCGTCATACAGACCGGAGAAGCAGTAACACTGGCTGGTCTCAGATCAGGAGGGCTTGGGTTCTCCGAGAGCTTCTTAGAGAGAAGTTCGTCTTTGTTCACAGGCATGTAAAGTAACAAAGACCACCGAACCACTCGGGAAGCTTTGGAGGAGCCAAGCCCCGATCTTATTCATATATCAACACTCCTCTGGTTTAATATAGATGCCATACAGAGCAACATATATATATATATATATATAGGCCTATATATATACACACACATTACACACAAACAGATTGGGCTGTTTCCTTGTACACAAATGCACATCAGTGGGTATTTGGTTGCTCACAGCCACAGAACAGCTGTGGAGCGTTGCTAGTATAAACGACATTAGTGCAAGTGCAAATGCAAATGCAACCCCCCCCCCCTCCCAAAAAAAAGAAAAAAAAAAAATTGGTAGCAAGGTTAGAGCACATTGGAGAAAAACTAAACAAATGAATGCTGTGGTTATAGTGGCAGCGTGCAAGCTCTACATATAAGCGTGCATCAGGACTCGGCATTCTCAAGTTTTAGTCTTTCAATAAACTCTTCAACACACACACACACACACACACACTACTCCCGGTCCGGCTCCATTAGCGAAGCAAAGGAGTCGACAGAACTAGTGTGCTAGCACGTGTGGGAAAAAAACTAAACAAAAAGCTCTCCTGTCAAGTGACTCAATTTGCTGGTGGTAACATTTCATGGAGTGAAGTGACTGAGCAGCAGGGGGATAGTGATGGTCAGGGTGCTTCGATGTGATTCGTTTATAAAAAAAAAAAAAAAAAAAAAAATGGATGGAGCGAGGTGATTGGCTCCTGCCATGATGATGATGAGTCTCGACCGTCGCTGGCTCGTTGGGAAACTTGGGTGTGGACTGGTTAAATGCGTTTGTGAATCAGCCGAGCTCAGCAAGGTGAGTGCGGGCGAGTACCATGAGTGAAGTAAAGCCGACGACTCAGAGTTTGTGGGCTAATTCTCCCAATGCTGAAAGGTTCAAATACAAAAACTGCGGCCTCTGTTATCTCCCTCCTCCGTCTTTCTCTCCTGTATTCTCAGTCCGTCTGCAGTGCAGGGCTGTCCAATAAACATAATGTATAAATTATCTTAAAAATAGCATCTCTTTAACAGTAATACAAAAGTTTGGCGATGAGGAGTAGAACTGTTTTTTTTTTTTTTTTGCTGGGACCAGCCAAACAAGTTTGAATCAAATATTGAAGACGTATAATAGAGAAAGCTCGACACGTGAAATGAATTAGTTCTCCCATGTGAACCCTTTGATTTGTTCACACACTTAAGTAGACCCCCACCATGTATCCTCTGCTTAGCGCCAGGCTTCAGGTTACGTGACGGCCTCAAGAAGCAACATTCAGTCTCTGCTAACGCTCAGTGTGTCCACCAGTACACGGAGCGACTGTCATCCAGCAGTGGAAACCAAAAAAAAAAAAGTCAGAAATCTGTAGACTTCATGAAACGACCATCAGCTTTCGCTGGCCCACCGGGACTCTCCAGACCTCCGAACCCGCTCCTCGTTAGATCATGGCACGTACAGGACTACAGACAAAACCCAAACACTAAGACAAGTACAGCAGTGAGAGTGACGCTGCACAAACAAAAAGGCATGATGGGAGCAACCATCACATGAAATGAGAGGGACATAAGCAGGACTTTTAGAAATGTCATCATCGGTCTAAATGTCTGTGATGTGGTCCTTTAGTTTCATTCAGGATTTCACATTTCGTGGACATGATGTCGACCTACCACTTAGTTTTCCAATGTGATCACTGCGTTGCTCTCCTTGTGTTGAATGGAGAATGAAATCATTGCTGGCATGAAAGTTAAACACATTTTTAAATGCACTGGTCCAAGACAATCGCCTGTCTTACTGTTGAGCGATGAATGTCTGCTGAGAGATTGTTTTGGTTTTTAAGAGTTGAATTTTCTGACATGATGGGATAGCCAACCGCTGGATAAGTAGAATATAGGCAGAATATTAGCAGATGGAGTATTTAGATTGTGTGTTTATATGTGCATGCACGTATGTGGTGTGTGTGTGTGTGTGTTACAATGAGGCTCAGAGGCCGCATGGAGGAGGAGAGGTGGGCTGCTCAAGCTGCCACGATGGACCAGCAGGTGACTCCTCGCTGTCGAATAAGAAGCCTCGGCTTAGTTGAGCGGCGGGCTCGGGTCGAGCCGGGGTCATCTCTGCCTGGACCACCGGCTGTGAGGGGGAGGAGTGGGAGGGAGATGGAGGAGAGGGGAGCATGTCCGTTGTGGCAGAGGAAGAGGTGGAAGACGAAGAAGGCTGATCCGTGAGCGACTGCTTCTGAGATTCAGTCACAAGTGGGGAAGGAGACGAGGAAGAGGATGATGATGATGATGGAGTCTGGGCCAGGTGCTGGGGACTAGAGGGCCCACCAGAGGAGGAGCTTTCTCCAGCTGACGTGGCAGCTCCATTACCTCCCTCCTGCTCCGCTGTTCCCTCCCTCTTCGCGTCATCTGAAAGCGCGCCATCTTTCGGCTTCTTATCCGCCGCGGCTGCTACTTCTTGCCCTGCGGGGCTCTGATTGGCTGCCGGGGCGTCTTGGTTGGTGGTTGGCGATTGGCTCTTTAGTTGCGAGTGACAGAGGGGGCACGTCTCCTGGACATAAAGCCATTTCTTCAGACAGCCAGCGTGGAAGAAATGACTGCACGGAGTGATCACAGCGTTGTTCATGTCCTGGAAGGGATGAGCACATAAACATTGTTATGTTTCCTTTGACATTTCATTCGCCAAGCTTTAACTTGAAGCCTTGAATGTATTCCTGGCCATGTACTCTATTAAGATAAACCACAAACACACAAAGCCAGTTCCTACCTGGTAGCAGATAGCACAGATGTCGTTGTACTGTTCCAGCTGTGTGTTGCTGGCCGTGGGGAGGCTTTTGATCTTGTTCACAGCATCTCTCCTGAGAAGGAAGCTCTGCCAGCCCAGCTGGGCTCTGAGCCACACGTTATAATACGAGTGGACCAGGATGATGGTGCTGCCCATCACACTCCACTCCCCGAACACCGTCTCTGACACGCCGTAGCACACCACACACACCGCGACCTGGCAAGGGAGGTAAACATACGTCAATGCCATCGAAGCAATATTGCGCGTCAACAATGAAACCGGCTTTGTCACATGCTGCTTTCTCATTTGTGCTCCCTCGTGTTACTCTACATCGTGTGTTCATGCGTGTCCACTCACCAGGAACTCCAGCAAGCGGTACGTCCCGTTGACGCAGTAGATGACTTCATCCATGTTCTCGACTGGAGCCTTTTGAAACTCCTCCACCATGAAGAGAATGTAGATCAGCAGAGTGCCGAGTACCTGAGGGGGAGGTAAGAGAGCGTCTTCAATAATCCATCACAGATGCTTCATCATCAACAGGTAAAAGTGGGTAAAACAGGTGAACTTTAGAGACAGGACTTATATTATGCTCCGTCTACAAATTGAGACAAATCAACTACATCTATAGCAATGTGATGTTCTAACAGTGTGTTTGTGTGTGTGTGTCTGCTTGTGTGTTACCTGCAGTGACGTGAGGATGGAGGAGGAGATGATGATGAGTAGCCAGAAGTCCATGTGGAAGAACTGACAGATCATATAGGCCATGTAGGCCGGAAAGATCAGCAGGAAGAGACACAGAGACACCGCTCTGAAGTGTTTCCACAAACTCCTAAAGGACAGACGGAGGTGGGAGATTGAGGATTATCAATCGGTAAAGAAAAATAATGAAAAAAAAGAGATGCAAGCTGAATGTATTTACTTGTCTCTCGATGCTCCCAGGGCCAGGACTATGGGGTCAGCTATCTCCAGCATGGACTGCAGGATAGAAGCAACAACGATGAAGAGGATGATGGAGAGGAGGAAGGCTCGGTGGATGACTTGAAGCTCGATGAGGCCTGTCTGGACAGCGAGGATCAGCAGGGTGATGCCTTCTGTCATCCCTCTGCACAGACAGACAGTAAAGCAACCATGTAAAGGGATTGAGAGTAAAGCAACATACCAATAGACACCCACAACGAACCAACACATGCTGACGTATGCACAAACTGACCTGTGCATGGTGTTGTCATTCATAAAGGCTCTGTAGCCTTGCAGGTAGAACTTGCAGAGTGTGAGAACTCCCAGAGCGATGAAGGAGACGGTGAAAACCAGACCCAGAAGGGAGTACGGTGTACTACAACACTCTGCAATACTGAGGACATGGAGGGAGGGGGGGGGGGAGAAGGAGGAGAGTCAAGACAAGGTAAACAAACACTCATTCTATATTCCAAGTAGCTCCATCATAACCTGCTAACATACGAAACATATCTGTGGTATTCAATCATTAAGGCCCCACACAGTCTGACCAGCGCTTACGGTCCTACCTGGTGAGAAAGAGGAAAAGGAGCCTCTCCCTCGAGGTAGGCTGGTCTCTGGTGCTGAAGTAGGAGTAGATCTGCAAAGCGAACAGCAGTAGCCAGAAACACATGAAGAGTACTGGAAGGACCAGCTGGTTCCAGAGAGACATACCCAACGCAAGCAGCCCGTACACTTCCACCACCTGGGGGACAGAGGGTAGAAATAAGAATAACAGAATAACATTAATATTACATGCGAGGGAAATCTCTCAGTCATCAAAAAAAAAAAACATTGGCCACAAAGCTACTTCATTACCTGGGCCAGCTCCCTGTAGGCCGTCTTGGCCAGGTTGTACGGTACCAACAAGTTAGAAGCCAGGAAGTAAATGACCTCCAGGCCAGTGAAGATCATGGAGAACTTATTGATGAAAACAATGGTCTCCAGAGGGACCAGACACAGTCTGGCCACCAGAGGGAGGAGGTGAGCAGAGAACAGCCAAATCCTCTTGGTCTGCATCACACAGGAACATAGCGTACACACCACCAGCTGACCTGAAAGAAGATCAGAGAACATAAACCGGAAGGAAGACGCACGTACACACAAACACACAAACCACTCTCTCTCTCTCTCTTCTGTCTGTATCTGCATCTCTTTGTCCCTGTAACTGTTATTTTTGCTTTCTCAGGCTTTCACTGTGCGGTAACATCAGCACTCAGTGTGATCTATTTATAGCACAGGAGACTCCATATCTACTCTCCAGTAAGATGAAACCAGGTCCTATGGACCAACTCGTAAATCTATTTCAACATGGCCGAGCCTTCGCAGTACAAGGGGATCAGTAAGATTTATGTCGAGAGCGACGAGGTGATGTGACCTTAAAGAGATGCTTTTTAATATCTATAAAAACCACTGCTGACCTTTTTCTTCCTTACAGAGGATGAGTTTTCTGTAACGGAGACTTGGGTTTAAATTTAGTTGCTCAGTATATTGCAGTACTAGAAGTGACAGGAGATCTACGTCATTCTTTCCATACTTTGAGACTTTCCAGATGCATGGGCGACCACGACGGAGAGGGGAAAAGAAACATCAATTTGGAATATTGGAACAGTATCCTGTGAGCTCGGAAAGGAGCCGCTGAATTACATCCGCCTGCCTATGTTTGGGTTTGTGCACGACGCGGCCGTGCCACGTCATGTATACTGCACAAGTGTGTCTTATTATACCGATGAGTGCAGTGGTGAATCTGTTAATGGAGAGAGGTTCCAGGTAGACAGGTCCTTCGTAGCCGGAATCCAGCTC
Organism: Anarhichas minor; assembly: GCF_050575085.1. Taxonomy (NCBI): domain Eukaryota; kingdom Metazoa; phylum Chordata; class Actinopteri; order Perciformes; family Anarhichadidae; genus Anarhichas; species Anarhichas minor. The sequence continues at coordinate 11,605,282 of NW_027466473.1, read as the reverse complement.
ACTGCGGACATAATCCCTGAGAAAGAGAGGTCAAAATGTTCAATGTACAGGGAAACCGATTGTGACTGATTCTATACCACTGACCTATAGCTCAACACAAGAGATGTCTAGCCTTTCATCTCAACCAGCACAAGGACAACTCACAGTAGCTGGTGATATATACTGAGAGCAAATACCTTGAAAAGGATATCGTACATTATAGCTTACAATGAATGCTCACTAAAGCTTACGGTGCCCTCGTCAATCCAACAATAAAAACAGTGTGGCATAATATATAACCACGTATACTGGTCTACTGGTTGACGTAAGTGTGTGTGTGTGTGTGTGTGTGTACCTTGAGACTTGGTGACCAGCAAACAGCAGCAGGGCCGTGAGGACATACAGGTAGAGTTTAACCAGGTGCTGACGAGGCAGAGTCAGGAGTACCAGGCTGAGGATGTAACCTGTGACATAGACAAACAAAAAGAAAAATCAACAAAATCAGCATGAAGTAAAAAAGTGACGATAGACGAATTACCAAAGAATCTCTGTTGCTCCCCGTTTGCGTTTTCAACACAAAAGTGATACACTTAATGCGTATGTGTGTCATCGCACCAGTCTACTTCCTAAAACCGTGCCCAAAAAAACTCCTCAGTGCATAGCAACAGTTCCTTTGGTTTTACTGCCTCTCTCCCTCCCTTTTTTTGTTTTTGTCTGTCCACCCACAGCGCCCATCAGCACATACCAAGCCTATTGGCTCATTAACCAACTGCAGCAAAGTGCAAAGTCCACACACACACACACACACACACACACACACACACACACACACACACACACACACACACACACACACACACACACACACACACACACACACACACACACACACACACACACACACACACACACACACACACACACACACACACACACACACACACACACACACACACACACACACACACACACAAATCGCAGTCTGACTTTGCTGAGTCACCGTCACATCACTGTGACTGTCCATCAGCGCTGCTGTGTCACTGGAAACACACCCGACTCTGAGACCTTGTTTACGTCTTCACGATTGGCTCTGTGGCAATCTGGTTCAAGGCTTTTTCTCCATGTAGTGTGTTCTGGGATGATAGTCAGTCTGAAAAAGATGCTGTTACTCTTTTGGAAATTAACATCTGTTAAAAAGGGGGCTACACTTGTAAACCGTGTCGCTACACGACATTTAACTTCGGTGGAAATGACTTGTCACAAAACAAGCAACCGTCCAGTAAAAGAGTTCTATCCGGGGACACGGCGAGGAAGGTTGGTTTGAAAGCCACATTTCGCCACACATGAGGAATGTGTTCCTCCCGACTTTCCCCGCTGATGTTATGCTTTTGCCAGCTTGTCTGTCTGTCTGTCAGCTGAATACGTCAATCAGTTATGGACTTCTGTAGAAGTTGGTGGATGAATCCACTTTGACACAAGGGAGAATTGTGGTGAACCAAAAATGGGATTTCCACGATCGACACTATCACAGACACTGTTACTAGGAATCAGGGGGGAATGGTGTTAACTCCAACTTGCATTTTTATCTCTTTGTGAAGCTTTTCACTGGCAGGTGAAAATAAACAGAAGCGCATGGGGAATTGGTCAACAGAACATTGAGAAAAATTGGACAACAGTTCAGTGTTGATGAAGGTTGGCACTCTCAAAAAGCCTTTTTCTTTGTTATCTTTCTGTTTTCTTGCACCAACTAAATCCTTTCCTTCTGTTTGACAGCGCTACCGACACACTTAACACTGTTTTCACACCAACTCTGATTGATAATGCCACTGCTGGGGCAAGAACCGCACAGCTGGAAGAGGAAAAACTTGTTTTCAGGAGACATCCATCTTTTTTTAATTAATTCTACCGAAGGATAAATCAGATTTGAGTTTTGGTCACACTCCACGTGTCGTCGTGCCAAACAATCCCTCCTGACTGTTCTGAAATCAGTACCAAGCAGAGCCACATGGCTTACTGCCTACCACCATGTCTGTGCATTCTGAAATGAGCTGGTACAAAGGCCTGACTTTGTTAAATGGAGAGAAAAAAAGAAAAGAAACTATGCAAACCCAACCAAGAGAGGTAACATCGTGACTGCTGGCTCTGACCAACTGATAAAGCCAGTGGAAAAGGAGCTACTTAAGCTGATTGTCAAATAGCACACACACACACACACACACACACACACACACACACACACACACACACACACACACACACACACACACACACACACACACACACACAACACCTAATAAAGGTCACGATAACATTGACAGGCCAACGGCCACAGCCGTTGACACACGTTACATCATCAAATGTGTAAAATGAGCAAAGCATTTGTGTAATGTGTTGGTTTTACACTAATCCTCTTAGAAGTGTTTATACAGGGGGAGAAGTATTTGCACTGGGACAGACTGTGTGTGTGTGTGTGTGTGTGAGAGCGAGACAGACAGAGAGAGAGAGAGAGAGAGAGAGAGAGAGAGAGGGAGGCACCAACACTGACCTACGTAGTGCAGGTAGAGTGCCAGGTATTTGTACTGGAACAGGGGGTTGTTGGACAGGCTGGACCGCTGGATCTTCTGGAAGAAGGAGCTGACGTCCCAGCGGTACAGGACGTCCAGCAGCATGATGCTGGGAACACGCAGGCCCACATTGAGCACCGCCTCTACGCGGCCCTTCACTGCCATGGCCTCAGCTTAACCTCGGATCGGCAGGCAGAACTGACCACTAAGACAGCGGACGCACTGCGGAGAAGAGGGACAACGTACAAACAGATGTTAAACAGGATGCACGGGAGATAGGAAGCAGTGACATAGGAGGAGAGGAAAGAAGATGAAAGGAGGAGGACTGGGCTGGGGACGAGAGCTCACAGGGAGGTGGAGAGAGAGAGACAGATCAAGATAAAAACCTAAAGAAAACAGCCTTTCATCCACAGGCAACAGTGAAGTGCATGTAAAACAAACCAACTGCTGACTATTCTATGACCCAAGAGTGGCAGTAAAGATAAACTGAACTACCCAGCGAATGTTTTCCTGCATCTGGTAGTTTGAAATGTATGCATAACATTTAAATAAGCCTTTTGATATTTTTGGGATATCTACTAGTTGCAGAATCACTGAAAAACAACATTATAACTTATACAAATGAAAACTAATTTGGCAGACACAAATCGTATTCATCCACCACGTGATAAGTTACATCATCAATCGGGGAAGTCAACGATACCAAACACCACTGACATTACATTCACTAATCAATCCACATTGAAGCTCATGCGGAGGAAAACAGGCCTTTCTGTTTGCTTTCACACACGAACCAACTGCACTAAACTTCACTGAACTAGCAACAGTTGAATAAACTCTTTCAGGTGCTGCTCCATGTCAGGCTTGATGAATTAGGCACACTCACAAAATCTGCTTATTCATATAAAGTATGTTTCCACACACTGTTCTGTTTATATCTACAGCATACATTTAATAGTATATTTATTTTCTTTTTTTTTTTACAGAACTGTCCAGTAGAAGGCAACGTTGGTTACAGTATGTGTGATTTTATTTCACAATATGAATATAGCCTGTACATTTTAGAAAATTTAAGTGAGAAAATGTTTATTATTTACAAAACAACACAAAAGAATCGGTACTTCATCATATTGATCCAGATATCCAAAATTGCCATAAAACTGTGGGGCTCATTGATTTGCAACATTACCCTCACGCAAAGGCCAAATATAAATTTAGAGATATTTATGGGGTACCTACCTCTTTATGGAAAAATCTCTAATGGTTAACATTAGAGGGATAAAGGGGATTATTTTTACTTCTATGTCAGTCCTTGCGTTTGACATTTGTTCATCTTTCTGTTTCTACCATCTATCACCAAACTGCAACACTGTTTATACATGCATGTCCTCAAAGAGCAAATATTTAATTTGCGTATAATCATCAGCTTACATTGAAGCGACTATACAGTTTATGACATGTTCCATATTTGTCAATGAAAATTTAGGAATGCCATTGTGAACTTATACCGTACTTACTTCCCACTTTTGTAATCTACTTATTGTGTTGGAGTCAACATTAACTTAACTGCACAACAGTTTAGATGTTGTGTTGCTAGGTTATTTTCATTCCCCTCTACTTAAGTATGTTACAATTATATACTTTGCCTTAAGTAGGGGTTAGTGTTTTTCTAAATCGTGGTATGAGTACTTTTACTGAAGTAAAAGATCTTCTACCACCACATGTATTAATCAATGACACTGGCTCAGTATGTGTCTCCCCGTCTGCACTTTCATCATCAGTGTGAGTGAGTTGGAACTTCTCATTGTCTCTCCCTCCCACCAGCCTCCTCCGCTCTACCCTCATTTGGCTTTTTAAAATAAGCAGCAACAGACCGTTTCATTTTTGGAGTGCGGTAACATCTAAAAGGATTGTTTTCGTAAAACTTTCCGCGGCTATGTACATGCATCGCGCACCATTACGTGAATGAACAGGCGTAACATTTACAGTACAGGCAGTGCGGTTGCACAAGGGCCCGTGGCGTGGTGGGGCCTGAGAGAGAGCAGGCCCTCGGACAGGAAAAGGGCTCCTAAGGTCAGATCGCCACCTAGGAAACAAGCCCGTGCTCAAAAAAGGAACTCATGTTAAATTTACAAAAAGGTGTTATTTGCTGCATGTGCCCACGAAAAGGCAAAACCATCTCCATCATGGTTCTAAATAGTCAGTAGGATAACAAAATCACATGCTTATTCTGCTTATTCTAATATTAAATGTGTGTGTTTAAGATCAATTAAATGAATAATTTGTATAATTGTCCATTGGCAAGTCTCTATTTGATCATGTGAAGGGATGTTGCTATGTGTGCGTGTGTTTGTGTGTCATAACTGGTATAACTGGCGTGCATTCAGGCCTATCATAATAGTGTGGACTGGGGCCCATCGTAACTACTTTAAGCCACTGGTGGCACTTACAAGACAAAGTTTCCAATCCCGTTACGATGCCTGGGACTGGAGTTTCCAAAGATTAATATTCCTGCATCCCGGGACCCTGATAACTTACATAACTCTAAATAACCACGACTATTACCGGCCAGAGCGAGAGATCACTTCGCAGAAACCACAGCTTATATAACGCGGAAGTCTAGCACTGTATTATTATATGTCGTAATCCACTAGCCGCTGCGGGGCATGGTGTGGTTGAGTTTAGTCTCAATAGGTGTATTGATGTTAATTGTTAACTGAAACATCTGCACTACAGAAGGTTGTGGATGAGTGAGTGCGGCATCGATCGTGGTATGAACTCTAGTAACCCCTCCGTCTCGACGGAAGAAAGACAATCTCTTCGCTCCGCCGCAGAAGGACTGCAACACTTTGCTAACTAGTCTTGGTTTGTATGTTGCAGTAATACATCATGGGGCTGACGAAGCTAATGAACGGCTTCGGTGCGATGTGTCAAAGTGGTAAAATAGCTTATAACAGTATAACGAGCAGAGACGATGAGCTGCATCGAGCAGGCAGCAGGCACAGAGCCAACAATTCATGCTAACGTAGTCAGCTAGCATCAGTTAGCGACTGTCAACAACCGAGCTTACTCCAACACAACGGAGAATAAAATCACACCCGACGCCTTAGTTAGCTTCTAGCGCTGTCGCTTTAGACACCGCGGTCACATACAAGCAGACAGCGTCATCTTAACCCGGTTGAAGATTAACGTAAGTAACTGTAACGTTAGCTTAGCTTAGCAAGAGGACTGGTAACGTTAGTTCCCGAGCTAGCTATGGCGTCCTGCCAAAGGCTAATAAGAAGAAAAGAGAGAGAACTTACATTTGAAGGAGATGTTCGCAATATGTACAACGTTTTTTGGGGTGCTTTTTCGGGTCGGATATCGACCATTTTAACTGGGCACCGCCCGAGTTAACGGTCCTCTCGATAGAAGCGCCTCACGCTCAAAGGATGCGGCCGATCCGCTCATCTCACCTCGCAGCCATTACCCCAAAGTACCCGAGGAGGATTACTGCGCATGCGCAATGTCGTTCGTCCCATTACATCTCTTGGCCTCGTGCTTGATATATAACACTGGAAAATAAAGCTAGTTTGGCTCCTACGGAATGCACTTTGACCTTTATGAGGCATTATTTTCCTTACTAGGCCTGGATATTTATCAAGTAAACGCTTATTTGATTTGTGAATGTGACCAGATGGTGGGTGGAGGTCAATCCCTATAGGTTATAGTGATAGTTATGTTCAAGGCAAGAGACATGATGATATTGTCACTTTTTTGGTGATATTGTTAAAGTGTTTATTTACTGTATACAATGTAAGTGTTGAATCTGTGAATTATAGTGTATATTTTAATATGGGCCCTAAGAAGAGGCGTAATACTAACTAATGGGAATCCAAATCAACACTCAAGGGATTAAAACATGACCCTAAAAGTAGGGTTTATTAGCAGGTGATATGATCTGCTGTCACGTTAAAGCATAGTAATGACACTCTATGTCAGGCAATTTAACTGGAATATACTGTAATATATGACCCTATTTCATTCACTGCACTAGAGGTGGTGTCCTTTTACCAGGATAATGTATGATACCTGTATCACTGCTACTTTTGCCCGGATTTGTAATTTAGGGGTGTTTGTCAAATGGATAATAATGTGTGCAAAATCTGTTTTTCATAAAAGTTCTTTAGTAATTAGCTCATCTGATTTGACATTAAGCTACATAGTCCATATATATATATATGTATGTAGTATATGTACATATGCAGGAAGTGTAAACACACAAACACATTTGTGATCAATCAGAGAAATGGTCTGAAAAAAGAAATATGCCGCACTCAATGTTGATTAAGTGGTATAAAGCGTTATTCTCTTCTCTTTCCTAGAAGTCGGTGGAAACTATTATCAAACAGTTTTATGTTAATCTATTATAATATGGTCACTATGGTAACAAAGGGTTCTTTTTTTCCCCCCTACGTCACTACCGGCGGCAGGATTCGGGACGCAAGGAAGAACAGAGTGTGCGCCGCTCGATGAATGAAACTGAACGGCAAACTTCACTGATTCATTCAACTTTCAGAGGGAATCTGACAGCGTTGGTCCAGCGTTACATGACAGCTTGCTCTACCAGGTGAGGACACCCAAACCGTGCAACTAGCCTCGTCAGCTAATGCTAGCTTGTTGTCTCGTTGCCTCGCGCGTTGCTAGTCTAGTGTTAGCCATCTCATGCTAAAAATATCAACATCATAGACCGTCAAAGGGACTGCTCCGATTAGGTGGCATTTTTGCCGATGTGTCTTGAATAAGCCAGCCAGAGCAACAGAGGCTTAACTAAAGTCATGCAATGTTTTGCTCTCTGTGTTTGATCATTAGCTACTTTCTATGTTTTGCTCAAGCTACAGCCAAGTTGACACCTCTCCTGTTACTTTACCTATTCCCCTTCTCTCTCTCTCTCTCTCTCTCTCTCTCTCTCTCTCTCTCTCTCTCTCTCTCTCTCTCTCTTGCAAGGTGGACGCCTGCATGTTTGTTGCTGTAGCTGGAAATATTTTTGCTTCAGAGTGTGTGCACTCGTCTGTGCGCGTGCATACCTAACTCCAGCTGCAGCCGAGTGTGTTGTGTGTGTGTGTGTGTGTGTGTGTGTGTGTGTGTGTGTGTGTGTGTGTGTGTGTGTGTCTGTTTGTGTGTGTGTGTGTGTGTGTGTGTGTGTGTGTGTGTGTGTGTGTGAGAAGAGCCCGTGTGTGCCATGTCTGTATCAGTGATCATAAAGTGGGGAGGGCAGGAGTACTCTATCAGTTCTCTGTCTGAGGAGGACACGGTGATGGACCTGAAACAGTCCATTAAGACCTTGACTGGGGTGCTGCCAGAGAGACAGAAACTACTGGGACTCAAGATCAAAGGTGAGAGGGCATCCGTGGTCACAACCTGGTGGAGCTAGCGTAAATAATAACATATGATATCCAAAACAGGTGGACAAGATATCGGGACATTATCTCCCTTTCCTTCTGTTCTTTCTCCAGGTAAACCTGCAGAGGATGAGGTGAAGCTGGGCTCCCTGAAGCTGAAGCCCAACACTAAGATCATGATGATGGGTACCAGAGAGGAGAGCCTGGTAGGTGGTGGGGGACTTCAAAGATATCTGCTTGGGACTAAGGACTAGTTTCCCAGTCAACTGGCAATGTGCCCGAGTGACCGGCTAATTTGTAGTTTAATGAAACATGATAGTTATTGAAAGAGTGACAGACTTACGGTCACTAACTAGCTTTAATCATGTGTTCAGTAAGTGGTTTGTTAGGTGATGGTCCTGCTACTTGTTGATGATGGTGTTATCTAAAGTCTGATGTACTGTGTTGTGTTAAAGGTTCCCCTTTGCTGATCGGTAACTGTTTTGTTTTGTGCAGGAAGAGGTTTTAGCCCCTCCCCCAGAGAACGATGATGTGGTCAATGATTTTGACATTGAGGAGGAGGTCATTAATGTGGAGAACAGGTTAGTTATTGTAACGGCGTGTGTGTGTGTGTGTGCGTTTGTGTGGCTGCACAGGAGCGAGATGACATTTGTGAGAGGAAATGTATCCGTGTGTGTCTGAGAGACGGATGTTGTTCTATGTTGTTCTTCTAGAGAGGAGAATCTGGCAAAGATCGCCCGTAGAGTGAAAGACTACAGGGTGGAGGAGATGAACCCTCCCAGAGAAGGCAAAAGGCTTCTGGTACTAGATGTGGACTACACGCTGTTCGGTGAGTTACAGTGACGCCGGCATTTGTCTCGATCAGAATGTGACTGGGAAACCTTGACTTAAATCATAGCATGCTAAGAGCAAACACTGTGCGTTTACTCTAACTACACATTACACAACATTTACTTTGATACTGCGTCTCCACTGTTTCTTCTCCTCGTGTGTACGCACGCATATGTTATATGTGAGGTTCATAGGGTTGAGTCTTTTATGAACACATTTAAAATGTTGACATCAGTTGCATTGATGTCTGCAACCTATGTGTGTTTAGATCACAAGTCGTGTGCGGAAACGGGTCAGGAGCTGATGAGACCTTACCTTCACGAGTTTCTGACATCAGCCTACGAGGACTATGACATTGTCATCTGGTGTACGTATCTCCTTGTCTGTTCTTGTGAAGGTCTGAATTTGGACTGAATGCCATGCATCACTCTAGATGTAATTGATGAAAATGCAACATTGACTGTACAACTCAACTTGTATAGGCCACTGGACACCCTCAGTAGGACAGTTTTGTTGTTGTTTTTATCTATTAAGTTTCTATCTTATGGCCATTTAGTTGTTTATTTCCTCTCTGTGCTGCTACCCAGCAATTAGTGCTTGTGGAATACACATCTTACACATGTGCTTTCTCTCCACAGCTGCTACAAGTATGAAGTGGATTGATGCCAAAATGAAAGTAAGTATTCCACTTGTTGTGTTCTTTGTGTCGTTGCTCAAGCTCCACTCCTGCTAACATTACTGTACTTTACCCTTTTTTGCCAAAAGATGGCAGTGTTAATCAATTTAAAACACAGATCGGAGCAGAAAACAACACTACTGCCTGTGTGTGTGTGTGTGTGTGTGTGTTTGTGTGTAGGAGCTGGGGGTGACAGACAACCCGAACTACAAGATTACCTTCATGTTGGACAGTGCAGCAATGATTACGGTACATACCCCGAAGAGAGGGGTTGTGGAGGTTAGTACACACACACACACAGCGGATCATAAATGAAGATATTGCCGTGTTTTACTGCTGCTGTTATTACTTTCACAGCAGAAGAAAGCATCTATATTTACATGTAGTTGTGTGGTGCAGTTTCCTTCCCTTTTGTTTAACTTCTGATTGTAGATTGTGCCTTTTATTTGCACTGTATCCTCATATCCAGGTGAAGCCCCTGGGAGTGATATGGGGGAAGTACGAAGAATTTTACAACAGGAGGAACACCATTATGTTTGACGACATCGGACGAAACTTCCTCATGAACCCACAGAACGGACTGAAGGTAGGCGGGCCCGCATTATCGTCATTGCTTTCGACCTTCACTTCTTCCTCATCATTGTCAACGTTAAGCACAGGTTTTCCTGAATCCTATTGTGTGTGTGTGTGTGTGTGTGTGTGTGTGTTAGATCCGACCCTTCATGAAGGCCCATCTTAACAGAGAGAAGGACAGGGAACTCTATAAACTGGCTCAGTACCTCAAAGAAATAGCCAAGCTTGAGGACTTCAGCGGACTCAACCACAAGCACTGGGAGAGGTAGGCACACGTATGCTAAGCAGTAATGATGTGTAGTTTAGTACTGACACACCGCATGCTTGTAGCACCTAAAAATATGAAGTATCATCAGTATTATGTGTACTGAATGTGTCTGTGTGTGTGTAGGTACCTATCTAAGAGGCAGCATCACTGAGGAGGGACTGCATCCTCGGCAAAGGCTGGACACTACTATCCCATCATCCAGTTCTCTCTCTCTCACACACACAAACATGGCTATTACAAGCCCTTTATTACAAACCTTAATACAAATCCTACAATAAGCCTGCAGACGCCAACTCTCAAAGGCTCAGGACTGAGATGGGCTTCCCGATTTATATCTTTGCATGTTGTCTCTCACACATTTTTTATGTTGCATTCATTACAATAGTAACGGCAGTCACCACCCGTCTGTGTGGTGATCATTAGGGATGCATCGATATCGGATATCGGGCTGATACTGACTCAAATAGTTGGATCGGGCCAATCTATTAGGTTGTGCTCATTTACTCTATATATTACATCCTGGTTATTCCTGTTTAAGTTTTGACCAATTTGTTGCTGCATTTAAACGGTTTACACTTGAATTGTAGTTCCTGTTACTTTTGAGGATTGTTTTTTTTTTTACCAAGTTGTAGGTGTACGATTTATTATTTTATTAATAAATAACAATTCCGTCAATGTACATCTATGTATTCATCTGTTATTTTGTTTTACAAAGTTAGGAAAGCAATGTTTGAGTTGAGCCTAATGTTGCCTTACACATAAAAGGATGAGCCCGGTTCCTTCCATAGGGCGGGGCACAGAGTTTATTCTTTAAAGACTGGTCTCCGATCACTACTCGGTATCAGCCGATATCCAAAGCCCAGGTGTCGGTATTGGGACTGAAAAAGTGTGGGGGGGGGCGGTTGTAGCACTTTCACCTCATAGGAAGTGTGAAGTTGCATGTCTTTCACTAAAAAGTCGGCATACTTTGCTCTGACTATCGAGCCCCTCTGCTCTACCATGCAAGTAAAAAACGAATACAAATATTTCATCATGGTTTTAAGGTCAATAAGTTTCCCCCACCCCTGTACGAAGTTGAGATGTTGCCTATTATTATATATACTGAAGAGATTGAGATTCACCATCAAAAAGCCAATATTCTTCATTTGAAATGATTGAATGTGAAATTCAACAGAGAAGAATAAGCTTAACTAATTTAACATATAAGAGGTTTACAGGAGTACTTCTTGCAAGTACATTTTGTGCAACGAGTATTGAAGACTTAAAGTGGAAAATTGGAAATGCAGATAATATTGAGAGCGCTTGCCCAAGACAAACCTATAAAGTCCGTGAGCATCAAACCGATGCCTGCAACCTTCACAGTTGGACATGTAAAAATATGCAATAATCCTCAAAGCTACTGGGACCTTAGCAGCCGAGTTGAGATCGAGACTGGTTTTGTAGCAAAAATGCTGTCACATCACGCAAAACGTGCATTATCTGCTTTGTTATCTTTCTGGTAGCCGCTTCATTAATGAATGTTTTCCTCATCACATCCCTGACGTCCTGGCTGTAAATATGACAATAAACCTTTTTTTGTACCTAACTTAACTCGTGTTCGTCAGCGTTCTTGAAGTAATTTTGAAATGAGTAGTAACATCTTTTTCAAGAACTACCACTGTATATAAAATACATCTGAGGTGTTACACAACAAAATGCCAGAAGTGCAGTATATTAATATGTTTATCAATTTATTATGACATTTTAATAACCCTTTTAGCAACAATTCTGCAAGCATAGTTGTAAATAACGTCACAGAGGGCACAAAGGAAGGACTTTCAATCATATCACAAATTATCAAAGTTCCATCGAGATCAATAAATACTGTACAGGTATGCATTCAGTCCGAAAGCACCCGTTTTTGTGCATTGCAATAAAAAATGAGTTAGAAAAATTATTTCTTGCAAACTTGAGCTCTTCCATCCTTTATAGCTTCGGTCCAGTGATGCAGCCCACGGTGTCTTTATTTACTCTGGAGACGGGACATGTTGGAATGAAACAGTGTGGATCAGATCTATGTTGGCGGCATGACTTGATATTATTTGGATAAATCATATGCTCTCATCAAATTAGGTATTTGGTGACAAACCCCAGTCAAAACAGTTCTAAATGGCCCAAGTTATATACTTACGTGCAGAAGCTCCAGTGGCTAAATGGCCCGTTGGTGTATTTGTCCTGAGCTCGCACACAGAAAACATACTTTTGGGTTTTCACGTTGACCTCATACTTCGCTTCCTGAATGGTGTTAAGCTGCACAAGAGAAGAGACCACACATTAAAGACAAAGAAGTGTGGTTCAACTGGAAGTCAGCAAATGTGTTTTTACAGTAAGTGTAACTTGAATCGGATCTACTGTACTTCATTGCACATATTGATTACCATTATGTGGCGTTCACTGTCACAGGATGATCCTTTGTGGACCACCTTCACCTGGAACTGCAGGCCAAAGTAGGTGGAGGGCTTCTCCCAGGAGTCAGGGTAGCTCCAGCTGAACACCTTCCCATTACTGATGCACAGGTTAGGGAGTGCTTCCGGCCTCACTAGATATGATGAAGGGGGGAAAGGGGAGCGTAAAAGTACAATGAGAAGGATGCAGCAGGATCGCAACGGAAGGCAAAGACAGAAGGCAATAAGGATGGATGGATGAAAATGAGGCCACACAATAGAATACAATCACTTACCAATCTCTCTCAGGTAGAAAGCCTTTGCGTAGGCCTCGAGGAGAAAAACGCTGCGTATGTAGATGGTGAGGGAGATGCGGTGCTGATCCTCTTTGTATGGGCAGCTGGGGTCCTGGCAGTGAATCCCTGATCCCTCAGCATCCAGCTCACAGGAAATATTTTCCATATTACTAGATTGAAGACAAAGTGGTTGGTACAATACTCCAATCTCGAAACAGGATGCAGGATACAGGATCCACTCCTGATATTAATGAGTATTTGCATTTTGTCCTCACCGTTGTGCCTTCACCAGGAGCACAGAGGCGTCGGGTCTCAACCTCGTTCTCCTCCAGGTGCAGTGGAAGGAGCCTTTATAGTTAGGTGTTGAACAGTGAATGTGACCTGTGAGGAAGAGAAACACTGTTAGCACTCTGAGTCTTTCTCTTTGTGTCGAATGCTCTTGTGAACAATTTATCTCTATATGTTTGTGTTTCAGAGCACTTTATTTTGAAGGTCCCTAGCATTTAAACATCAATAAATCATTGCATATGGCACAAAGCTGGTAGTACAAACAGTTCTGAAGCTTCTTAGAGCTTTTCACAACTTTTGGTTTATATATATTTTTATATAATTATATAAAAGTATAACCATGAATTGGACAAAGATGCTTTCTTTCTATTTTTAATGTTTTCTCCCCTTTAGGTAACTTATTTTGATCGTTGTGTTGACTCGTTCCTTTCTCTCTCTCTCTCTCTCTCTCTCTCTCTGTCCACTTGTGCCTTACCTTCCCATCATCACACTACCTCTGCTCCTCCTTTTATCCCATTTCTTCATGTGCCCCGCCATTCATCTTATCTTTTAAATGTTGTCTGCTTTTGGGCAACAGCCTCTGTCTATTTTTCCCCCCATGTCTCCCACATTCTTTCTTAACTCAGCTCTAAAGTGACATCCGTCTGATGTCTCCTCCAGGGAAATACCCCCATAGGTCCAATTACACAACACATCTTTATCTCTCTCTGTTTGTCTTTCCTCTCATTGTGTGCCTTCTTTGTTCTCCTCCTTCCTCTCTCCCTCCATCTTTCCTATCTCACCTGTTTCAGGGGATCCTTCTTCCAGTATGACAGCCCTGTTGTCTGGGACTACTTGGATCAGGATCAAAGTGTGGTTGAGGTAATCTCCATTTGGACCGAGGTGACAAGTGTAGTTTCCTCCGTTCATCTCCTCCACTAGGACCGTGACCTGGTTCCCCTGCAGAGCTGGTTCAGTCGCCTCGCCTGAGACAAGGGGAATAGTTCAACGTAACAATGATGCCTCAAAATATCATAAAGACACAGAAAAATCTGACTGAAGTATTTTAGTTTTTCAGATAATCTCATATTTTTCAGATTGATTAGCACTGTATCAAATCTGCACAGGTACTATTAGAAGTACCGGTGATAGTAGAAGCAGTATTACTTGTAGTAGTAACAGTTGTATTACCATCTTTCTTCCAGACCACAGGTTGGTTTTCATAAGCGTCTCCACAGCTCAGAGGAACATACACCATGGTGCTCTCCCCGTAAGGCACCCTCAGGACCAGAACTAGTTAAATCATAGACAAGAAAACACACATTCACACAGACTGACTTGAATCAGCATTTACTGCGAAGACACAAACGGAGAGGAAGATTCAGTAGAGAAAGGAGGAGCTACCAACCATTATCCATCAGGGTCTCTATGTTTTCTTGGTCGCTGATGGAGCTGGCGTAGCACAGTCCAGCATACAGGACCATTAGGAACAATGCACGCATCTGGAAAAAAGGACAATAAGGGCAGGTACATTAACGGAGGGAAGTTTATATGCTTAAACCTCGACCTGCTCAGCTTATTCTAATATCCTATAAGGTTTGTCACCCAAACAATACAAGGGTATTTTTAACAAGTAGCTATCCTAAAATAAAAGTAGTAGAAGGTACAACACTTTTCTCTGAAATGTAGCGGAGGAAAAGTAAAAGGAGAGTAATTTACAACAAAAGGTTTTGCAACTTCTTCTGAAGTAAAGCATACAAGTACCTCTAAGGTGCATTTAAGTAATTTTAGTACTTGAGTAAAAGTAGTTCTGACAATGCCATAAGGAAATCATCTAATTCAAGATTTGAAGAGTTTGCCAATTTCTTTCAATAACATTTTTACTTTAAAAGAGATATTTATTCAATATATTTGAATAAAGACCTACTTAATAAAATGCTGAAGAAAAAAAACCAGATAATCTTTATAGATAACTTAAGATTCATATAGTAGATCTTACCTTGACAACTGGACTTGATCCAAAATGTTCACAACTGCAAGGTGACCTGATGAGGATGCCAGAGAGGTGAGGTTGCTATTCTCAGTATGTGTTCAGTTATCTGCATGAACTCAGCATGCTGCTGCTTGTATTTATGCAACAGAAGGTAAAAAAAAAAAATCCCTAACACGAAGAGGAACTGCCCCGTGAGTGCATGTGTGTGTGTGTGTGTGTGTGTGTGTGTGTGTGTGTGTGTTGACTTGAGATCGTGATGTTGTCCATCACTTGGAAACACCGGGACAAGTTGTATTAATTGAGAAGCAAAGGAACAGATCCCCATTATCGTATTTAAGTTTCCTCTTTTCTTCAGCCTGATTCACCCAGTCATGAGGAAGATGGCAAAAGCCCAATTCATGATATATCATATTCCATTGTGAAATTGCGTGTATGATAGTGCAGCCACACAGACCATTGTGGAGGAAGTGCGGGGAGGACAATAGAGACAGAAACCTCTGTGAAAGGGAACTGGAAAAAAATCAAGTTTGTTTGCGCATGACAGTGTGCGGTGGTGTATCACTAAATGTCAACAGGTACCCTGGAAAATGGTCATAAAAGTAGGAACGAGAACAAGAAAGCAGAGCGTGATGAAACTTCCATTGACGTGGAAAAGAGAATAGAACCACTGTGAAGAAATACAATTGTTTCACATGTGAAGGGGTCCCACGAGGGATCGCTGGATTTGCTTTGTGACGCAAGCGTTCTTTGGCCCATGTAGAAAAAGAAATATCTCATCTGGGAAGTTACCTGCGTGCTATGATTTATGAGAGGAGTTTCCATCATTCATTGTGCTCCCATTGTAACCACTAACATTTCACTATGCCAGAGCAGGTATAGCTGTGATGATAGCCAGCAGACCATTTACTATAACTCTTTCCTGATTATAGTTATGGAGGTTTCTTTTGATTCAACGTCGCTCTGCTCAAAAGGTAATAGATGACTATCGCTCATGGCTATAGTGTGCGCTGTGGTTTCTGAACAAAAGTTTGTGGCTCAGAAAGAGCACCTAATTGAGCCCACACGCATGTCCCGAATTACAAGATTCATGTAAATGAAAACTTTTATAAAATGTATTATTGTAATAACATTCGCGCACAAAGAAAATGACATTTTGAGACTGATACTTGAGCAGGTATGATGTATAAAGGTATTTACCCCCCAAAAAAGCCACAATTATGAGGACTTGACATGCAATGCCACACTGACCTTATGTTGCATTCACTTACCTTCTGCCAGTCACTCATGTACAGCGTGACCTTTCACATTCAGTAGCAGGAAAGTGGGCCATTAACTCTCCTTCTTCCTCCACAAATAAAACTCAAATGCTTAGTTACACATGTTAACGCCATTCAGTGGTTCACGCTACTGATGGCACGGAGCTTGTTAGCACACAGGTTAGTTCCTTCCACATTCCGTCACTGGCTGATTGACGTTTGCATATTTGTTCTCAGGCTGGGAATGCAAGTTGGCAGCACTTCATTCAAACACAAAGCTTACAGTGGCTTCTTCTTTCTAGACGGCCTCTCTGCATCATGGGGTTTTTCTTTTCTTTTTTCCAAGGAATTTTCCATGTTCTGTCCGGCTGGAATGAGGCGATTTAAAGGAGCTATAGGTGGGTCTCTTATCTTTGGACAGAGCCAGCTGTTTGCCCCTGCTTCCAGTCTCAATGTCAAACCTAATGTGAACCTATTGCTTCAACACATGCTGCATCGACACTCTGGCCAATATACATGCCGATGCAGTTGCGGCTCTTTTTCCTGCACGTTAACACTTTGCAGCAAAGCTGCTTCCCCCTACCTTTGATATAAATTTCCTTCCTTTAGAGCCAACTCTTATTCTTGGCCAGGCCAGTCAGGCCTCAGGTTTCCCCTGGTTGCCTTTTGAAAACAACACTCTCCCCATGAACCACCGGCTTTATTTTAACAGTTTTAACATTTTGGTTTGTGTACAAATTTATCCTTACCGTTAGACAGAGCCAGCCTACCTGATTCAAATGTTTATGCTAAGCTAAGCTAAGCTAAGCTAAGCTAAGCTATCTGGCTGCTGGCCACTGATTCGTATTTATTAGACAGACATGAGAGTGGTGGCGATCTCTTCACCTTACTCTTAGCAAGAAAGCAAATAGTATAGTTTATTTCCCACAATGCCAACTGCAATTGCGATTGCTAAGATAGCGCTATAACGTTTGTTCCACCTCTATATCGAAATATGAACACATTCAAAGCAAATAATTAGACAAGAGACTGAGGAATAGAAACAGTGATCAATTTGAATTAAAAACATTTTATTTTTAATCAAAATATGCAACTGTGTTTCTGACGTTTTATCCTTTTTGCCACACAAATAATTGTGGTTTTGATCATATACGAACATCCACGCACACATACGCTTATGCACACACACTCACACACACACACACACACAGGCTGACTGACTACTTAATGTTTATTACATGATTGTTCTGTGAAGCAGAGTGAAATAAAGCGTCTGATCCAGCGGCAGCTCGGTAACACATCGTCATGCCCCCCCGACACATCTGTTTACTAACTAGCAACCTTTCCTTACAGCACGGTATACTGGCTCAATCCCCAAATGAGCTGTTTGAATAACCGTCACGATTGTTTTAGCGTCTTCTTCCTTCTGAACTTGTTGAATTGTATGGTAGTGAAAATGTATTTATATGTAAGTATAACCCTGTGCCCTCAGAAACAGAATTCTGCCGACCCAAGTTTTGTCAGAGAGCAGAACTTGAGCGGAAACTGAAACACAGAAACATTTGAACATCAGTGTTGCTCAGAAAACCCTT
This sequence comes from Anarhichas minor, assembly GCF_050575085.1. Lineage (NCBI taxonomy): Eukaryota > Metazoa > Chordata > Actinopteri > Perciformes > Anarhichadidae > Anarhichas > Anarhichas minor. The sequence goes on along the minus strand of NW_027466473.1, from coordinate 11,587,183 downwards.
TTTATGCCATCTGACATAGTTCTCTTTTTGTTGTTTGGTTTCCATGGGAACAGTTAAAAAGACTTCAAAAAGGTCAAAATATCAACGTGTAAAACCAAAAGGAAGAGTCTTTTTCTCAATTCAAGAGTCCGTTTTGCTCCGGCAGACAACCTCTGCCCGAACAAAGCCCATCTCAGCACAAACTAAGAGAAGAGACGAGAAGAGGAGAGACGAGGAGAGACGAGAAGAGGAGAGACGAGGAGAGACGAGAAGAGAAGAGATGAGAAGAGACGAGAAGAGGAGAGACGAGGAGAGACGAGAAGAGAAGAGATGAGAAGAGACGAGAAGAGAGACGAGGAGAGACGAGACGAGGAGAGACGAGAAGAGAAGAGACGAGAAGAGACGAGAAGAGGAGAGACGAGGAGAAACGAGACGAGGAGAGACGAGAAGAAAAGAAGAGACGAGAAGAGGAGAGACGAGGAGAGACGAGACGAGGAGAGACGAGACGAGGAGAGACGAGAAGAAAAGAGACGAGAAGAAAAGAGACGAGGAGAGAAGAGACGAGGAGAGAAGAGGAGAGAAGAGAAGAAGAGAAAAGAGAAGAGAAGAAAAGAGACGAGGAGAAAAGAGACGAGGAGAGAAGAGAAAAGAAGAGAAGAGGAGAGACGAGAAGAGAAGAGATGAGGAGAGAAGAGAAGAGAAGAGAAGAGACGAGAAGAGAAAAGAAAAGAAAAGTGAGAATCAACTCTCATTCTTCATTGTCTCCCTTGTTATCCTCCTCCTCCTCCTCCGCCTCTCTCCGGGCTTCCAGGTTGGGGCCGAGTTAATTCTCGACGGGCGTCGGCTCTTGCGACAGCGCTGCCACTCCTTCCCCTGCCGCCGGTCCGGAGGCCTCTGGTGTGTGTCCTGTCGTCGACGCCGGCTCGGACGGTGTTGGCTGGCTGAGGATGACCTGCACTACGTAGTCCCTGGAGATGTTGAGTTGGTCCAAGCGCAGTCTGTCAGTCAGTGGCCGACCTGAGAAGAACCAGCGTTGGGTCGCGGCAGGCACGCCCTCCTGACTGTGTAGACGGCGCTTCATCATGCCCACCGTGTCCGTGGAGCGGACCACCAGCCGGAGGTCGCGGCCCGTGGAGAGCCGGAGCCGGAGCCGGCACTCCCCTCCCGAGCCGGCGTCGCTGGCGCTGCCCGTGGACGGCTCGGCGGCGCCGGAGTCCTGATCCGAACCGTCGGGCTCATCGGAGCGCTCTTCGATCATGTTGACGGGAGGAGAGAGGCAGTAGACCGGCAGCTGGTATCGATTCCCCAGTTCATCGTAACATTCAGTCAGAGCTCCTGGAAGAACGGAACAACGTGTCAACACTTTACATAAATGTCAAAGGATTGCTTTTTTCCTTTTTAAACTGTTTATTTTTACAGTTGCGAGCATCATTCCTATCAGTTACGATAACATCATCTTCAGCTTCATTGAAAGTGTGGTGGGGCACACAACATTTTAGACAAGTCCATTCTAACCCGTGAATATAACCTTTCAAAGGAAGAAGCGAGGTGAAACACCGACAGGTTACTTCTCGATTTGCTGAAATGATCTGCTGTACTTACCGCAGCTATTTTTAATGCACGGTGTGTGTTGTTATAGGAATTACATATACAACTTCGACATTAGAAACCATCATCGGCAGAAGGTTACAGCTTACTGTAACCCACATACCAATATGAACAGAACAGTTATATTTAGTACACTAGGTTCATGTTTTACTGGGAAGTTCCACTACGAAGCAATTAACAACTGAAGTGAACGTTTCAGGTAAACCCTCAACTGTCCCTTGGTTATGATGAACGGTCTGGATAAGGAGCGCTTTCGGGTGCCTCGCTATGCACGAGCTCGACAACCTTTTGGCACAGTTGTGTTGTATCGAAATAGCTGTTTACTTTTGTATATTTTCACTGTTTCGCTCTTAATCTGAAAGTCAAACACTCACGTAACTTTGTTTCCATTCAACAAAGCCGGAGCCTGAACTCTTGTTCACATTTGGCTTTAATAAGACGGAATGGAGAAATGAGAGTCGGACTCAACAGAAAAACAAAGACTGAGGGAAGAGGAGTGAAAGCAGGACAAAAGGGATTTGGTGAGTACTTTAAAAGACATGTCACTTTTGACCTACTGTGATTCAGACACAGAGTATAGAGTTGGATGAGAAAGGGGGGGGGGGGTAAGATGTAGTGAAGAGGTCACAGAATTCCACAAACAGAAACTACAGTGGTGATTGGAGGGGGGCCCCCCGACAGGTCACCCTGCACAGTAGTGTGTCACTACGTTGCACACCTGAAAACACCAAGTCGTTTTATTGTGGTAACGGGTGTTTTGATCGCAACGTTTGCTTGCCTTAGGTTATTTTTTTTTTTTTACCTTTAAGAGTAATATATAAGTGTGAGTAAAATCCCAATTCATCAGCCAATTCATCCCAGATGTTTTTAAAATTAGAACCAAATAATTAAAGACCAGGGTGACACAAAAAGCAAGAAGTCTCTTCTGTAAATAATTAAACTTCTTGTACCTCTCTTGTATTGTTTAATGACTTAAACTGAGGCGCGAGCCACTCGAGAGAGAGAGAGAGAGAGAGAGAGAGAGACAGTGAGCTTTGTGGTAAGCGAGACTGAGATGAGTCAGCAGAAGCCCACAGGATGTTGCTTTCTGCTCGACACAGAGCGAATGTGAGAGGGAACGAGAGCTTCGCTTTGTTTCCAAAACTGAAATGTGCGGTAATGTGGACAACAACAACAGCACTCATCAAAAAAACCCTTGGTGTGAAAAGAAATACAGAAGTTATTGTAAACCAAACAACCAGGAGGGGGGGGGGGGGGGGGGAACACTTTACATGTCTGTTTGACTTCATTTGAACATCTCGGTTTTATAGTACAGGCCTGACAGTGTTTTCATCCAAGAGTTTGTTGGGTTACGATCCCATTTTATATTAAAGTATGACTCAGGCTATAAAGGAGCCCACACACTCACAGTGTTAAACCCTTGATCTGGTTATTTACGGTGGTCTCTGCCCTGACAACTTTGAAACTAAGGATATCTGTGTGTCTGGTCACAAAGCAGTGTAAACTAAAGGTGACCGTGTTTTTGCCATCAGGACCCCTCGGCTTTGGAACGAGCTGCCTGAGGAGGTAAGGCTCACAGAATCAGGAATCTCTTTTAAATCACTTAAAACACATTTTTTACAGACTGGCTTTTATGTGATGTCATCTTTTTACTGCTTTATTTTATTATTGCTATTACACAGAGGGCTCCTCTCATGTTTTATCTTCATCTCATCTAATCATTCATACATCATACACAGATTTTTCACAGCGACGCGGCCATCTGGAATGAAGTCAAGTGGTGCGCGAGAGTGGTGTGAAAATGGTCGGCAAACGCTGCTGTGTTTGGTGTGTGGATCATAACAACGGCTTGTACATCCTCAGTCTGGAGTCTTCCGGTTTCCCTTTTTGAATAATGAACACAGACTACCGCCACCTGCTGGTACGGAGAGTTATTTCCTCTCACGCAACATGCTAGTTCACCGTTGTCTGAGGTCTTTACGGTGTGTTCAAGTGAAACTTTTTTTTGGCCACGACAAAGACAATGTGAGGCTGTCGGCCTTTGTTGCTGTGTCTGGGCCTTCAAAGTCCTTTCATGTCACAGTGAGGTACCAGCTGACACGGCTAAATATGTGAAAGCTCTCATAGCTAATGTCAAAAAAAAGGCTAATATCTATAAAACAAGACAGATGTTACACACGGGTCACTGACATTCTACAAACATGATGTGGATATGATTCTGTCGGTATATCTCACTTGCTTTTTCTTCGTCTGTGGTTTGGCTCCACATTAGTGTTCAGCTGCAGAATCCTAATTGGTTCCAGGTGGTGCTAATGCCTTTTGGCTTTCATTTAGTGTTTGTATTGAAAAACAACCCTGCAGGGGGGGGGGAGGAAATCGGCCTTTGCACACCAAATTTAAGACGAGCAAGAAAACATCTGTTTACATTAAAGAGTCTTTGTTGCTGCAGGGCTCTTTCGCACGGCCACCCAAAAAGGAGCTTGACTGGTTATGGCTGAAACACGAAGCTTATAATGATGTGAATCAGAGAAGATGAGGTTATTGTTTGATGAAAATCCAACATGTTGACCAACAGGCCGATGCAAATGGCTCCCATCTTCTGCTTCACAGAGTCGCGTTTGAACACCGCAGATCAAGTTGGTCTCCAATCCAATTAGAAGAAGGAGCCCATCAACTGATGCATCTCTAAAGAGTGGGCAGTGTCCATTATGAATAAAGTTCTAAAAAATAAATAAAATATCCAATTCCGTTTGCTGAACGGCAACAACAAAGTCTGCACTGTAATGTGTTAGCACAGTAATGGAAATTGAAGCGTTTTCAAAGAGTTTCTTCAGGATCATTGACTGATTCTGAACAGCTTCATTTTTCTCTCGTCGGTACGTCGGTCTACCGCTTTGGTCCAGACTATTGGATACAACTGTTGGACAGATTTATTGGCTAGATTGCCATGAAACTTTATTTACAGACATTCACAGTCCAAAGGTGATGAATCCTCGGCCTGTCGAGGTAACTACTTTTGCACGACGATATTTTGTCCCAAGAAATGACTACGATAAACAAAATAATTTAAATTTTAAGAATATTTTAAGCCTCTGATTTAATGATACTATAATAGCATAATTATGCGAGTAAACACTTTCAAAGAGCAATAAACCGAATGCTTGTCATACTAGCCCTTGTCATCGGGAGAATGTTAGCATGCCAACATTAGCTTTTAGCTCAAAGCACCACTGTGCCCAAGTAACCAGTTGAGCAGAATAAGAGCAATAGAAGAGGCTGCGAGTGAAACAAACATTGAAGTGAGCAGGCTGCTCGTTGGACTGGAGTGCTGGATTGGCGAAATGGTGACATCAGGCCTGGGGAATCCACAGCTGCAGCACATCGGGATCTGATCTGACCAAACTACTGAAGGGAAAGGAGCACTGACTGTGTTCACATGCATGGACAGCCTGTCTGTTTGGTAACTGAGGTGATGTGAGCGCTAGTGTAACTGTTGGCCAACTGTATTGATTCGTTCTATGTGAACGCTCTCCAGAAAGTTTTAGAGGAGACACTATCTTCGTACGTACCCGAGTGATTACTTCATTACATCCTTCCAAGGACACGCCTCTCTTTTAGTGTATTATTTATTGATTCCTCATACAGTGCAGTATATACCCCCTAATAGCTTCAGTCTCAACTCCACAATGCGGTCATTGAGATATACTTCAGCATCTGTAACCCCTTTTAACTGCGGGCTGAATGCTGTAAATGCTTGTTGCTGCTTGGAATCGGCTCCATATTGATTAAACACTCAATCGCTGTGTGCAGAAGCCACTCACACAAGCAGAGAAGAATAGCCCTGTGTGGGAAAGTTTACTTCCGGTTTATGAAACTTCAACATGAAGGTAGCTGCATGAGCTTAAGATGGATGTGTTACTGCCTCAAGCTGGACAAACACGGAGGCTGTTCTAAAGCTACCCACCACAATCTGTGTTCAAATAGATTTGAGGCCAGAATTTGTACGTGCAGTTGCAACGTCATGTGTCATTTGCTATTGACATCTGGATCTAAGAGTTGTTCATGATATTTGGCAGGTGGGAAGGAAGCAAGTCACCCTCAGTGTGTCCCACTTTCATGCTACACACACACACTGTATGCAGCATGAACTAATGGTTTTACACTGCTTCTACTGCTCCACATAGTTCATGGTTTTACACAAAGAACGACCAGCCGTCCAAAACTCAAAGATATTCAATTTACCGTCAGGTATGAAAAGGAACAGCATCAAATCCTGACTTTTAGGAATCTGGAACCAGCAAACGTTTGGCATTTTTATTTAACTAAATTACAAAGAATTAGGAAAGTAGGAGCCATGGCCGTCGCTTGTCTAAAGTTTTAGCCCCTTGCTTAAAATCTCTTAAAATTAGGGCTGAACAATTATAATCCTGATTATTTTAATAAATATTGAGATCACGATTATTTATAGTAATTGTTCATTCTTTTTTGGGACAAAAGATTTTGATTGCACTTTCACATTTAAATCTAATGAACAGATCTTCGCATCCAAAGAAGACTTAAAATAGCGTTCTTCTCCACCTGAATTCAAACGTGTAACATACAGCATATCACTCTTCTGCTCTGGACTGCAACATTCCAGAAAGATTTTCACAGGTTGCCACTGTAGGTTGTGCGTGCAGCAGCATGACAGCGCCCCAAAGTGAAGCCAAATCATCTGGATCGCCGCCCCCCCCCCCCCCCCCCCCCCCCCCCCCGGTAGGTGACTGTTAGTATAGGAAGTGCTTGATTTGCTGTGAAGCAGAGTTTTCTGAATGGAGCATGCGTTTTAAACATCTGCGGTTGTTGCAATCGCAATTTAATCACGGGAAGCTAAAACTGTGATCTGGCACCAAAAAAAGAAGAAAAGAAGATCTGCAGCCTCCAGAAAAGCCTCAAACTGTTCTCTACAGCTGAGTTCCTGAGCTTCAGTTTCTCTAGAGAGAACTTAGCAAAAAGGGAGGTAATCATCAACCGTCCTACATTAGGTACCATATACAATATACCAAAACAAACACTACGAGGTATCTGCTACGTCTACCACGGTGGAAGTGTGTGTTACCGTGCGGCAGTGTGATGCTGGCCCCGTCCAGGATGGCCTGAGCCAGCAGGTGGTCGTTGCTCTCAAAGGCGCTGGCCGCGGCCCGCAGCGCATCCCAGATCTCCTTCCGGCCCTCGAACGCTGGCGCCGTATCCCAGAACTCATCTCTCTTGCTGCGCAGCTGGCCTTCAGTCATCGGGTAGTCACTTTTCCATTTAGGCCGTTCTCTCTTCAGGGGCTGGTTACGCCCTAGAGTCACTGGGGGGGGGGGGACAGGATGAAAAAGACAGGATGGTGGGAGGAAGGAGAAAAAGAGATACACAAGAGTATGAATGTGGGGGTGGGGTAAATGGAAAGATGTGAGGTAAGAAAGAAAGATGGGGATGGAGATGGATAGAGGAGGGGGAGAAGAAAAACAGAAACAAATGGGGATGTAGGGAGGGGAAAGTAGATGGAGGGAAGTGGAAGATGACAGTCAGAGAGAGAGAGAGAGAGAGAAGGTGGGGGAATACACAGAGGATGAAAATGAGAAGTAGGGATGAAGAGTAAAGGAGAAAGAAGGAATAAGAAGAGTTAGGATTCATCTGAAACAAAGCATCAGTTGTTTTGTTTTTTTAGAGACTGCTCACAACTCAGATGACAGATTCAACATGAGCCTACACACCATCATGTGATATATAGACATGGAGCACACACTTAAGACTGAGCAGAACCGGAGCTAGACGTGTTGTGTTACTCAACCCAGTTACAAGGTTAGGGTTATAGCATCTAACAGTGCTCCATCTGCAGCAGAATGGCTGATGAATAACACCATCTGGATCAACACCGAAGGGGACAACAGGTACGGGGAAGTGTGTGTGTGTGTGTGTGTGTGTGTGTGTGTGTGTGTGCAACACAGAGACAGAGGAGAGGATGACGGATCAAGGTGTTGAGTTACACCTGCTGCTGGTACACATGTTCTCTGATGATCACATGGCACAGTCCGATAACACCAACCTTCAACTGACTGTTTGTAGTAAATAGGAGCTCCAACTGACAGACTACATTGACTTTTTCCCCTCTTTGGTTGGATATAATGATATAATTCGTTATGAGAGTATTCTCTTTTTAAAAATGGCTCATAAAACCACCAGATTATTGTACTTAATGGAGGGACGAGGGTAAATGAGGTCCTCGGTTGCCAAAATAAGAAACTTAAGTTGTGCGTGGGGGGATATTTAGATGTCCCAGCAGTACACTCGAACAGTTAATAGCATTTATAAACATCATTAGCGACACATGGCGATGTAAAACCTCAGGAGCAGCTTTTTTTCCCCTCTTTAAGTCTATTCTTATTGCAGGTTGAATGCAGTCTACATTGGTACAGAAAAACAATCTTATTTTTAACATTAAAGTGGCGTAAAAGAACATACAATTATAACTATTTGGAAAATTCCGATGGGCAAGGTAGTTAAACAAAGACTGTGCTCTTGTTAGGAAACAAGAGCACAAACCAAGAGAGCAATAAACCATTGTCGACCATATATCCCACACCTTCCTCCGGCCTTATACCTCTTATATATTCTAACACTGGTGCCCTTGGCTTATCAAACACTCGCCACCTTCCTACATTCCTGAATTTAAGCTTTCCACGTTGACTACTTGTCCGTTTGTTCATACTTCTGCAGTAACCTACTTTCCAGCTCATCCATCTGTTCATAATTTACAAATGCACTCATAAACACGGGCCTACTTGGCTTTCTTTCAGTAATTCCTCAAAACAATTAGTGATGACGCTTGAACTCGATGAACCTAGTTATGACACCTGCTTTGGTGAAAACAGATAAATTGACATGTGTTCGGGTGTAACTGCCTCGTCTCTGTCCTCATCGAGCCGGGTGTCAAGTAACAGCTGCTTGTCTGCATCTTGTTTTAACACTGCGTCGCTTCTTGTTACTACGAACTCTCCTCCACAGATACAGGGATCTCTGGAACCTGTTTTACGGGACATCTAGACGTCCAGGATGTCGGGGGAGATGACCGAACACGTCGGCGAGACGGATGCAAAAAGGAAAACATGAAGGAAACCAGGCTAAAGCTCAGCATCACAAAGCTCTATCTCCAAATCTGTGATTAAAATAACTCAGTGGTCAGAAGTGGAACCCCTTTTTTCAGACCAGACACGCAGGAAACTACAGCACAAAGTTGTCTACAGCACCGTAGCTTGATACAAATTAAAAGTGACAGTATCACCAGAAAAGAGCTAGTGGTAAAAATCAGTGTTCCCTATGCATATTATTTTGTAATAATAGTATAACATGCCCAATAGCCTTAGGTATTGCATGCACTACTGCTTAAATACAATGAACCTAATCTGCTGCAGTCTTCTGTAGTCTGACACTACTCTGCTCTGCTCATAGTTGATCTCGGGCCTTGATCACAGTGAAAAACACACTTCCTTCATCATGAGGGTGAAGCACCCTTTAAGTTTTGACACCTCATCCTCCTCTCTCTCTCCCCCCAACACTTCACAGCACTGAACATGCACCCAACGCCTCGCGTACACAAAAGACTCCATAACAAAAAAAGCCCTAACGTGTTTCATAGGTGCTGCGTGCATTCAGACAACAGTCCGGACGTGATTGAAATCAGACTGTGTGACTCCCCATGCAAAGCCATTGCCGTCTGTGACCCATATTTGTTATGCAGAAAAGCTAGCAAGCTAACGAGGCTACATTTTAGCCGGCTAGCTCAGTTAAAAGACCAAAGAACAAAAGGGAGGAAAGCGTCGCACAGTAAATACCCCCCCCCCCCAGTTTTTAAAGTAGCGACGACGCGTCGTTTCTCGCTTCGAGGCCCGCTGTGTGGAGGGAGATACCCGGGGGGAGCTGCCGTGTCTGTCTCCGGCTCTGTCTGGCTCGGGTATAAAGGAAGGGAAGAAGACCTCCAGCCAGCACAACATGCAAAGAAAAGCCCACAGGAAGCCCCCCTAAAAAAACGAAGAAGCCACGCTCGTACGCACTGAAATAGGTTGATAAGCGCTGCGAGTTACCTCCAGTGCCGTCCGAGTTCTCGTTTAAGCTGCCCGAGGAGTCGTGGTGGCTCCCGACACAGCCACCCATGGATGTTTCGGCAGAGCAGCCCGGGCTAGGTAGCTCACCCCCCCGGCCCACAGCTAGAGCTACATCCACTAGCCCCCCCTACCTCTCTCTCTCTCTCTCTCTCTCTCTCTCTCTCTCTCTCTCTCTCTCTCTCTCTCTCTCTCTCTCTCTCTCTCTCTCTCTCTCTCTCTCTCTCTCTCTCTCTCTCTCTCTCTCTCTCTCTCCCTTCTTTACTTCCTTCCCTCCCGTCCTTTCTCCTCGTTTCCTCGCGTCCTCCCCTTTTCTCCTTCCCTCCTCCTCCTCCTCCTCCTCCCTCCTCTCAGCATCGGCGGGGCACAGCAGGCCCCCGCATCTTCATCTGTGGGGAAGGCAGCGAGAGAAAGAGCCACAGAGAGGCTCGCATCGTCACAAGGTGACCGAGAGAGGAATGAGGCAGAGGGGGAGAGAGGAGGAGGAGAGGGGAGAGAACAAAGGAGAAGTGAACTGTAACGTAGGAAGGATGCAGTCTCCTTTAGGGCAGCACATGTTTTAGACTTTAGACTCAGTTGATGATTATGTTTTTTGACACGTGCTAGACTCGTGTGTGTGTGTGTGTGTGTGTGTGTGTGTGTGTGTGTGTGTGTGTGGTGTGTGTGTGTGTGCAGAGAAGCTGGTTGCTGTCCTGAAGAAGACAGCAAATCACTTAACCTTTTTCGTAAATGCCAAGGAGGACCCCTGCTGTTAGCCTACTGTTGGCCTCAGTGATTGAAATTCATGTTAAGAAGGCTGGGTCATCTATTCTATTCTAATCTATTCTATCTTGGATAGTAGGGCCTTCAGGGATGAGACTACCAGTAGTTTTGAGGTTTTTAACACACACACACACACACACACACACACAGACTTTAAATGTGTTGCGTACTGTAGGTAGAATGATTTCACAACACAGAGTGACAGAGTGTTATTGCACTATCCTCTCATGCATGGTAGGGCAGATTTATTTCGTTTTTTTGCCGATATGAATGTCATTTGACAACACAGAGAAATGTAGTTATTGTGCTCTTCCATTTCAGGCTGTCTTGCAGAGGCATTCTCATTATACTATCAGTGGTTTTTAGGTTTAACCACATTTGTTGATTTGCAGATTTCCCAACACAGTGACAATTATATTCTTTAATTATATTCTCTTATGCATTGTATGGTTCAGTGGTTGGATTATGTAGGTGATAGAAATTTGATTTTACATCACATAGTGGAATGTATACTACCTATTCCATTCTGTGCTATTTCAGTCTGTCTTGCAGGGAGGCTTTTTTATTATCGTACCAGTAATTCGGTTTTAACACGCATATGTTTTCAACACACCGTGAAATTAAGTTATTACTCTATTCTATTTTCTCCTTTTCACTTATATTCTCTTTCATTATTTTTTACGATGTAATCTTCTCTTCTCTGTCAGAGCAGTTCTACTCACTTTATTTCTGCATCTGAATGCTGCAATGTTACACCAGATGGACACTCTCCCGCCTGCTCACTATCTTCAGGACTGTCCTAAAGAGACTTGAGTGTAATTTGACACACTAGCGTGTTCATGTACACACACACACACACACACACACACACACAATAGCAACGCGATAGCGAGGTTACCGTTTCAACAAAGCTGTGTGGAATTACAATTACTTCCCATTGCTAGGAACTGAAAGAAGACATTTAGGCGGCAGAGAGCTTACTTAGAAACCCTTTCCTGATGGTCACATGACGTAATATGATGTAACAACTCAGAACACACTTGACATGTCGCTGCATATTCTGTGATCAAGGTCACAGCAGGATATTCAGCACGTTGTTTTTTATTATCTTCTCTCCCTCGTCTCCCATTCATGACGCAAGTGATTGAACATTGCTTTTTATAGCAGGATGTTTTTCTTCAGGAGGCGCTTCTGTCTTTCGCCTCAGGGTACTGATTGTAGTTGGGAATGCTGCCTTTTTTAGGGACCAAGGAGTGAATTTAAATAGAAATCACTAAGGCCTTATAGAATCTCAAACCACCTTGTTATGGGCATGTCCTACAAAAGTTACACGGAAACTTTAAACTTGTAAAAAAATGTGTTTGTATGGTTCCAATTAAAGTCCTAGACTAGTGTCACCATTAAGCTGTGAAATGGCACCGCACTGTTCAAGGCAAGAATAGGCTGCTGACCAAACAGACATGGAAAGTGTGACCTCTAATTACTTTCTTTTATCCGACAGTAGAATTAAATTGCAAATATCTATAATAGCAAAATGATTTCATGTCGATAACACACAACAAGTGTAGTTAAGATATATTGACAGCAGAAAGACTCGTGAGGTTCAATGGCAGTTATAAGACACTCAAGACACACTGTAGACAGTAGCAAGGTTTGAAAAACACAATTTTGTTAACTTTTGAAATACAGTCTTGAAATGTTTGTCACAGATGTTTGAAATTAGATTTGTTTGAAAACCTCAGATCCATCTGTGAGTGCATGCAACTTATGCCACAGTAAATCATATGTATTACACGGCAGAAGTAAAATTACACAATGTATCTCTTTGATGATTGCATGGATCCCTGCAGATTTCTTTGTATGTTATGAACAAGGATTTTACAAATTATCCTTATGCCACATGACTCAATAAAAAGTGTTTATATGATTCAACTTTCACTTTTAAAGTGTGATCAGTCAATCTTTGATTGCCTGATATTTGCAGAGCTACAGAAGATTGAATACAGTCTTCTGCTCGTATAGGGCTCAGCCAGTAGATGGAGCCAGAGAGTCTGAACCGCAGACTGAGGTACCAAAATACTGTGTGTGTGTGTGTGTGTGTGTGTGTGTGTGTGTGTGTGTGTGTGCGTGCGGAGGCGTGTTTTTATGTCTTGCGGGGACATAAATCAGTTTACACAGTCACATTGTGGGGACTCGTCTTCCTTATGGGGACAAAATGAACATCCTCATAACGTTTAAGGGTTAGGCTAGTAGCAGTTGTGGTTAGGGTAAGTCTCCAGGAACTGAATGTAAGTCAAGTTAATCAAAGTCATGAAAACATGACTGTGTGTGTGTGTGTCAGAGAAAGACAGAGAGAGTGATGGAGGCTAAAGTTCAGAAACATCAATTATAGGCCCTTATTGGTTTTCCAACAGAAGCTCGTTAGTTATTTTTTCTTGCTGGTTTTGAAATTGAATAAAACGTGTTGCACCTGTCATGGTGCTACTTTATAAGTACACTAAGTCCTAAGGCCCTATCAGCACTTTCTTATCTGGCATCATGTCTAACGTCGATCATCTACTGTATCATTTCCGTGGGATATATTTGGCACCACTCATATGCAAAAAAACAAACAAAAGAAAACATGGATATAATGCAGGTAATGAAAAAAACACTGAAATAGCCACACTGGTTGTTCACTCTGGCTGCTGGGACAGTCTCAGCTCAGATGTCTGTCTCCTCTGCAGGCCAACAATCACACACCGACTAGCTTTTCACAGAGATTCTTCTTTATCTGGCATTTCTCTCTCATCTCTAATGTTTACCCCATTTATTCTCTGAGGCTCTCTTCCTTCCTCATCTTTCATCTAGCCAACAGAACAGCTGACAAAGAGGTTGATAGGCGTGTCATTGATTTATTTTTAACTGCCTGGATCTATTGATTTACTACTATCTGTAAAGCACAACCCCCCCCCCCCCCCCCCCCCCCAAAACCAAATCTATATAACTGGAGAGTGTATTTGATGATGACTGGAGAGACTGGGCCGTTTGAAGCTTTTAAAATCATTCACATCCAGCTGTGTGTGTGAAGGAGGCTGGCACCCGGCACACACTTGATTCATTGATTCAAAATTGCATGCTCTGTCAGAGCAAACTGCAAAATATTCGAGATGAAGCATAGGAAGGAGCCAACAAGAGAATAAGGAAAAATAGACTTTAAAAAATTAGTCTTGTAGATGGAAACAAAAAAAGATGCATTGTAAAATGTATCTGCATTAGTGTGGATATGCTCTATGATCCTCTTTGTGGTCCTGAAGTGTGTTTTTGTAAATTGTGTATACTTTCATTTCACACGTACTGTAGTGCAGTTGTTTGTATGAATAGTTGTTGTTCTGAAACAGTGTTTTGTGGAAATCTACAAAATCGCAAACAACATTCACAATGTCAAGTTCTGAAGAGGTTACAGGAAAGACCAATATCAAATGTGTTCCCCTCCATGGAATAATGGTGGAAGTGTGAAGCGAGCAGCACAGCACCAGCGTTCAGCACAACGTGCTTTTAAACTTAAATGACATGAGACAGCAGGCGATGATGTTGATGTAGTAGAGGGACGAGGAGCAAACAGCGGAGACTGATACCAACTCACCTCCTGTGCATAGAGGACCCGTTCCTAATTCCTAACATCTGTGCACAGATTCATTAAGTCTGCAGTTCTATTTTCTGGCACACACTGCTTTGTGGGAAAATATCATTATGAACTGGTGGGACTAAACAAGAATGCAGATGGCAGCATCATTAGAAGATGAAATAGGTGAGAGTATTAACGGTTTATGGTTAGGGTAAGTCTCTAGGACATTAATGTAAGTCAATGTAATGTCCCTAAAAGTCATAAAACACGACTGTGTCTGTGTGTCAGAGACAGACAGAGAGAGTGATGGAGGCTAAAGGTCAGAAACATCCATATTCTAAAGATTAAGTGTAATTATAGGCCCTTACTGGTTTTCCAACAGAAGCTCGTTATTGTTTTCTCTCTCGCTGGTTTTGAAATTGAATGAAACGTGTTGCACCTGTCATGGTGCTACATTATAAGTACACTAAGGCCTATCAGCACTTTCTTGTCTGGCATCATGTCTAACGTCGATCATCTACTGTATCATTTCCGTGGGATATATTTGGCACCACTCATATGCAAAAAACAAACAAAAGAAAACATGGATATAATGCATGTAATGAAAAAACACTCAGAAAATAGCCACACTGGTTGTTCACTCTGGCTGCTGCAGTATCAGCTCAGATGTCTGTCTCCTCTGCAGGCAAACAATCAAACATCCTTTTTCAGGTTGAAAAAAATAACTTTTCAGACAATGAATTTCACAGAGATTCTTCTTCATCTGACATTTCTCTCTAATCTTTGTCGCTGTTGTTTCTTTCACTGTCTACCCCCTTTTTTCTCCGAGGCTCTCTTTCTTCCTTATCTTTCATCTAGCCAACAGAACAGCTGACACGGAGGTCAATAGGTATGTCATCGATTTATTTTTAACTGCCTGGCTCTTGCGCTGTGCCCTAAGTCTTCAGCCGTATATCTGCCCTTTTATCTATCTGAAGCTGACGTCCCAATTGTCTGGCCATTTGAATATGTTCAACTGCCCCATCTGTGTTGAAGATTGGGTCGCTATGGATCTATTGATTTACTACTATCTGTCAAGCACAACCCCCCCCCCCCCCCCAACCAGATCTCTATAACTGGAGAGTGTATTTAATGATGATTAGAGAAACTGGGCCGTTTGGAGCTTTTAAAATCATTCACATCCAGCTGTGTGTGTGAAGGAGGCTGGCACCCGGCACACACTTGATTATCCTGCCATTGATTTAAATTTGCAAACTGCAGAAAAATCTGAGATGAAGCATGGGGAGGAGCCAACAAGAGAATAAGGAAAAATAGACTTTAAAAAATCAGTCTTGTAGATGGAAACAAAAAAAGATGCATTGTAAAATGTATCTGCATTAGTGTGGATATGCTCTATGATCCTCTTTGTGGTCCTGAAGTGTGTTTTTGTAAATCGTGTATACTTTCATTTCACACGTACTGTAGTGCAGTTGTTGTTCTGAAACAGTGTTTTGCGGAAATCTACAAAATCGCAAACATTCACAATGTCAAGTTCTGAAGAGGTTACAGGAAAGACCAATATCAAATGTGTTCCCCTCCATGGAATAATGGTGGAAGTGTGAAGCGAGCAGCACAGCACCAGCGTTCAGCACAACATGCTTTTAAACTTCAATGGCATGAGACGGCAGGCGATGATGTTGATGTAGTAGAGGGACGAGGAGCAAACAGCGGAGACTGATACCAACTCACCTTCTGTGCATAGAGGACCCGTTCCTAATTCCTAACATCTGTGCACAGATTCATTAAGTCTGCAGTTCTATTTTCTGGCACACACTGCTTTGTGGGAAAATATCAATATGAACTGGTGGGACTAAACAAGAATGCAGATGGCAGCATCATTAGAAGATGAAATAGGTGAGAGTATTAACGGTTTATGGTTAGGGTAAGTCTCTAGGACATCATTAGAAGATGAACAAAAATGTGACCGAATTACACTTCGATGGCTGCTAGAGCAGATGTGGATCAAATATTTGCAAAAAGACACGTGAAAGAGATGTGAGAGCATTAGGTTAAATGTGTGGTTTGTTAAATAACAAACTCAGCAAAACAACGTGCAACAGTGTGTATGGCTGAAATTACCATCGAACAAAGTCCTTTCTGTGAGGCGTCATGGGAGCAGCATGATCTCATGCAGGTGGCTTTTCGGCTGCAGAGACACGGGGCACTGAAAAAAAGAACTGAAGCCAAATGCAGGACGCTTCTTGAGGAGTACCTGCTTATGAATGTCTGCAGCAAAAAAATGATGATCTAACATGACAATGACCTTAGCTTCCAACCAGCTCAACACTGCACTGGCTCTTGAACAAGAATGTTGAAGTCCTTGAGTCCAAGCCCAGACTTGAATCCCTTTGATAATCTAAGGACCGACTATTCACTGGCATGATGAGCTGTTCATGGACACACCTTCCTTTACATGTATACCAAGCTGGGACAAATATGTAAGGACTAATGTTTATAACCTATCCTGAAATCCAGATGTGCTAATCTCATGCAGAAGAGGGAGAGCTGTATGCATTGCTAAAACCAAAGAAGTTTCTGCCAAGTGTTTAAACAGCTGAGTTCTTATTTATTTACAGGGGATTTATGAGAAGATTCTTATAATATTTTGGCTTTGTGGGAAGTTCTGTCAGGAATCTGAACTGTAATCTGCTTTGAACTGAGGCTGCGGCTCCACATAATGCAGAAGAACTCAATGGTTTACTGTGTTCCTTCTGTAGGTGGTGTAATGTAATATAATGGATGCCTTAGACTCTTGGTCTATACGTTATCAGTGTTAACATCAAGAAGGGCAGTAGCCCTTAGTCATGAGACCATAACAGACGTCCACTTTGAAGAACCCCAGTACCTACGCATCAACACAACCATAATGAAAAGTAAAATTACAATAATTACTGCAGCTGTACTGTGTTTGACTCAGTCGAGAGAGAGAGAGAGAGGGGGGGGGGGGGGTGGAGCTGACCTCCTCTTACTAACTTTGGGCATTACTGCTGCTGTACTGGTGGCTTCGTATATCTTATCATTCCAGAGTCTGTCTCTCCTGCTCTACGTGTGTGTGTGTGTGTGTGTGTGTGTGTGTGTGTGTGTGTCACATAGAAAGCCCACACACAGACCTGTCTTGTTATGGTAAATCTTAGTCATAAGGAGATTAGTCTGTCCCCTTGATGTGTCTCCCACCACCTACTGTACAGTATGTATATGCTCCATTTGCTCTATAAACACAGCTATAATCTTTACACTCAATACATTACACGACTGTACAAGCATCTTCACAACCGGTGTATTATTGATGTTCGAGACAAATCTTGTTACATAACTTCACTGTTCTGGTTGGTTGATTTAGGGTTTGATCCTTGTTCGCTTTCACACCATTTGTGACCAAAACAGGAAAATATCAACCCTGATGCATCACCTGCAGGCTCAATGTTAGTTGCACCCTTCATTCATTTTTACCATCTTAACATTTCAAAAAAAATATTATTGCTGTTGTGTTCGCAAATATTTAGAACTTCACTAAAACTGTCATTTTCTTTAAAGCTACTACTAGGAACGTTAATTTCGTGTTGATTTTGGTGGTCCATGTGGACAAAAGTGGTACTGTTTCCTTTAGAAAACCTCTCATTTTACTACAGCAGGATCTGACAGTCTGTCCCGCTCAGTCCTGGTTCTGGTTCTCCCGTGCCTCCCTTCCCTCCTGCGGGCCCAGCAATACTGCCTGGGTCTCCAGCAGCGTGGTCTTGGTGTTTGCTCCTAAAGCTGGCAACGATGATAAGCATTATGATTAACTTAGCAAATCTTCTCGCTGATGGTCTGTTTTTACCTATGTAGGTAATATAGAGGCATCAATATTAAATTGAGACTTTTTTTATAACCAGTTAAAAGTTCCTCATACTAAATTTAAAGAAAAGCTTCCATAATAAAATGTCAAAGTCTTAGTTTGAAGCAATATTGCACGGTCAGTAAAACATTTTAAGAAAATGGACATTGATATAAATAAGTTTATGGCTATGAATATCAAATTTCAAGGCTGGTTGGGATTAAGAGTTTGTCGGATACAATGTTAATGAGTGATAAACCTCAGAAGCAACACCATGAAATGTAAATTGCAAAAAGTGAATGTGCTGTGAGGGGTTTTAAGAGGACACAGCTAAAGTCATAATTTGGCTATTCATAGTCAATGACATTACTTTGTCATTTGTTTGTGTGGTTGCTCAACTTTTGCAATTTACAGCAATTACAGAGGAGACTTTATGATGATCAGCAGAGCTTCAGGCACTACCACCAGGAAGACAGAGAGAAGAGTTGTATGTTCTTTTTTGAAAAGCCAGAGGTGAAATTGCAATCTTCATCATGATTTTTCATCCTTGGGTACAACGTCACAACGTTTCACTTAACGTCTTTGTACTCTGTCTCCACAAGTTTCCTCTGTAGTGAGCAATGCAATTTGTTTGTGGAAAAATCCAGCAGGCTTTGGCAGAGCTTAAAACACAATTAGCGACATAATGAAATAAACCAGCAGAGTCTCCTGTTTGACAAGGGAAGGATTAAATAGGTATTTTACAAACTGGTAGCATGGTCCAAACACCTCTCAAAATGGAGGTCTGGATCTTCTAATTCCAATGGACTTTTTTTTCTGAGCTCTGATTCGCACAAGCCCTGAAAGTGGCTATGATGCCTGCATGGTTGCAATACTTCTCCCATACTTTTTGCATTATTTCTCTCCCTATGCATGTTTGCATTGCCTGTGTCCTGGGTGTCACAGCTGGATTGCCTCCATGGAACACAGAAATGTGATCAGAAAAGGAGCATGAGACACCTCCATGTCTTGTTTGGATCGTTTGGAAGCAGTGTGAGTGAAATTCGATGTTTGTATCACAGTTGTTTCCTTATGCCTCTGGCCTGGCATTATTGGATAATAAAAGTCACAATGAAACGACAGGAGTAATGACAGCCACAGGCAGCCAGCGTGAAGTAAAGAGGCTGGGTCACTCACTTCTCTTTGGCGGTGTGGCGCTCCCTCTACCAGGCTGAGAAGGTGTCTAAGTGATGGTTTAACTCTAATCTAATTAGATGTAATCAGGCCTGATGTAATGCAATTTGATGCTGTTAACGTGCAGTGATTGGATTTCTTAGAATGCCGTCAAGAAACTGCGGATTTGTAAACACCAGGAGCACTTTTGTTATGTTGACATAGGAAAGAGTATTGTACAATGGAAGCATGGAAGCAGTTTTTTGTTTATTTCAGGTAAAAACTGTTGAAACCATGAACTAAAACATTAGTTAAAGGTTCAAAATACAACATTCTGTACATTAATATGCAGCAAGTAACTATTAGCTATGTTAAGATATAGAGGAGTAATGTCTCCCTGAGCAGAGAATGAAGTCAATCTCTCTTTGTGTGTGTTATTCATTGTTTGCACTGTTAGCGCTGTTAGCATCGTTAGCTGCAAGCCGCCAGGTTGGCCGTCGTTCCTCCTTTGGTTGAACAACAAACACACACACCTACACGCACACACTGGCTACATGACTTACACAGACACATTCATGGTCACCGGCTACAAGTATGCATGCACACGTTTGCACACACATATGAATATGCATATACATCCATGGACGCACACAGGCAGCCTGTTGCCAAGGCTGCCCAGTCGACTGGTGTGACGCCATATGCAACGTTGGCAGCGCCACAAGTGTTCAGTCAGTGAGATACAAACCTGTTGAAAGGAACGGAAACACTCAGGAAATAGCCAGGTCTCGATTCAACAACAGGAAAGTAAACACCATGTTTGCACTGTTCTGTAAACATTTCCATAATGCACACATGATAAATAGTATTTACATTTGGATGACATCGCACACGTTACAATTTTTGTATTTTTATTATTCTTTTGTGGAATATGGGAACGTTTTCTGAATAAAAAAGTTAATGGACTAAATATTCATCATCCAGAGAATAACAGTAATAATTGACCTTGTTTGTAGTTTTAGGTGTCGCGTAAAAACTTTTCTAGATGCATCTTTTATAGTTGGGCTCTATGGGGAAAAACCTTTTTGTGGGCAGCAGGGTTTTGTTTTTGTTTTGTTGCGGTAGGTAGGTACCGCTGTGGGCCACTGGGACAAATTGGCAGCAAATTGACATCTTTATCATACTTTTCTAAAGCTTCTGGTTAAAGTACTGGCTAGGCTACAAAAGGAAGCTGCTCCCTTGAACATGTATCAAAAAACATAAATGTCTTTAATAGATTTGTACAGGCCCCATAAAGTCATATTTATCGGTATATAACATTTTTAAAAATTCACTTTTGGTACTTCCAGGCCTCCATTGCTTTGCTGCAATGTGATGATTTGTTTTTAGAAAGGGAAATACATGTAATATGACATATAAATAAAATACTGTCTTCTTGCTAAGTTGACCTGGCTCACTGGTAAACCCTCTGGTTGCCTCTGCAACATATGGATATGTCAAGTTAATCTATAGGAATCTCAACACCCTTAGCTAAGGACTGTTTGACTTTCAACTCCCAGAATACCACCAAGGTCCCAAATACCAACCACAGCTTAAGTTTCATGGTTGATGTTAGCTTTTTGAGTGGTAAGACTTCTTGGGGTTTCATATTCTGAACAGCTGTGAGGATCTGCAGGTTCTGTCTGTTTGTACCATGGACTGCACATTTTGTGATCAGTGTATAACAGCTGGAATGCTTCCTCCGCTCGTTCTCGCACCATCTGGAGAAGCAACAAACTTACAGCTGAGGCATAGTGTGTAAGATAGGGTGCAGCCCAGCATAGGTGTCCCTGACATGCTTCACTTCCAGTGTCTGCCATGTTTATCATCTATCCTGTCTATCCTAGCATTGAAAGATGAGAAGCTACAGCCAGGCCCAGGAGATATTTCTTAGCATAGCATAGAGACCGGAAGCAGGGGGAAACAGCTAATCTGGCCCTTTCCAATGGTATAACAAAATAACACCTACTAGTACCTCTAAAAATAATTTAAGAGCTTTAAGTGTAAAATAAAAGTACTCATCGCTACTCCACCCCCACAAAAAAGTGCTTAAATGATCGGGGCTGTGATCCAAAACCAGATCAAGGGTATAATTTACAGTCCGTCATCTGGTCAGTGTGTTACTGATGAGTGAGCAAGATAAGAGAGGCCTTATTTATAGACCAAAGCTACAATATCAGAACTGATGTAGTGTAGTGTTGAGCGGTTGGAAACCATGCCTCACAGTACACACACTGGCAGGAATACATGCAGTAAAACAAACTGGCTCTCAATACTGCTCGCTCCACCTACTACTCTGGCATCATCACTCTGGTTCCGCCTACCCCAAGGTCCTCTTCTCCACAATAAATAAACTCCTCAAACCTATGGGCAATCTCTCCCACTCCTCCACAGCTGAGAAATGTAACTCATTCCTGTCATTCTACAAAGACAAAATTGAGATCTACAACCAACTGGCCACTTCCAGCTCCGTCCTCCCAACCCTGTATCTGTAAATCCCCCACTAACCGACCAGTCACTCTCCCTCATCTCCCCCTCAGGTCTCAATAAATCACTGTCAGGCAGGAATACTCCGACCTACGACCTTGAACCCATCCCTCCCACTTCAGTCATGGCTTGTCTCCCGCTCTCTGTCATCAACTCCTCCCTGTCTATGAATCTGTCTCTCCCGCCCTCAAACTCGCCTCAGTCACACACATCCTGAAAAGGCCTGGCCTTGACCCTGACATCCCCAACAACTACAGACCCATCTCTAATCTCCCTTTTCTGTCTAAAATACTGGAACGCACTGTTGCCCACCAACTCAAAACCCAGCTGGACTTCAACCAACTGTATAAACCATTTCAATCCAGATTCAGATCTCATCACAGCACAGAAACCGCCCCAATGAATGTCACCAATGACCTCCTCCTCTCCTCTGATGACCACTCCCTCAACATCCTGATACTGCTCGACCTCAGCTGCCCCCTCCCTCTGGAATCCCCTCCCCCAGCACCTCAGACATTCTCCATCAGTCGCCACTTTCAAAACTATTTAAATCTGCTTTTAACCTGTGATGCTATTTATGTATGATTTTGTTTTGTTTCTTACTGTTATGTCATCTATTTTGTTTATATTGTAATTGCTTTTATTGTTTTTGTTTTTACCATGTAAAGTGCCTTTAAGTACCTTTTAAAAGGCTATACAAATAAAATGTATCATTATTATTATGTTGTGTTCCCATAACTGAGTTAAAATCTGTTGCTAGTTTTGAAAACGTTGTGACCTTTCAGTCACAACAGGGATACAAAAGTGCTTTGAGTTAGTGAAAGCTATATTTTTCCTTTCTGCACTGTTGCAGTTGGTAATTTCCCCCACTTAGGACTCCACCTACGGTCAGGATTTTTCTCTTAGAGCCTGACATCAGCAGCTACAGTATAACAAGGGAGCGATTATCATGTTTAGGCTGCTTCATGCTCATTTAACCAACTTGTCATTGAGTCTCAGAGTCCCAAAGCTCTGAAAGAGTTTTTTTAATACACCTGATGTCATGGCGGCATTAAACTGCTGAAAAGAGGAAAACAAACATCTGTGTTTCCCAAAAACTGAATGTTCAGGCAGGATAGGCTGAGCTTGGCCACTTTCCTTCTTTCCACTAACAAACTACCTCTCTGCTATTCATCCCGCCGCTCAGGAGCCGCTGCAGCAGAAGTCTTTTTTTGTGACTAATGTCAGAAGATCAGTTTTGTTGGTTATCCGTTCATAAAACACTGCAGTAAGTGTTGGCCTGTTTGAAGAGAATTAGGGTTAGGGTAAGGGTTGGCGTCAGGTATTTAGTTGTGATGGTTAAGGTGAGGATAATGGGAAATGCATTATGACCACGAGTGTCCTCACAAAGATGGAAGTACAAGGTTGAGTGTGTGTCATTATGGCAACACCTACTGTAGCAGGAACTTCAGAGGTGGTTTTAGTATTTTGCCGGGTGTTTATATGTCTGTGAACAGATTCTGTGCCCGTTATAGCATCGCAACCGTGTAAGATACAGCCACGAAACTTTACACATGTGTAGTTGAGATTAAAATAAAGGTTGAGTTCAAAGATTGGCATGATCCCATCATTATTACTTCCTTTATTCATTCTCAGGTCAAAAGTGATGTGCAAAACTTAAATTAACCATCAAAACGTTGTTGAATACCATATCATTACTGTTATTATGATATTACCGTAAACATGGATTTTAAATGTGTCTGTCCATATTTTTTAGATGCTTTGTGTGGGTTTGTCTGTATCTGTCAGTGTCTCACTTTCACTCCCAGATGCCTCCACCTGAGCACCCAAGGACAGACAATCACAGTGTAATGTCTCTGAGACAAACAGTAGTCCACTGTACAAGAGCAGTCATCCGGGATCACACCTGCAAGGACGTGCAGTCACCCTATGTTCTTTAAAATGGAGAAAATACAGTAGGAGGAAAGCTGACTTAGAACCTTGCTTTATATAGTGTCGATGCGACTCCCGTGCTGTGTTTTATAGTCTGTGTCTATCTGCAACTCCTATTTGTGACAAAAAAGTGCAAAACTGACCCTCCAAGTGAAGAATAAAATAAATATAGACATGGACGTGTTGCAACGAGAGACACTGTGCAGGTTGCTGCCATCTTAGAGAAAGGATCGCTGACTTTAGTGGTTGAAAAGCCCCCCCCCCCCCAACTTAAACTGCACCTTCAGACATACAGCACAGCTTTTGGATTTCACATCATTTTTGGAGAAAAAGTGTGTGTGACACCGACAGACGGACAAGCGCACAGACAGAATATCTGTTGATTCTTACCGTCTGTTTTGCTTTTTGGCCGGACATGTTCGGTCGGCTACAGTTCAGGCAGCAACACACGCTCACTATCTATAAACTCTCTGTGATCATAAGACTTGGCACATCTCTCTTACACACATTCAGGACATTGTGTATCTGTACACATATATTCTGCATATTCTGCATAGCCGGTGTGTGCATGTGTGTGCCTCTGGTTACGTGTGTTTGCACATATGGCATGAGAGAGCCTCTGTGCATGCTTACACATTTGCATAATGCATGCATTTGAGGATGTACAGTGTAACTACATGTCTGTGCAGGTATTAGAAAGAGACCTCGAGGGAGTGTGTGTGTGTTTATCTAGAGGGCACACCTCCAGCCCTGTGTACTGTGTACAAAGGCCTGAGGCACAGCCCAGAGGGTCTCTGTTTTGATCTGCTAGGATTAAACTGCATCTGCCTGTCAACAGGGGTGTGTGTGCGAGTACACGTGTCTGTAATCATGCATGTAAATGCTTGTGTCTTTGTGGGTGACTGTTCACTCAGGATATATATAATTTCCAATTGCCAGCTTTACAATGCCAGTTAACACCTCGTAACAGGATAAAACACACACGCCCAGACAAATGTTTGCAAGGGAAGTGAGGGCAGACACTTATTTGTGACAAAGGAAGGTGGCAGGGTGTAAAACATTTAAAGCATGCCTGTGTTGTTTCTTCATCTTAATTAAATGCACAAAATGTGACAACACAGTGAACTTAAATTAGGTTAAAGCTTAAGGGGGTAGTGTTGTAAACAGATACTCAGAAAGAGAAAAGATGCTACTTGTTATTTATATCCATGTGTTCAAATCTGCCTGATAGGGTTAACCAAACGTTAGAACATTATCACGGAGGTTCAGTTTGTATTAAATTAATAATATGAATATATTTTCATCAAAAATGGTTGCTCAAATTAAATGCTAAGAATGAACTCTTTCATGTAATCAAACCACCACTCTTTTTTCTCAAGATCCTCTGCAAAGCCAAGGTCAGAGCCATGCGACTTGAGCCGAAACTTTCAGCACAAATTAAAAGGGTAACAAAGCACCAGATGAAAATGTTGCTCTCATGGACCTCCAGTAGTTGACTCATCTTGATGCAGCCATGTTGCCGTTTATTCCGCATATGTTCGGTACACTAGTTGTGGTGCAACAGACTTCAGTAAAAGTATTTGGTGCTAGGTTAAAAAAGACACAATCCACAACACTTGCAAACGCTCAGAAGACAACGCCTTTGCATGTTTTAATACTAAAAACAAACACAAGAAAGACAGGACACTGATAGATACAGCTAAGGACACACGACAAAAAAAACATGCATATTCGGTAATTAAATATGTAAAGGTTGAGGTATACCTCAACCTTTACATATTTAATTAGGAACTTGTTCCATGGAAACAGGTCACATTCACAGACACACGTATAGGCGACACAGAGAGCTTTCCCATCGAACTGTAAGGTTGTGTGTGTGAATTAAGTTGGTATAGCTGATTGTATTTCCTCTGCAGCAGCTGATACTGCAGCTGCTGTGACCGCCTGCACCTGTCACTGTACGTCATGCCTCAAACACAAACACACACACACACACACACACACACAAACACACACACATACACACTTTGACTTGAATGCAAACAGACAGGTTGAGTCTTTCATGAATAACTTGGATGACTGAATAAGCACAAAAAGCTTCTGTCCCATGGCTTAAGTTAAAAAAGGTTAAAGTTGCAGCACGACGAGAATTCCATTTCCTGGTCTCATTTTTCTTGTTGACAAAGAGCCTTTTGATGATTTATTGCGCCCAAAACTACCAGAGTTATTGTAATTTGTCATATTCCTGATGAAAATTAGATTAAATGAGATTCTATTTTTGGATGAACGCTCTGCTTTGTCAACAGCATGCTTGTGGTCACACTGTTTTTCTGTGCAATGCAGTAGTTGGCACTGTTTAAAGGAAGGATTAGATGAGCATCCAGTCTAAAAAACTGTGTTTCCTAATAATTTGTAACCGAAGAAAATAAGAATTTCATCGCCATCAAATCACAAAGTCAGCTGGTTGTTTGGCCCAAATAACCCCGATTCCCCGGGCTGTTTGAATGAAAGCAAGCTGTGACACATATCAAGCTCATGTTAACCTTATTTCTCTCTCTCTCTCTCTCTTTCTGGAGGCCTCTTGAGATCACCCACATACCTGAGCAACAGATTCGAACAACACAATGTCAAAACTTCATTCTTTTACTCACAAAAATATCGAACAGCTTACGAATAAATATTTGCAGAGATGAGAAGACATTCATGTGAGTCTGACGGAGGTAGAAAATAGAATCCACTCCTCTGGTTAAAAGCTAAACACCTGACTCAGTAATTCAAGACAAATATACAGTAAACGTCAAATGACAAATCTTCTTTTTGAGTGTAGACTCGTGTTTCAGTGCTGCTTAAACTCCACATGTATTAACAGACACAATACAACATTGAGAACTAGATACGTTATTGAAGTTGACAACATTAAAACAACTCTCGTTATTCAAGTTGATGTTTAAAAAAATATATTTTCCAACAGTTAGTTAGTCTCGCACACATTACGTGTGTTAAATACAAATATTCAATAGTAAAGTACACAAAACATACAGACAGACACACACACATGTGGAGATCATATTTACTCCACACATGATAATTATTGACCCTCAATAACTTGTTCAAGTGTACTTTTACACACAACACACACACACACACATTGAATAATTATATATATAAAAGCAGGGTTGGGGAGATTATTTTCACAATGGGTATAATGTAATATGATTCTGGGTAGTCTTTATAGATAAACTGTATGCAGGCGACTTTGTCATCATCACTTTGAATTTGGAAAATAAAGATACAAAAACCTAATCCAAACACTTGACTATGTTATAAAAACACATCCCAGTGCATGAAAGTAATCTCTGACAGATAACGTTCATGATAATGTTCAGATCTAAAATCTGATAGGATCAACGCAACGAGTGGGTATGCTGATATTTGGAGAGATAAAGAGGAAGGAAAATATTTCCAGCTAATATGCGATGAAAGAAAGTGAACACCAAGAGGGGAAGTTATGATAATTTGTCTGATACACAAAAATACACCAGTAAATTATCTTGGACCAGTTGTGATGTTTATCAGGCAGGAATGAAAAACAAAAATCTGAGGAGGTTATGATAAGTGAGCCTCAAATGAAACCCTCTATTTCAAATAAGACTTTTTAGCTACAGGGCAAACAAAATGTATTTTCTATATGCTTCATGGGATTTGGCTGGTTGTGCCAAACCCTTAAGGCTATTAGCACTGCAAATGTGGTGAGTTTGTGTAGAAAATGATCAGTTGTTCTTGAGCAATACACTGCTGCAACAACTATGGCGCCCACCGTAGATGTTGTTCAATACAGTCTGAATCTTTTACCATTGGCGGTAAGCAGCTGGTGCTGCAAAATCTTTGCGAAATGAGGCTTCCATTGTAGTTGTGAGGAGCCTGGCAGTGTGCAAGAGGAATTTGAACCAGCAACCTTCCTGCCAGTGGCTCATTTTTCTACACTTCTAATCAACGGCAAAGAATTTCATCTTTGGCAGCTTTTAATAAAGGATTATTTGGGAATTCCATTATAGAGCAGTCATTCACATGTAACAGCAGAATTGTCCTTCAATATTTGACTTCTATATTTGTCCTGTTAGTCAGTGGTAGGCAATTAAATGGCTGTCAATTAAAACGTCACCTTTCTGTTGGTATAAACTGGGGGTGAACGAAATAATAGAGACATCTTCCAATAATAGCCACATTGTACCAATGTGGTGAAGCTCGTAATGTTTAGTTTTACTTTGAGGCTGTACTTTTTGTATACTTTTGCATTGTGTACAGCCTTTTTGTACCTCAATAAGTTGTGTTAAGATGTCTTGGAAATTCATTAAGGTTTTAAGTCAAACCTTTCCAAATGCTTACTAATACTGCTGAACATAGTTTACTTGTGTAGCTGTTATTAGGAATACTACAGCAGCAAAGAAGGACAGCGATGTGAAATGTGAAGTTTTTTTGAGCACCATCAAATTGATGCGCACGGCACGACTAAGCACACACAGTGTAAAGTCTAATGTCTTAATCGGTCATGCAATAGAAGCCAGGTTATCATCACAGCTCCCATTAGCAGAACTGTTAGCCGACCAGTTCGTCAGGGAACCAGGAGCTACTTCTAAAACCTGCTCACGGCAAGAAGCCGGAGGAGCCAGAGTCAGTGAGCTGTCCTGGATAGAGCTCTCCAAACTGCCCTTCCACCCTGACCTCTGCTGAACGTCCAGCCCCCTGACACCATTCAGGTCTGAGTTCCCATAGGTCCTACCTGGAGGCTTGGGGTAACGACCTCTGTCCCTGCACCATCCCCATCCCCTCCTCCCTCCCCCGCGCCCCCATTTGCTCCTCAAACAGAGTACCTCCTGGAAAGCGTGCCTGAAGTCGGGGCTGCGGCAGTAAATGAGTGGGTTGAAGGCCGAGTTGGAGTATCCTAGCCAGTTGAGGAGTCTGAAGAGCAGCTTGATGTCCCCCAAGTTGAGGAAGGTCACGAGGATGTTTAGGATGAAGAAGGGTAGCCAACACAACGTGAAGATTCCCATGATGATCCCCAGAGTTTTCACAGCCTTGTGCTCCTTCAGACAGAACTTAAGACGCTTTGCGGCAGAGTGTCTTCCTTCCCCTTTTTCTGGCCTTGCTCTGTTCTCGCCAGACTTTTCCACCGCAGCATCGTCTATCCCTCCTGTTTTCTGCATGTTTAGTCTGTCCTCTCCTGCTTCTTCTCCCTCCTCAGTTCCTGCCAGTCTATTCATTGCTGGACTATCATCAGGATAAGTCAGCTGTGCAGTATAATGCAAGTTATAAAAGTGCCTCTCCCTCCCCCTGATCTTCTCCAGCTGTTTCTGAGCCTCCTGGAAGACACGGGTATACAGGACAATCATCACCACCAGCGGAATGTAGAAGGACACGATTGAGGAGGACACCGCGTACGCCGCATTGGTGTTGAAATCACAGCAGTACTCATCGTCCAAGCACTGGCGAGCTACCGTATCATTTGACACCCACAACTTCAGATGGATGGGCAGGAAGGAGATGAGGGAGGCCACTGCCCAAACCCCGAGGACCACGGCGAAGGCCCGACCCCTGGTCAGCGGAAGGAGACAAGAGAGTTAACATATTGTAGAATATTACAAACGTGTGAGTGAAAACAGACAGGTGAGATAATTTGATTTAACAAAATGTTGGCTGTCCAACAGTGTAATAAAGGTGCTCGAAAAGCAATATGATAGACTCAGTTTGTTAACTAACAAACCGTCTCTTATGGCCACATCCTAAATTTGATCGTAGTTAACGTGGCACTTGTGTTCAGATTTTCCAGGATGTTGCACCTCTGGCCACACCCCGAAAAAGGATGTCACAACGGGTTTTGGACGGAAGATGAAAACACCTGCTGTGATAATACTAGTTGGCGTGTGGCTCGATGTACAACATGCTGGGAAGCTTGAACATGTAGAGAGTCAACACCTCCTCACACAAAGGTTTGTGTGGTATTCTACGAAAAAGTGCTCATTTTTTGTGCCCAGAAAAACGTGTCAATTTCCAATCGTTTCAAAATAAACTTCCTTTTTCACAGAAAACAACATAGTTAGTTTTAGGCAACAAAACTACTTGGTTAAGTTTAGTAAAAGATCGGGGTTCCGGTTTTAAAAAAAATACGGAAGCGGCGTTACTTCTCGTTTCGCACGTGGCACAATCAGTGGTCTCCTGGGTGAAAGACCTATGTTTGTTTAAACCCTCCCACTCACTCTCGTTTGTATTTCTGTAGTCTTTATACTTCCGTGTTCATGATTACGTGGATGACATATGCATTGATTTTGTTGGATACGTACGAAATAATTACAGCGCATTCATTTTTAGGTATAGTTATAAAAGCTGGATGAGCACAGCCTGAGAGAGAGGTGCAACATTCTTCATTTCTACTTCAACCCCCCCCCCCCCCCCCACACACAGCCAGAATACAATGTCTTGGTCATACCTGGTGAGTAGCGTCGGGTAGCGAAGCGGTGAGGTGATGGCGAGGTAGCGGTCCACAGCAATCACACACAGGGTTTCGATGCTGGCCGTCACAAACAGCACGTCAGCTGCTGTCCAGAATTCGCACATGAAGTTTCCAAACTGCCAGGTTCCCAGCAGGATGTAGCTGGAGCCAAAGGGGACCACAACCAAACCCATGATGAGGTCGGCAACAGCCAGCGAGGCGATGAAGAAGTTGGTGATTGTCTGGAGCCGCTGGAACCGCACGATGGATGTAATCACTAGCACGTTACCTGGACAGAAGAAAATTGAGTATTTTAACGTTTGGGTAAAAAAGTTTCAAACATATATATAGCTTTTAGTCTTGATACTCTAATAAATGCATCCAACAAACCATCAACCAACTGCAATGATTAAATGCTCTGTAACTTACCAAATACTATGGCCAGAACCAGAATACCCATTGCAACACCCAGCAGCACCAGCTCTGCATCGCTGTACTCCGAAGATCTCGCCAACCGATCAGACCCCAGGGAGGAGTTGCTGTTCTGTGATTGGTTAGCCGGTGCTGAGAAAGCGCTCTCAAGTTCCATGATCTACAGCCAGAACACACAGCTTTGTTCATCATGGATTAAGACAGCGCAAGTGTTGTAGTTTCCAGCTCAGGTTTCAAGTCTTCATTTACATCAGCGATTTGCATGCTTCTGCTTGGGGTTTGTTGCATCTCAGAGAAAGTGTGTGATGTCATATGGATCTAAACAGAGTAACACTATTTGTATATCAAGAGATAATTCTTTCAGCTGAAGAACCTGCCAAACTGCATCCAAATTGGAGTAGTATTTTGAGATGAAAAATGAGTTCATGTCCGTGACAGGTGAGCTGTCCTCAATCGAACTACTTGAGGTCAATGCCTAACCTTCGCCAATCGTCTCTGCCTCAACCAGCTACACACGGCGGGTCTTGTCAAGAAATGCAGTGGGATTCATATACAACGGGAGTGAGAGAGGAGGGATGGCATGCAGAGAGGTTCCTGTTTACGTTGGGCTTCTAGGCTCTAAGAGGTGCAGCAACATTGGCAGAGCAAGACCAGGCAGTGCATGAAATGTCTTATTGCACCTTCTGGCTCTGGATGAGTTTGACATACAGTATATTGCAGTGGGTAGAATACATACATATGTATATATATATATATATATATATATACATACAATTTGTTATGTGGAATGCCGCAGCACAAAGCGACTTGCCTGGCTAAACTGGATCACAATGCATATTTTTCTCATAATTGTTTTAATGGTAATATTACAAAATGTGCATAGAAAATAAGACATTCGGCGAAATATTTAACTTTTATTCATACAGGCTAGGTTAGCTGTGCATGAAGGCTCTTTTACAGCAATGTCCCCATTGACAGCAGACACCAGGTGATTCGTGTACCACTCTGACCGTTCCTCTTGATGGTCGGGGTATACTGTATCCCCCCCGAGTTACGTAAGCAAAGGTTTCAGATCATAAGTCATAAAGTAGCTGCTTGTCATCTAAGCTGCATTCTACCTGTTTGTTCAGGTGGCTGTGTATTTATTTTCATGTTGCTCTTATGAGAGGGGTTATGTTTTTTAATGCTCTGACTGACAGAGGTTGCTTGGTCAACTGGATATTCCGTGTGCATGCTCACCTGGATTTATATGTGCGTTGGCTTTATTCCAAAACAATCCAACCACTCACAACACATGTTGATGCCAGCTGTGAAGGGATGCCTTGATTCACAACTGTTTAGTTGTTCATGGTCAATGAGCAAAGTGTCGAATTCTCTGATTTTTCTCAAAAAGCCAGGGTGGACCATGACAAGATTATTTTCATTTCATTTCACAAGTGGAATAAATTGCTGCTCCTTTTTTTTGCCATCCTTCCTTAACTGTCTCAACACATTTTCATATAACATATAGAAGTGCCAGAGTGTGGTGCCAGTGATGGATCTGTTGGAAAGTTGACTGCAGACTCATTTTAAAAATCAATCTTTCATTACGGATGCTTAGAAGGCCGTTTCAATTGTAATGAATGAGGCACAGCCCGGTCTGCCCCTGACAGATGATAATGCACCGCGCTCAATCCAATACTAGGTTATTTATAACCAAAGCAACGACTTTTTTATTCATGTTTGTAAAATGTTAACTGCATTTGTTGCTTTCTTGGTGAAGCTTGAAGATTACCCTGTCACCTTTCACACTGATGACCCTTTAATGGTGCCTTGTGACTGTTCACTGCCCCCATTGAACAGATCAATAACCTGGGCAGCTACCTGACTAATACATAGTCAAGCTTATAAAAAAAAGGCTTTGGTCACTCTGCAGGGCTCACTCTGCTCTACCCTCTGCCTCAGCTGTTTCAACAGCTACACCCACACACACAAACACACACACACACACACACACACACACGTCACATACATATCCCAATATTTAAGCAGACATAGCTTGGTAGTGGTGATTGTACTGAGCACTTAAACACACAACAATGCACACAACAGTACACGCACAAACACAAGGGCACAAGCACAAACACCAAGAAATACACACAGAACATCCAGCCTTTGCAGTGCTTAGTAGGACTGATGTCTTTGTACACTTTGTGAAAAGCACACAGGCGCTAACATCTGAGCCATAAAACACGCTGTCCTGATAAAATAAACAATATATGTTAAAGCTAGTTTGGATTTACTGAATCTGAGAAACTAACAAAAGAAACTAAAGATATCTGACTCATTGTTTAGCTAAATTAGGTTTGGTCAATAAATCAGTTAATCAGAGGTCTTGTTTTTGTGGCAGGGGTTATGGTTTAACCCTAATCTAACCATAAAAAATATATATATATATATATATATATATATATATATTGTCTGATAATTCTGATTTATTTATATGTATCATATATGTATGAAAAACTGCAAATTTGACATAAGACCTCAGGTATAACTTAGCTCAACATATTGATAAAAGTGTGAAAATCTGTTCCTTTTGCAGTTATAAAATGACTTAAAATGTTTTAGTAACTCCAGAAAAACCTGTTGATTTTTCGAATGGCATTGATCTGATCCCTCACCAGTGGAATCATTTAATAATTCTGGAATGTCCAAACCAGTAAACACTAAAATAGTTTTTTTAAATAGCTGTGGTGTCATCACGAGTAGATGTTTTAATCAACATATGCATGCATATATGTACAAACACCAGACTTAACATTCCAGTTAGTTTTCCTACCTCCAGCCTCCGTCCTGCGCTTTACAATCCAGTGATTTGATCATCCAAACGCCTTTAAATCCACAACACAAAGTATCATTATGTGTTTGTCAGGAGCTTCTGGTCTCGCTCTCTTCTGCTGAGTTGTGAGTGTCACACAAACACACACACACACACACACATGCACACACACACGCACACACACACGCACACACTGCCCCGCTCTCTCTTTCCTGTACATGTATAAACACACTCCTTCAGCCCTCGACCACACTTGCCCTTTTGAAGCAGCTGAGTCCGTCTCCCTTTTTTTTATAAGCAAGCCCTCATGACATCACAGCAAGACAGTAGCCTATCAGAGGACAAGGAATGGCTTTTAGTGTATGTTGCATGTCTGCAGTGGACTGACAACACTCTGGGTAACATTCGTTTTTTTAACTTTTAATTTATTCAGGGAAGGTTTTCTGAGGTCTTTTTCAGCACCACCCTACTTTACATTCACACATTAGAGCTGCAGAACAAAACCATAGCCTTCAGTTTTTGGCTGCTGGCTTGTTGTACTGCTGCAGTTGAGCAGTTGAAAACACAACCACAATCTTCAACCTGAATGCATTTACAAATGTCCCCCTGGGGATGAATAGTCTATATCTATCTAGCTACCTTTGTATTCTCATATGCTTCATTATATCTTATTGCATTAAAAAGACACTGTTGCTAGTATAGTTGCAGTTAAAGCAACTATAACACCTTTGGGTTGGGTCGAGGTTGTGTTAAATTGAGACAATATAGGAACACAGTACCCACAATACTTCCTCTTGCATGCTGAATCGAGGTCAGAGGACACTGCAAAAAAAACAGTACATTCAGTAATATGAGTTCTGCTAAGCTCAGACAGCTGAACATCTGCTCGCCAACCTACCCGCAGTTAATACTGAAGCTCAAATTGAATTTAACTGACTATACTGAATCATGCTCTATAGAGTATTCAAACCAGTATTTAAGTATTATTATATGTTATATTTTTTAGCTGAGCTAAATCTTTTCATGCGTCATTGAACACACTCTTCTGTCGGCTTTGTGCGGATGATAATCTGGAGCAGTTTAGCAGCATCTAAACAGCATCACAATGCATTCATTCGGGCTGCATGCCGGATCAATACTCATCTGTATTGATGACGTGAGGCATGTTTGTTTGAGCTCAACACAAGTTCACAAACGAGAACGAGCACAACTTAATGAAAGTGATGTTAGAGATTAGTCACAGAATATTTCCACAGGATACCATCTGCCATTTATAGTGATGCATCATCATTTTTTACACTTTGCCAAACGTCCGACTGAACTGCTTCAGTGAGTATTCATTTTGAGAAAGACAGCAGACTTAAATGAAACAGGAAACACTTTAACCACAGTCAGAGCTTCTATATTTCTTTCAAGATTTATTTACTCTTCATAATGTATTTTGCAGCAAGTCTGTCAAGAGGCCCAGAGCAACATCCACGTGGCCAAAAGGACTGATTAGAGATAACGCTCTGTGTGACCATTTGAACACCGTGATTCGTCTTCAATGTCTGACCACATGTTTCGACCAGCCGGCTGGGAAGAGTCACTCCGCTTGTGCAAGTGCAAGCTGCCGACATCCTGCTGAGCATGCAAGCAGTTCTTTCAAAGGGCTTCACATTCGCAGATGAAACCACATGGAGACAGAAAAACCAAAGTGGTGGCATGACTGAGATAATACCATCAAAATGACTTATGCATCTTGATCCAACCTATACAGTTGAATACACCAAATGTTGATGCCTTAGAAGAAAGAAAATATCAACAATAAGCTACTGTCCAATCTTGCAGTATACTACAGCATTTTCTTTCTTTCGACTCCGCCCATAACTCATCGGAGTAAAACCACGCTGCATCGAGTCCCACTAACTTACTTAGCACACAGTCAACTTAAAGAAATTTGAAAATAGGTGTTAAATATCATGGGTCTGTGATTATATCAAAGATAGAAGGTGGAAGAAGAGGAAGAGGAAGAATTGGAGAAGGCAAATATTGACCAGACTCTGACCCCGCCCACCGCAGCGGACTCCTCCGTCCTGCTCCTGTTTTACTTAAGGTCATTCAGATGTGATCAAAGTTAGCGTTACCCAGTTATGTCATTTTGTGTTGAATTCACATTGTTTTGACAGATTTTTTTTTTGTTGTTGACGTTACTTGGTGTTCCCCGCACGTTGCTAGCATGCATGCAAACGCTTTCAGCAAACTTCAGCTAAAATACCGAACTCTCCTTTAGCTGCTGAGTGGATACTATTCGATATTGTCATATTTCTGTCGAACCACGTTAACGTGTCGAGTTATTTGATTTTCATAGCCGCTGGATTGAATTTCTCAGTGATCGAATCAACAAACTGAGTTAAGTTAGCTGACGTTAGCTTGGTCATTTGCATTCAACATAAAGGCTTTGTTAACTCAGGCTATATCATTTGCTATGTTAATTCAATTTAGATTTAATTAATGTTAAATCAAAGGTCCTACATACGATGTGATCCCATATTGTTGTGTTGTAAAATCTACGTAGGCTAAGGGCCTAGGCTCTACTTTAACATTTATAGTGGGTGTAAGGTTTTTGCAGAAAATAAAGGGCTGGACCCAAATGCAGGGAGACACGGGAAACGGAGGGTTGGATAATTGTGGGTTTAATTGGAACAAAAAAGTATTCAACACAAAAAGGTGTGAATCACAAGTCCATGAAAATAAAGCATCCAAAGAAACAGGGAACACGGCAAAGGGGAGCAGACACGAAACGTACCGGGAAGAAATGGCAGGCAGACGAAAGACGGACCAGGTTACACCAAAGACAAACCAACACTGAGCCAAGGATTTAAATACAGGATTTAAATACACAGGGAAGGTGCAGGTGATTAGACACAACAGGTTTCAATTAAGGGTGGGGCAGACGACCACGAGAGGAACAGACGGGCAGAAAGTGAAGTGAAGCAGACTGAGGAGGTGCAGGTGATTGAACGCAGCAGTGTCTAATTAGGGGAAGGGCAGACCCTCACAGGGGTAAGACAGACAAAGGCAGGAAATAAAGTGCAAGACACAGAACATCTCAATAAAACAGAATAAATAACTAAATCAAAACATAAATCGTGACAGTGGGGCTAAAGTTATTTCAAGTAAAGCGGTTTGTAGGATGTGTCATGTTGCTTTTCTCCCCACACAGGGAGGGGAAACATGCTTACTATGCAAGCTGATGCCAACAATAGCTGATGATGGCCCACTTCCATGAAAGAAATGAGGGACTGATACTCCTTGCTGATGTAAGTTTTGTTTTTTGTTTTTAATGTCTACTATCACTATAAACCCATTTTTTAAATTTAGATACCATTGTCCATGTTCTACAGATGTCTGCCACCCTGACGCTCCCAGCGAGTCCATGACTGACACTGCTGAGCAAGGCATGGAGTATATATGGAACATTAGTTTCTTTTTTCAAAAAATATCAAATTATTTCTATAAATAAGATTGTTCTCTCATGTTTAGTAGACACAGAGGTCATTATAATGAGACTTAGAATTATTTTTTCCCAATGCGATTCCATATTAAGTGCAAATAATCTTAAGTTTTAACTTTTTAGGCGTTCAATTGGTCTCAACCCTGAGAGGGGGACAGATGCCAACCAGGGGAAAGTGGTGTCAAAGAATACAGGGAAGCTGGTCCAGAGAAAGGCAGCAGCTGTGAATCCCTTTGTAGTCGCCTTCATAAACAAAGTCCTGGACTGTGAGTGGGGCGTTAAGAAGACCACATCACATCCCCCACACAGGACCTCACATAGGAGGAAGGAAGAGGAACAGCCCACACTAACCAGATGTTACTGTTGTCATTTTAAGGTAACAAGTCTCTAAAATGTTCTGTTCAATTCAATATAGTTCCATCTAGTTGTCTCAATCGTACAGTTCCAGATTTGCTCTTTTTCTTGCTTTCTATGGCATTAATGTTCATAACTCATGTAAAATGGACACAATTATTGTTTACATTATGATAATTGACCTTTTTATTATAAATTGCTTTATAATTTGTTATGATTATTGTTGTAAAGCATTGTGAATACTTATGAGTTTATAACTATACAGCATAAGCCGGTTATTACGCAAAATAAGTATGTTTGTAATGTATTATGGACATGGGGGTTATAGAAAATGTTATCAAAAATAGAAACTAAATTCAGGTACATGGACTAGAACTAAGAATTTGTTCAGTATGAGGAATGGTGATGTTATTAATTGTATTTTGCAAAAATGCAATCACTTTAAATTGTCAGTAATTAATGTGTTACTGCTTTGGCTTTAGTAAAAGTTAAATATTGTAAGGCCATCTGTTGTCGGAGTCGTTTCTATGCCAGCAATTTTCAGACGTTTTAATTTTGAACTGTAATATTTTATAATCATCAGCTGTTCAGTGTTATACTGTAAATATCACATTCTATAGTTCTTTCATGCATGTTGCAGTATTAAACTGTTCATTGAGATAACAGTAAGAATACTTAAATAACAGTATAATGGCTTTTTTATACAGAACAGTACTGTAGTAACTTTTACATGATACAACTGTTGTTGTAGATTACAGTAGGTGCACTGTATTACAGTTGAATGCTGGAAGCTGTAGCTGCCAGTAGTTTACTGTAATTTAACAGGGACATTTATTACAGCGTACTTTCGATGTTGTCTCTCTGTCTTCGCATGAGAAAAGAAACACATTGCAGTCAGTGTGGCCATATCCTCCTGTCTGTCTCGCCCCAACACATTCCTCTCCCCCACCTCTTCCTGTCCTTGCCCTATACCTTCCTCTTTTTCACCCTCCACATCCTCCTCTCCCTGCCACACATTGACTCCTAAAGTATCCATCCCTTTATGCTTCCTATGCAGAACCCATTCTGGTCTATAGTTTGCTGTCTCAAAGTCGCTCCTTGTCAGCTGTTCTTTCTGCTCTCACCTGTCCTCAGCTCTCCATCATCCAAATGTGGTATTCATGACTTTGTATGTAAAAAGTATTATAGAGTTGTGACATACATGTTTTTTTTATTTTGCTACACAGATTCCATTTCGATTTTGATCAGTATAATGGAGAAATGTTTTTTTAATGAGCGTATATCTATAAGTTGCAAATACTGCAAAACATTCGCTGACAATGTCTCAGGGCTAGAATTCGTCAGTCCAACTGAACATAATCCTTTTTTTTGTTTTTTTGCTCTATGCTTGTCATGTTACTGAACTGACTTTGAATTTAAAAACAACCACAAAATATTTTTTTGGACAAGGCAATATTGTTTTTTGCTGTTGCTGACCTGGGAACAGTGTTTCTACACTTAAAAATGACTTCAGTTATTTGAAGGGATCAAAAGCCACACGCCACAATTTTTCCCAGCCAAGTGTTTGATCAGTCAAGGAAAATTACTGAGCAATGACAGTGAAGGGAAAGAGATGAGGATGTTGAGTTGAGCTCTTAGCGTGCCAGTGCCAGAATCGGTCTCAAGGTCCTTTTGGTGAGTTTCCTCTTCTAATCCTCTCTGTTACTTTCCACTGAATCCAATATCCAGTAAAGCTGAACGGCTTTAAAACGGCTTCCGAAATAACAGGCCGCCTGCCTCTGTATTGAGCGGCTTCCTCAAGTGGTGGGACCGATCTATAATGCAGCTCTATGTATGTGAATCATGTGGCTGAAATGTACTTATAAGCCTTTTTCAGCTGTGGTAATACAGCACACATTTCTTCACATTAGATGCTATCGTTACCAGGACATGTTGCAGAGCACAACCAATTGTCTGTAAAACCACATTAGTTTTTATCTTACACAATTTGATTGAAAGCATGTGAAGCAGCAGTGAATGTCCATGAGGAAAACTGAAACATTACCAGCCTCATCTGGGTTTTTGGTACTACTTATTTGTTTTGCTAAAAAAAGGTCCAGTCTGTACAGTATATCCTGTATGTGCACCTGGACCAAATAGACCAAACCGTACTGCTTCCTGCTGCTATGACAACCTACACCACCTAGTCCAGATTTGTGCACCTTATCTTTCCTGCACCAAGATCCGACAACGGCTGCATGGTGTTCTGGGATTTAGGAAAATGACCACCACCACGACTAAAATAACTTCAAAGTCGATTCACGCTCATCAAATTAAGATTGGTTCAATATTCCAAATTTTGTTGCAAAATTGACTAGCATCAGAGTTTGATGGTACTTTTCTTTCACTCTACCAAACTGTAAAAGATATACATGTTGCAAGCAGTTTTTTTCAGACAGGACAGACGCCAAAAAGGTAGCTAAAGAAAGAGTTGGAATACTGAATGGAGACTATGATGTTGTAATGTGACGTACTGTGGAGGTGCTGTCTTCAGCCATTAATCAGGCTTTGCTTCGTACTGTAGCACATAAAAGGGAATGTGAGTGGAATGGTTCTGGAAGAAATCAAAACACAAAATGCCTCATACAATATATATTTTGTCACTATCTCCTGCTCAGCCTCACTCCTCAACATGTTTATGTATACTTACAGCCCCAGCGTCACTTCTGCCTGGCTGAGACAACTGTTTTGACAGATGTGATGATTGGAAGCCTCAAGCAAGGTGGCGAAAAACATTCATCATAGCGGGAAAATTTGACAATGACCCTTATTTGGATCACAGTTGCTGTGACTTTTTAAGTCGTTATGTCCGCCAGGAGAATCGGTCATGTGTGTGTGTGTGCATATGTGAGAGTGTGCACCTCTGTGTCTGTCCACGGCTACTCTCGCATTCTGCTGCAGCAAACTGCGAATTATCTTTCGGTGGCCAGACCTCTCATGGTTGGTTACTCAAAACACATTTTATTACCTGTTTTATACAGCCATTGAGAGCCTGCTGACTCCTCACTCTCCGGGGGGTGGTAAGAGTAGTGAATGCACAGCTGTGATAATAGTGATAACACAGCTGAGTGCATCAACGACCCCCAGAGACACAGTGGGGGGGGGGGGGGGGGGGGGGGGGGGGGGGGACAGTTTGCACACTTTTGTTTTGACAGACGTGATGATTGGAAGCATTAAACAAGATGGCGAAAAACATTCACCGTAGTGAGAAAATTTGACAATGGCCCTTATTTGGATCAGAGTTGCCACACAAGTGACTTTTTCAGTTGTTATGTCCGCCAGGAGAATTGGTCGTGTGTGTGTCTATACGTGAGCGAGTGTGCACCTCTGTGTCTGTCCACGGCTACGCTTGCGTTCTGCTGCAGCAAACTGTGAATTATCTTTCGGTGGCCAGTTATGGTTGTACGCTCAAGGACCTCTCATGGTTGGTTACTCAAAACACATTTTACTGTCTGTTTACAGTCTGTTTACAGTCTTTTAATATGATCAGCATTAAATATTAGTCAGGCTTATCAGCACATACAAGCAGAAAATGTGATCCAACTTTCATTATGAAGGTTTCATAATGTTATATTTAATATTGATCACTTTGGGGCTCCATAGAATGGGATCGTGGAATTTTTTAAAATCCAACCATTAACTATATTTGCAGAGATGTATCAAAACCAGAGAGCAATTGGAATGTCTTATCTATCAAGGCTCAGAACAATAGTGTAGCCTAATCTTTATCTGCAACTGTGCAGAAATACCGGGTTTACACACAATGAATGAACAGAATGACGTGCAAAAAAAACAAAAGAAATGCCACAGAGATGCGAGTGACGGCAAGCTTGATGCAGAAACATCGGGCGCTACTCCTGGACCAGCCGAGAAGCACGGGAGGCCAGTATTTGACTAAACTAGCTTGTTTGACTGAGAAAAAGGCGGCTAACACTAGCTATAGCGTTAGCTGCTATAGACAGCGTATGTCCGAGTTCAAACCAGCCACCGCTAAAGTAGAAAGACAGACGTCTCGGCGAGTGGAGCAGACGTA
Organism: Anarhichas minor; assembly: GCF_050575085.1. NCBI lineage: Eukaryota > Metazoa > Chordata > Actinopteri > Perciformes > Anarhichadidae > Anarhichas > Anarhichas minor. The sequence continues at coordinate 11,545,979 of NW_027466473.1, read as the reverse complement.
GTAACGTCGCTCGCGAAGCAAAGTCTGGAAAAAGATTTAAATTAAATTATTGTTTTACTTTTTCGAGGTTGTAACGTTTTGTAACTGATTGTAACGTAATTTAACTTCACTGGCCCGTTGTAACTTTTTACTGGTTCTTAATGTTGGTCCCTGCGATGGCATAATAGCTCATACATCACATATATAAACTTATACATCACTTATATATAAACACTTATGATTTCACTCACATCGAAAACAGTCTGAGCCGACGACAACACCCAAGCCTGGTCCGAAACAGGTACAGGACGGGAGGAAAGTCAACGTCGCCCGCCAATTCCCCATAATGCACTTTGATAACAGTCGGAAAAACGTGATGACTACGTCCTTAATCAAGTCGATTTACACTACTAATTCAGTTAAATGTGAATTTTTAGGTTAACATTTGTTTTGTCGTTGAGATGTTGCTAACTAGTAATTTCGTGTTATCACGACAACTTCAATAATCTTTTGTCATACTGACATAGAATAATATGCTAAAATAACAAACAAGTAAAATCACATTTTACAGTGTGCTGAAGTCTGCACTCTACTGAGTACACCTCTCTACACAAGTGTTCCTTTCATAAATAGAAAATGACATATGTGTGGTGTTTGTGTGTGTGTTGAAATGAAAGATCTACCTCATGGACGAGGCATGTGAGCAGAGAGATACGCACTCTTTCTGCCAGTCAGCACCTTTCCCTTCCTTCCCTCCTCTCTCTGACATCATCGTCCCTCCCACTCTTCCTGTCTTTCCATCACACCATCTCTCCTTTTCTCTCCTCCCTCATCGCTCTCTCCTCTTTCATCTCCACTCCCGTAGCGTTCATAATTCCCCCTCCACCGCCTCTCTCATCACTGTATCTCTGCTTCCTTTCTTTGGTTGTCTCCCACTTGGGTAGCTCCTGTACTCTGCAGCTCATCTTTCATCTGTACTTATTTTCCTAGTTCACCTGGTGCTATTACCCTCTTCCTTTTCCCCCCACTTGTGTCATTTGTCATCCCCTTCGAAACACCATTTCCAAACAATCCTCAGCAGTTTTCACCTCTTCAAGATCAGCAGATGCATCAAGTGTTCTTGAATTACACCAATGAGCACCTCAACGGCTTTGGATGTGGATGTTTTACACGAAGTGATGCATTTTTTCTTACTAGAAACCTAGAGTCAGATTCAATAGTTTTCTGAAGATAGTTTAGGCTCAAGTGTAAGCATGCAACACTTGCATTAATTCTTCTCAGTCAAAGGATCGCTTGAACTGATATTATCAGAAAATTGTGAAAAATACCAATCACAGTTTCCAAGGGTGCAAGGTGACATCTTCAGATGCCTTGTTTGGTCTGCCCAAAAGTCCAAAATATCACATTAACACAAATATAAAACAGAGAAATTAAGCAAATCCTCTGACTTGACTATTCTGAGTTGTGAGAAATATCGCTCTCAGCTGTCGTGAGTTGAATTCATTTGTCTCTATTGTTTTGCAGATAAATGATCTGTGTAATTCTCATACTGTTATCTCAGTCAACAATGACTGAGATTATTTTATGTCTTCCAATGTGAAAGATGACACCATTGGTATGGGGGAATAACAAACAACATGTGCTTCAGCTGAATGATGGTTGAGATAATCCCCATCTGTTATGATGATAAACACACACTAAGAGAAAGCCCTGAGATGATTTTACCATGACGTTTTGTGGGAGAGAAGAAAATCCTAAACACCGTTGCGTGATTGTTTCGCCATGCAATGTATTTTGGGACAAGGTGGGGGACAAGGTATTGCTAAATCATCTATTTGAAGATCTGTGGACATAAAGTGTGTTTCCATTTCATTTGGAGAAAAGAACATGACTGTTTTGATTTATCAGCCATACTTTAACCTACCGTTATAAATCTTATGTTTTTGTGGAGGGTACTGTGACCTTTGACCTCAAGATTCTGAACAATAAATCCTACAGGTTACAAAGGTAGAAGGTTAATTTATTGTCATTGTGCAACAGGGTTGGGCAACCAAATGCAATTGGTAATCCCATTTTGCTAATAAAAACACACATATATCCTAATTTAGGAGTCTCACAGCCTGAGGACCCTGGAAATGAAATAGTCCACTTATGACCCCTTAATCATGGGAGGGGGACGTTGATCAGTGATAATACTCAGACATCCAAGCACACAATGACAGTGACCTCACCTTCAACTTGTAACATTTCCTGACTGACAAAGACACACACGCATGTGCCAGGACCTTTGGCACTTAAACCAGGATAGAATTATTGTCTGCAAATGGGAGGAGAGTCTCCTCAATGTGATTGTATATAGAGTACATACTTGTTTCTCCACATTGTGATAAACACACACTGGCAATATCCAGTCTTAAGGACTTTACACTCAGGGGTGTGATGATTAAACGACACAAAACACTTTTTCAATAAGGTTGACGAGGCTAGAACTACATTGACCCTATTGACCCAGAGCAGCGTCTGGCAGTCTGTCTGAGGTAAATTGTTGTAAAGCGTAAGCTCTACTGTGAGTCGTTTTATTGAGTTTCCTTTAAGCAAAATGCTCTGAGTAAAGTTCTCTCTGGTAAACAGTTACACACTGAACTATATATGTCTAGGGCCTTTATTGTGAAAGGTAACGGAAAGAGTGGATCTGGTAAGTACTGCCTTTGTTAAGGTTAAAACAAATAATTAAGTTTGAAGTCTTGGTCAGGAATGCGGAGCCTCCGTGTTGTTGTACCCAATAGTGTACGTTTGGAAAATGTCCGTTCCGCACATCTTTATTGGTTGGTTGTGTGAAAAGGATGTTGATTTTTTCACTGTGCAATATTTGCGTGCTGTGTGAAAGTTCTCACAACAAAACAACAGGTCGAAAAAATATATAATGGCCCCCAGTGTGTGAAGGCCTTTACTGTGAAGATAAACTGAAGTATTTGCAAAGCATCTCTACCTCATGCTGTGAAACAAAAGACTGAATCTTCTCTCGTACTTTTGGTCCTCAGGCTTTTATCAATAAATGTCTTCCAGATATGCAGCTTCAGCCAAAACAGGGATGGATGATACACTTGTCTCTGGACTGCAGGAAGTCTGCATCATTTGTCACAACACATTTGCCCTCTGGTTAGGACCTTAATGGACCTTAATTGTTTGAATATGCCTCTTTTCTCTTTGTCTCAAATGCTTATTGCTGACATCTATTTTAGCCTAGAAGAGTGATGGATAAATGATTAAATTAACGCATGTTTAGTCATCAATTTAATAAAGTTGTTCTAATTTATAAGTTTGTGTCAACAATGGATAAACTGCCACAGTGTAATGTGAAAGGAGCCGTTTATATTGACAAACAACACAAAATGATTCCCTGACTTTGCAGTTCCCCTCAGCTCTAAGGATGTTTTTGTGTTTTTTAACTAATTATTTCAATTTTCTAGGCTGAGATTTTACTGTTGTTTTTATAAGGAGACAGATATTTCCCTCTCGATCTCACCTCTAAGGTATTTACAGGCTGGCGTTGTGCCACATTTCCTATAAAGCTTGTTACTTCCTGTCCAAGAGGATGTGACCACTTATTCCCCTCTCAGGCACCACACCATGAGGGTTTGTTTCATCTTCTTTCATCCGTCCCTCCACCCACCAACAAGCTCTGATACTGTATGTGCAAACGCAATGATTTACCTGTTTGCAGTGGAACAGCAGCGCCCTCATCATGATAGTGCCATACTGTATCTGTGCGACTCTGCTACTTTATTATACCATCTTACCTGGTAGTGTACAAAATAAAAACGTGTGCCAAGTGGAGGCTCCCAGCCTGATATTACACTCAGCTATATGAACATCTCAAACTTAATGTGCAAATGATTTACTGATATTGATGTTTCACTAAATTCTCGACTCACATTTGTCGTTCTTTTTTTCAACGAAACAGAAGAACAGAATGTGGTCGATGCTGCTTTTGTTCCTGAGTTCACGTGTGTGCACATAAACCATGTTCACTAATCTCAACTTCCCCATCAGCTGCTTCTGGTCCGACTAGCAACAATGTCACTTCATCTTTCACAGACAGCTGACATCTTCTGCATTTCCTCTTTTAGAACCTACTGTGCCACTGACTATCTAACTTAATCACAGAAAAGATGCCTGCAGTTTAAGTATTTAAAACTCCAATGATGCCCCATGTGATTTTAAACAACCTGTTTCATGCCTCAGTTTAAATTGTTGATGCTCACATGAACACACACAGACAACACACTCACACACAAAGTTAAGTTTAACACACAGTTACCAGAAAATGCTCTTTTGAGGAAACACCCCATTGTGTCCCAAATATTCTATAATAAGCAGACAGACTTGACAATGGGTCATTAATCACACCTGGACGTCCCCACAGACACACAAACTGGATGTTATATTCCAGGTGACAAATTGTTTTTCTGACCCCCAGTTGACTTCCTATTGGAGGCATCAGCCAAGACCGGAAGTCTGACTGATTCTGAAAGCACACAGGAGAGGCAGAAAGGCCACAGAAAAACTGATGAAACTGATGAAAGCCATGACACACACACACACACACACACACACACACACACACACACACACACACACACACACACACACACACACACACAAAACTGCAGTTGGACAGATTCTGTCCAGAAATGCACCACAATTTTACCATTTATTTTCATAAATGAAGATTTTGCAGCCAATCTGCTCTTAAATGTGGGGCTCCTTGTGCAGCGTGGCATTAGGAAGCGTGAGTGGTTTACCAGTGTTTGCAGGAAGTATGCCGCACATTGTTTTAATTCACAGGGACCTGAGCCAAGACGGACTGAGAGGTAACTGTATAAACATGCGTTTGTGTTGGAGGGCCTTTGTATCCAAGAGAGAATGTCAGTGTTCAAACTGGAATCATATTTTTAAACAAAAAGAACACGTGTGACAAAGAAATCAATATGATGCCGGTTTGTTGTATTAAAAAGGGGGATATTGTTAAGACTGTATGTGTATATACAATTTATATAATTCTAATTGTCTACATGCATCACAGTATATACTGACTGTTGAATTTAAATATTCCAATGGTTTGCAATTCTGGCTAAGGCACAACGTCATTCATTTCTAATGCCAGTGACACCACCACTTCATCCAGAATGCATCTCATGCATTTAGTTTTGTGTTCTATTTTGACACTTCAGTAATAGGACACAATAACATACCTGCACACCCGTCAGAGCAGCGCTTCCATTAATGTTGTCTTAACTTGTGCTGCCACCCTTTGGGGTGTCTTTGTAGCTACAGATAATTGGCTCACCGTAGCCACTGTGGCTGCTGAACTGCGGTCTATTCAATCATTGTGAATCTTTTATTCACCCGTCTGTCTGTCTATAAATCTGGGATCAATCAGATATGAAACAAATGCAGATTTAAATGCAACTCCTAAGTTTGTCAATATGAACAACAGTGTTCTTTCTGTCAAACGTTATTGGAACAGCACAGTATAAATTCAATTCATGGTGCTTTTTCCCCCCTAAATTCTCTTTAGTTTATGTTAATATATTATTGTATGATCATTAAAGTGACAAGCTATGAGATAAAAATACCATGACTAAAGTGGGCCACAGTCACGCCACCATTAACTGACTATTGAGAGCCGTTGACACACTTTCCTGATTGAAAATATACAGGAATATTACATGGATACCACATAGGACCGACAAAATACCAAATTACAAACGCGTCTCAAATTCCAAAAGAGAGTCACCAGCAATTAGCCCCCCATATGGAGCCTGTTACATCCCCCACATGTGAATGTGATAAAGCGTGTTAATCACGGTGTTATGCACTGTGCTGCTCCATTAGACTCTGTGGGCCTCAGCGCCTGGTCCTATCCCTCCCTCGGGCTGCTGGCTGGTGAATCTGGAGACCTGCAGCCAATCACAGTCCACCTGGTGGTTATTAAAAACATGGAGGAGCTGCACGTGAACGCCTTTTTTGCTGCCTACTTAAATCTAGAGTTTTTGTTACTTTTTGTTGTCGTCAGGCCTTCGATTATAGCTCTTTTGTATGTTATTTTGCTTGTAAATTTAGTCAATGAATTTCCCGTCTTTAACCCTTGGTCCCTTAATAGGAAGCCCCGTAGTAAAGAGCTGCCGTTTGCTTTTCTTCTGTTCTTTGCGTGGTTAGGGAGACAGGTTTGAGATGAGCGCTTAATGAACGCTTAATGTTGTCGGATTTCCTCTAGTTTGGCGTGTTAGAAAAATAACATCGCGACGCCAATAATTATATAAATATAATATTATATAATAATTATAATTACATATATATACATACACTTAAAAGGACCAATTGAAAACCAAATGTTGACTAACTTCTGATGGATATTAAACTCTATTACAATTCTCTAGTCAGGAAAAATAGAAAAGCAACAAAAGACCCAAGCAACATTTGAAACATATAAAATGTATTCAAGGATTCAAAGAATGATAACTAAAACACTCATGGTTTGTCAAAAGTATGAGTTTTATAGTCGGAATTGTGACATAATGAATCAAAACTAGGAAATGTACTAATACAATATACAATAATACAATATCTTCTAAAATTTAATTGTCAGGAATCCCCTTTTTTGAGTTAGTTAATCACAGTCACTTTATTACATTGTCTATTGTTCCTGGTCCCATTATATATATTCTTAATTGTAACAGAGGTTATTATTAATAATCTGTGAAAAAACGTTACTTTCCACCACTATAGATAGATAGATGGATATGTATTCAAAGGAGGATTAAGGCTAGAAGCAGAGAGGAGCAGCACAAATCTGATCCCTAAAAAAGTCTTCTATGCTGACCTCAGACCAGTGATGACCATGTTGTGCTTTGCCTGGCTAGGATGCATGGCAGAGTTGCTGAGACCCAAGCCCCAGATGACATCCAGATCCACATCAGCCCATCAGCCCAGGACGAGCACCAGTCCGAAGAGGACTCTGATCCTGAGATCCTGTGCACCCCACCAGAATGTCCCCCAGACAAAGACATGGATGGCTACGAGTATGTGTAGTTTCAGCTCAGAGTTACCAACACGGTGCACTTTAAAAAGGATTATTGAGTTATGTCTGTTATTATTTGTAATGATTTTACTGAATTGAATCGAAATGTTTGAATAGATGTTATCGATCTGTTTAATATCATTTAATTGAGCTGAACTAAATTGTACGCACTTCATTTGAATTGTATTGATGCAACAGATGTACTAGTTGTTAAAGTGAATTGATGTATTTGAACTGAACTGAATTTATTGGTAAATAAAGAAACTGCAGTCATGTATTTTAATATGTTATAACTTAACAGTAAAGTGCGTGAAATGTCAATCTTAAACTATTCTTTTACTGCAACTGCAGCATAAGGTACCCTGTGATTTGGGAGGCTGACCATGAAAAAATATTTTCCTTTTTTGTTACTGAAGGATAATTGATCATTTGTCAAAACAAACATTTGAAAGAAACAGTTCAGTATTTCTTTTATTTATTAGAAAAGTTTACAAGTCACATATCTGCAGCCGGGATACAGTGAAATCTGAAATGCAGACATATCATGTAGGTTTCATGTTCACCTCAGTCAGTTTGCTCACTCAAATCCATCAATAAATATGTTCTTAAAGTGATCAAGAGACCTGTGACTTCAGGAAATGACTTCCACATGAACTCTAAGCCTGTATTTACACAAAACTGTGATACTGCAGCTTTAATCTTTTTACTGTCGGAGTTCAGTTGCTGTTGATGTGTGGCTTTTCCGGATGCTGAGTTTTATTTTGGCCTCACTGAGTTGGTGAAGGTCCTTCAGCAGGTCTGCAAACTGCTCCTCCTGTGAGCACATAGAAAACAGACATCAATATGTATTCATCCGGTCACTCATGTATGCAATTCAACCACTGTGTACTTTCAAAGAAGGCGTTTCTCCCCACAATACTTATTATTATGGAAAAGATGCATTAAATGTGAATTGATAACAGCTCATTATTTATTCAACTGCAGGTGAAACATCTAAAAGGGCAGCAAACATACTCACAAATGTATTTAAAGTATTAAAAAAATTAGCATTGAATCACACAAGTAGTGCAAATATACTGCTAACAATACTTGAAATCAATGCTTTTCACCTTGAAGCTGCAGAATTTTACAAATTGAACTCAGTAGTTACAAGTTAGCCTGTGTTTAGCAGGTTTAGCAGGCTTAACTACAGTGTTTTATAGTTATACAAAGGTCAGTGCAGTTTTGACTGGCATGTGGATGAATAGATAAAAGTGTGAGTTGGTACCTCTTCCTCTGGAGAAATTAGAATTTGTCCATCTTCAAGCATACAGTTGTTAATGTCCCACAAGGGCAGCTCCTAAGGCGGGGCCAAATCTGCCACACAAACAGACCTGCACACACAAACACACACACACACACATTGATATTTTTCCACAATGCAGCTTGTAGAGAATTGCATTGAACTGTTGCAAGCGGTCTATCCACTCTATACAATCACATCTGATTTATCACACTCTGCAGAACCAACTATATAATGATAAATGTGAATAGTGCATTGACATAATTACAGGCACTACACGCTGGCCCTCGTTTGCTTTTGTTTTGGTGGTAATTATGGCATGATGGCACGTATCTCCCACAGGACTTGGCCACTCCTATTTGTGGAGTTGCCGACATTAATGATGCTATCGCTCTGGTTTCATGACACACCAGGACGAATATACGCACATCTTCTGGTTTTCCCTTTGTGTACACAACCTTCAACATGTATTTGCATGACACTTCGGGTTTCAATTTTCTCCTTTTCAATAAGCTTAATTGACATGTTTTAAGTAAATGCAAGAATAGATAGATAATAAACAACAATAATACACCCATAAATAATGTGTATGTAATGAATAAGATGTTTCTCTTTGTTTAATATGTATAATCCAAATGAAATCTATTTTTGTCTGTGTGTTGCCAACGTTTCTCATTGTTTCTGTGGTTTCAGTCAGCCGAGTCCCAAAGATGTACTTAGTTGTTTTTTTGTAAACAAAAACTCCCAAACTTGACACTGACACCACGCTGCTGGAGACCAAGACTGTATTGCTGGGCCCACTGGAGTGAAGGGAGGCACGGCAGAACTAGTTTGTGGTCCAAACAGGACTGTGCGTCTGCTCGACATTCAGATTTGGCATTTGTTTCTTTGCTGGCAGTTTGTAGCTCAGACGCTATGTGGCGCCCTCGCACCGTGAGCGGAGCTCGTCCTGCCCGGTGCCCCGAGTCTGTGGTAAACCCTCAGAAACTCACCATCCAGCGTTTTAGCCCTCACACCGGAGCGCACAGGCGGGCGGGCGTCTGCGGGAGCGCACCGGCTTTCAAGGAGGGATGGACGCCTCTGCGCCGATCCAGAGGACAGCTGGGCTTTGTTGGGTGGGAGAGGCGGAGGCTGAGGGCGCGAGGAAGAGGAGGCACGTGCAGTCAGTTTCGATTTAACTCCTCAACCGGCTACTTTTACGCAGGGTGGAGAGGTACAGCAGTCTGCTGCCTGGCGGTGTAATCCGCTTGCCGGGAGGAGCAGGGAAAGCCCTCACCAGACTGAGAGAGAGAGAGAGAGAGAGAGAGAGAGAGAGAGAGAGAGAGAGAGAGAGAGAGACGGGGAGAGGGAGAGATTTAAGTCGGACAGGGACACAGAGAGTTGACAGGAGTGGTCATATCTGGAGCTTTTGTCCTGCAGCTGGAAGCTTAATTGAACGGGCAGATCCAGACTCTGAGGAGGACTATCATTCAAGCTGTTTGAATTCCACTTCACATCATGAGTGGACCGACAAATGGTAAGTTATTTGTGTGTGTGTGTGTGTGTGTGTGTGTGTGTGTGTGCGTGCGTGACATTTGCGTAAGTGTGTGCGCTGGTGAGGTGCACACGTGTAGGCTATGTGTGTGTGTGTGTCTGTTTTCATGTGAGTCTGTGTTTGCTGCTGCTGCATAATCAATAACATAATGTCCTGGGAGTGTTTAATCTGAAGCAGACATAAACGGCCCTTCAATGAGGTTATTGATCACTGACTCACTTATTGACACTGTATTTCATCATGTTATTAGCCGGCTCTCTGTCAATGAAGGTTAGAGACAGAGGCTGATATTGTGTATTGATATCTGTCTCAGGAGCCACTCAGTTCATCCATAATTATATTAAATGAATAAGACAAATTGTTCTCTTTTTTGTGTGTGGGAGAGATCAGTACTTATCACAATCAATAGTAGTCAGGTCAGAGTAGCATCTGACAGCTACTCGGATGTTTTCCAGAGAAGAAAAAGGAAGACAAAGCTGCACATCTTTGGTCTGCAACGTGCCTGCCACATATTAATATGTCCCAATGTCTAAACATAGAACCACATAAGGATGTTTTTAATAATGTGAAACCACTAAATCCCCAAAATCTATTTTCCAAAAAACAAAAAAACAACAAAAGCGGCTCTGCAGACAAAGCGAGTACTCACACCTCCTAGCAGCTACTCAGGTTTATAGCTCTCACATAAGGGAGATATTTATCCTTAAAGGGGCTCCGGCGGGGGCCACACTCTGTTGCAATTATGTCAGCAAGTGGTCTGGTTCACACTAAGGGAGACCTTATTGTTTAGCCACAGGGTCAAAGGTCAGAATAAATGTGTTTCTGTCAAACAGTACAGACTTTGAAGCCGCTTGCTGCAGAATTGTACGCAAATAACGTTCAATTTCTTTTATGTTTTGTGAGGGGTCATGAGGAAACAGATTTAACGTTTTGTCTACTCAATGATTTTACTCACGAGTTAACGGATCATTTTACAAAATGAAAATCTGAGAAAGACAAATCGCTGTTTGGTTGAAGAGGCCACCTCAGAGTGAGAGTAAGAGAGTAGCATGTGTCGAGGGCTCACCAGAGAAAAGGTTGGGAACCACTGTGTAGACGAGGGTTAGAGGTTGTGTGTGAACAGGACATTATACCTGGCTGCTGGTGTGCGTTGTGTTAAGACGATGCACAACACACACACACACACACATACACGCAGGCACACATACACACTGAAGCACAAAAAGTACATGTATAATATATGAACATGTCGTCACCTTCATCAATTACATACTGTTAACTAGAACATACAACGTTTAAACACACAAAAGAACACACTCAGGCTGTCTCTCTCGCACACACACACACACACACACACACAAACATGCACAACCACTATGTCTGTGATTCCAGTCTTGTGCTGCCATCTGGCTACAGAGCCAATGCCAGCTTTTGTGGTGCACACACACACCTACACACACACACACACACACACGCGCACACATCTACACACACACACACGCACACACACAAACACATACTGGTCATACAGTTTGTTCGGAAACATTTTTGTCCCAATTTTACCTTTATAGACCTTTACCTTTACATTTATAGATCCACAACTCTCTCTCCTGCTGTCATCAGCTTCACCTGCATGGTGTGTGTGTGTGTGTGTGTGTGTGTGTGTGTGTGTGTGTGTGTGTGTGTGTGCTGCGATTGCATAATACTCTTGGAGGCAGCAGCATTAACTGTAATGTAATTGAATTGGGTAGAATACAGTAGAATCATTCATCAATCATTGCTCAGATTGTTGCGCACTGGATAGAGGTCAGTTGATTGTTACAGGAAATCGAAATCAATATTGATCGGATATGCTGTCAGTGAAATCTATTCACAACTGCCCTACCATGACACATAGCTGTGTGTGTGTGTGTGTGTGTGTGTGTGTGTGTGTGTGTGTGTGTGTGTGTGTGTGTGTTTCAGACAGCGTAAATAAATTACTTTTTTTTCTAAAAGGGATTTGACCAGTTTCATAAGCGAGGATGATAGAAGTGTAATCCCAAAACATCCGATGTTCCCTTTTCTGTCTCTCATAGTGTGTGTGTGTGTGTGTGTGTGTGTGTGTGTGTGTCATGTTCTGCATGTATGTTTCAAGATTCAATATTCAAAGCTTTATTGGCATGTGCAGAAGTTGCAATGCACTCTCTGATTGCCATAAATGGAGAAAAAAAACGAAAGTACTAAACATAGTAAAAGTGGAGTAGTATGAGTGTAGACATAATGAAGTATAACAACAGTTTACCGTTTACTACATCAATGCAAATCTGTAAAGTGTAGTTATAATAGCAAATCAATAGTACAAACGTATATAAGTAATTGTATATTTCCCGACAACTATAAGATACTGAAGGCCACCAGCAGTTTGAAATTTGTCTCAGTTAGTTAGTGTCTTTCTCTACACCTGTCTCTTAAGCCGCTTCCTTATAATGGATGGCTGTAAGTCGGGCTGATCTCCCTGGCAGAGTAACAGACTTTCCAGGTGCCAATACTATTTACAAAGTCAACCACTAAGCCTTCTTCGTCTACCTTTAAACCTTCAGTCGATGGTGTGGTCATGTTTGTGTTTAATGTATGTATTTGTGTGTTTTTGTCCTATGGATCCACCAGGATTGTTTGCCACATGTTTTGTGTGGCATTAAAAATAAGTGTCCTTTTTTTTTTTTGAGAGGGACAACAAACAAACGTCGGTAATGATGTTTGAGAATGAGTCAAATTGAGGATCTGATTTGTTTTCTTCTTTATCTGCAACACAAACCTGAGCATCTGTTTCCAGATTCATTATGCATTAAAGCTTGTGCTTAGCTGTCACATGTTCCTGTAACAAGACACTTGCCTGAGAAAACAAATGCATCACATCGGTTATCTTTTTGTGGCAGGGCTTTTTTTTTTTCTATCACGTTGATAAGATGTTTGAATTCAGTTGAAAGGACGACAGAAGGAAGGGCTTCAGAAGGACAATAAGTGACATGTTTTTGTTCCTTTCCTCAGTTCAGTACCAGTCAGGCCTTTATGGAGGAAACAACAACAACAGCAGCTCTCCTCTCTCCAGCCGTGGAAATTCACCCATTGTGTGTGAGCGCTGTGGGGAGGTGTGTCGTGGGGAGGTGGTGCGCGTCAAAAACACACACTTCCATGTTCTCTGCTTCACCTGCCAAGGTAAGAAGCTGCCACACACCTACACACACAAACATGCTTCTGTATATTCAGTGCACATTAACACCTCCTCTCACACACACACACACACACACACACACATATGGACAAAAACTTGCATCAGCTTCCCTTCTCCACTCACACACAACGTCTCATATTCATTTATTTTTCTATCTTGGACTTATGTGCTTCCTTGTATGGATTCCACCCACATCAATTTGCATAATTAAATATTTAATAATTGCCAGTACTCAGACAAGAAGGAACCGGCACAATTGAATCAATGATAGCGTCACTGAAATAGGAACTGAGCTATGACTTCACCAGGATCAAAGTCGATGACAAACTGTTTTTTATAAGAAAAAAACATTGGGTGACACAGAGGCATTGGTAATTGGATGCCACTGTCACCAAAAACAAAATTGTGATATCTCCACAGTGAGCGGAAGGTGGAGGCTTTGTAGTTTTGTCTAAATATCCCAGCGGCCACTGCAGCACTGTGATGTAAGTCCAATGGGGAACAATCAGTGCAGATATCATTTCTAAATACCAAAAACCCAGGCTCGGATACATGATGACGTACAGTACATGGCAGTGATACTGTACTACCATCTGGGCCGCAATATGTGCCAGGTGAGTCACCGAGCATTTTCTTTGGGATTTGTTTTGTACTTTTAATATAAATAATGGGCTAGAGTGCCTTTAAAAAGCCTCAAAGTAGACCAATAGAGCTTGTTTATTCAAAAAAAGTGCTCAGGGAGGAGTCCTCAGACCTCCCAAAAGAGGTCCGGGCCCCAAATGGAGTTCGTTTTGCTAGAGTTAGATGAGAAAATTGATACCGCTTTCATATCTGTAAGTTAAATATAAAGCTAGAATGAGCAGCTGATTAGCTTAGCTTAGCATAAAGACTGGAGGCGGAGGAAAACGGCTAGCCTGGCTCTGTCCCTGCAGCATCTATACATCTTACCCGTTAACATGTTGATTTTGTTTGTTTAATCCAAACACAAAAAGAAAAAAAACAACAGCTAATTCCCCTTTCTTTGAGCCCCACCTTCAAAAAGTTTAAGTTGAGTACGACTGCTGGAAGACACATTGCATTTGTCCAGATGTGTGTGCGTGCGTGCTGTCTTTGCATGTGCGCATATATATGAGTGTTTGTGTGTCTTTGCATGTTGGAGCTCCACCACTGAGCAGGTGGGACAGATCACACAAATAGAGGTCTGGAGTCAGCAGCTCGCTTAACAGTGCTGTCAGCAGGTTTTCAGCCCGAAGTCAGACTCCAACCAGCTAACCTCCTTTTCACAGGCCGAGACCCACACTGTCCCAAAACACTGTTTTCTCTCTTTGATCTGCCAGTTGCATCGCCTGAATGCACGCAGCCACAAAGCAACAACGAGGAGGGTTTTCTATTTTAAATCTTAAAAATAACTTGAGCTGAAATAACAGATTTGATAGTTTGTTTGCTCAATCGAAGCCCTCAGGACACAAGCTAGACGTATTGACGGCAGTGTTCTCCCTTTGATATTAAAGTATCTATTATTATGGACAATTGATCTTGCAGAGTAAGCTTAATGACTTTGAGCTAATGGGCCGTGGGTCAAGTAGACATCAGCTGATGAAGTGGACAAGAATCAAATTGTCAGCTTTTAGTACACAGGCGTCTTATTTCTTTTCCCTCCTCTTTCCTCCCCCCTCTCTGCGGCTCTCTTGTCTCACATGCTTTGTTTGTAGCTGTGAATGTCAGAGAGTTACAATGCGCCTTTGTTTGGTAAATGGTGTAATCTGATGGTAGTGTGGCTATTTAGGATTGAAGAGATTGTTTTTGCAGAGCGGAGAGGAGATTTGGGATGAATGAGAAATAGGAACAGATGAGCAGAGTGAGATAGATGAGACAGCAACCCCCGTGTGTTGGTGTGTGATTTCAGATCGTCTGTTATTGGGTAGCATAGTGACGAGGTGGTATGGCCTAAAATGTATATTCTGCTGTTTATTTCAGGTTTAGAGTTAACCTTGATACGCAAACTTGATTTTAATAAATGTATTTGTTGGTTTGGGCACTATTCAATTAAATCTAACAATAAGGCTAGTTTTAGCCACGCTAGCAGTCGATTGGTTGGTTCACCAGACTTAAATGAACAACTATTGGATGGATTGTCATTAAATGTGGTACAAAGATTCATGGTCCCCTCAGGGTGAATCAATCGATTCCTGATTGATTCATTTAAGACCAAATCCCCATCAGTCTCAGCTGTAGTGTGTTTAGTGCTGTTTGCCTGCTAAAGCACTGAGACTTTAAAAATGGTAAAATCCTTATTAGTGCACATATGTGCACTGTTTCTACCGACCACTCCTCAGTTAGACTGTTAGACTTTCCCTTTTCTCCCCCCTTCTCCTTCTCTTTGATCCATCCCTCCATCCTGATCACACTCATGCAAATGCTGAGGAGCTTCGGCAAGAACATCCATCCCATGTTGATGATGCGAATAGATGAGGGAAGACCGTGACAGGACGGCAGATCTGCGCTGGATGGACAGATCGATAGCCTCATTGATACCTCTCCTGGGTCCCCCCTGTCTCTTCCTCCACATCCTCATCCCCATTCGCTTTGCTTGTCTGCTTCCCTTTCTCCTCACACATGATGCCTTCTCGTTTCCTCTTCCTCTAATCTCTCCCTTGACTCCCATCTTGCCTTTCTTCCTCGTTTCCCCACGTCTCGTCTTAGCCTCGTGTCTAAAATAATCCTCCCCTCTCGTCTTCTGCATCCGAAAATTGAGCCCCGTTCATCTTCTGTGACCTTACAGCATCTCTTCCTGTAAAGAACAAACTCAGTCATTCCTGGGGAAAAAGACAAACATCGCACATAGTCCATTTCATTCCCATTTATGGAGACTTTTGCAGGATCATTTTCAGTAAGAGTCCCTCCTCGAAGGTGATGTACGACGGGCGCACACTTAATTTATTTGGATGTATTGTACAACTGCAGGGTCATCACCTTCTCAACAGAATATAAAACAGACTCTTACAAAGCTTACTGCAAGGCCTGACCCACTTTGGTTTGAAACAAGTTAGCACATCAGGAGCGGTGTGTCTAATCAGTATTGGTGTATGCTCAGCCGTACAGATAGTCACGGATGGCTCTTTCTTCAGAAGAGACTTCAAGGACAATCTGTGAAGCATTAACCGCTGTATCAGCTCAGCTGTGCGGCACTCTGTTGTGTGTGTCCTTGTATGAGCATTTGCACCGGGGCTCAGTGTGCCGCTGTGTTTCTGTGCACGCTTGCATGTTTTCTTGTGTGTCTGGAAGCAAAATCAGAAAGAAGAGACAGTCAACATGCACATCAAGTAGAGGTGTTTTGATATCGTATTTTCCTTCCCGATACCGATACCGATACCTGAGCTTGCGTATCAGCCGATACTGAGTACCGAGCTGGTACAATACGTTAAAAACAAATGTACGAGTGTGATATGATCGCTATCACTTGCTAGATTGAATGCCATAGAGCTTTATTTTATTATCTAGTTTGACAGTCACTGAAAAGTAAACTTTTGAAAAATGACATCAAAAGGAATAAATAATTCTTCGAATAAATTGTTAAAGTGCAAACACAATTTATGAGAAAGCAAACGTTAACGTTTCGGAGCTAATGAAGGAAGTAACGAGTGAGCCATCTCACTTCTTTCCCATCACGGCTGAGACATCAGATAGCGAGTGACATATGCTGTTGTTCCTGTGCTGCCTGGATGAGCTGGTAAATGATGACGTGATATTGGATCGGTGCGTAGAATCACATACTTGCTGATACCCGATCCATTGTAAAATGAGGCAACAACTCTCGTATCGAGCCTCCGGGAGTTCATTTATATCCTTTCTTTTTAAATCACTTCTTGCGCGGCCTCTTTCTTTCATTCCTTACACCCTGTGCATGCACCGCTGGCAGTAAACAAAGAAATCATTATCTGTTGACTTTCTGCCAATTGTGTTTGTTTGCGTGCATGTGTGTCCAGACCCCAACCACTTCAATCTAATAGGCTACAAATCAGTGTTAACAGATGTAGAAGAAATATATCGAAATACTTCAGTGCCTCCGACGAACTGCAGCTGAACCTGCCCCCCCCCCCTGATGAGCAGGAGGGAGGGGAAGTGGGAGGCTGGTGATGAATGAAACCGATGGAGCAGAGATTGACGAAAGGGAAAGTCACAGGGATAAAAGGGAGGAGAAAGAAAATGCATTGAGCATGATTTTATTTATTGATTTGTATTTCTTTTGTGTATTTGTGACATGGAATTTATTTTCTGTTTGCGTTCCCTGCGAGCCTCATCTTCTTTCTCCCGTCTGCAGTAGAACGTTAGAAAGATCTTTGTGCAAAGCAGCCAATAATCAAGTTATTTGTTGTGTTGACTCCTATCCTAACCTAACATCATGTTTAATCATGACTTTAATCTGATCATTGGTTTGGGGCCCCTAACCGCACTGACTGCAAAACTTGTCCACACTTGCCGAATGGTAACTGAACCACTGAAACTGCAGCAGTGATGGTGTCATTTACTTCTTACTGATCCGCTACGACGGCTTACAAACGAGCCATTTCTCAGTCCTTTAATTTCATTATATGGCCTGAATAATTTCCCTTTTGATCGTTATCTCTGTCTGGTGATGATAAGTTCTACAGGTCCCTACACAGACTGAGAATGGATGTGCTAGACAGTGAGACAGAGTGGAGGCTGGATGACTCTCTTGATGGTTGTAGACGGTCATAAAAATGCTGTTACTCTCTCTGCCGGCGCTTCAACCGTCCAGCAGAGACAATCGCCAGTAAAGGTTGAATTCTCTTAAATCCATGATGTCAATTTCGCACTAATGAAAGTGACTATAGTTACTGTGAATAGGACTCTGCTGTATCTCTGAGCTGCCGTTTTGTTTAACTGCCCGGTTGGTGCTGACGTAGCACACAGAAAAGAGACCGCACGTAGAAACCCGCCAGAGTTTGGAGCAACAGGTGGGGTCAGGGAACATCAGGGCAAGGTCGCGTGGGGTCATGCGTTTTCTTCTTGACAGGTCTGGCATGGAGGCGACCGATATGCCTTTGACCTTTTTGAACATTATGCTTTAGTCAGCAAGTTGAAGTGGCAACGGGAAGATTTGTCCCGACTGTCCCTGACAGAGGGAGTAATGGGTGGTTGCAGGCAGGGCCATACTCATTTAGATGCTGTGGCAATTCTGACTTCTGTTATTATTACATTGTAAATGCCCATGCACGGATTTTGTTCTGTGAGGACATTGTTTCTGAAAGTGGCATGTGATCTGAAAATGCAAATATGCCGGAGGTCCCTCTGGATTACAGGCACGCCTCAACTGCTCCCTCTCTTTCCGGTTTGCCTCCACATCTTAATAGCTTTCCATTTAGACAGCGATGAATGTGTGAATGCTATCAGCAGAGTGAAAAAGGATTAAAAAAAAAGTCTTCCTCAAGTGTGTGTGTCTTGAAAACAGAGGGAAAGAGTGTATCTTTATCTATATGAAGGTTTGTATACATCATGTTGTCACAGCTGGCTGGAAACCACATAACTCCATCTTTTGAATCCCAGTGGATAGTAAGAAAAGACGGTTGCCTTGTTGAACATCATTTTGTGAGCAGCTTTAGTCTCAGGCAGACTGATAAAGGTCAAGCTGGCATTTTAAAGTTGTGCGACAGCAGCTTTGCCATGACAAGAAAGAATGCAGTTGTCAGAGACAGAGTGGGGAAACAAAAATACTGTTCAGCGTTTCCCGCGCTTGAGAACGATGTCCTAGTTCTTCTTTCCGATATGAATACATTGATTCCAATCTTCAAACTAACACAAATGTAAGAAGATCATTCTGTTGTAAGACAATAATGAAGATGGTGTTAAAGGCATCACATCTGTGTTGGAAAATCACCTCCTTAGATTCAAATTTACAAATTAACACGTATGCTGAAAATGGACTCGGACTGGTCTGTGTCATGCAGGTATAAACTTTGAACAGTTTAAATACAGTGAGCATTGTGTCCTGGTTCAGTGTGTTTCTGGCGCCTTCAGAAAGAAACAGATAGAAAAAACTAGAAAACCATAATACTGGTTTGTAATTTAAATAACCAAATTAAGACAATTCCACAGACAATCAGCCTTTTTGTGTTTCTTTCATATCCTGTAATAATGCCTTTCATGTCTCTTGTAAAGCACTCTGAATTGCCTCGTCGTTGGAAGGTGCTATACACATAAACTTGCCTTGATGCAACAACTATGGAGCTCTTGGCAATAATGGCACTTTTTACGGTCAGCAGTTAATGGATGTAATGTAATTGCAGATAGTCCAGTGACAAAAATGTGCAGTGAACAGCAATACCATCTACATAATATTACAAGAATGCACTTTTAAAAGGGCATGGCAAGCTACCATGACATGAGTCCATGATCCCTGGGCTTCATCAAAGTCTTTCTCTCTAAATGAAAACCAAAAGGTTCATGTGTTTGGCTCCAGGCTTATGTGGAGAAAACTAAACTACGGTTCACTTAAATATTGCTTTACTGTCTTTATGACTTCAGGTTGGCTCCAGTAGATGCATACATTAGGCAGCTGGACTGCTTGTCTTGCTCCACAGTGTCTCTTTCTCTGTCTGAGCCACTTAACACACTGGCTCGGATCAGATCGGATCCATTCACTCCATTGGGTTTAGAGCCATTAGCTTAATTAGAGCCCAGACATTCAATTCGCTGTCAGATATTTTGATCCGTTGGCTGCCTTTCCAATGCCTAACTTACTGTACTTCCAGGTTGTATCATAGCGCAGTTTATACATCCACTGGCTGGGGCTGTACAGTACGGCTTATAACACGACAGATATGTGGACTTGTGCACAGCTGAATGGGTAAAGCATGGCGCTGACACTGACAGCATGAGGGATTCAATACATTTTGGGGACATGCATGAAAAAAAAAATCTGTTGTAGATCCCGAATCGCTGTTATAAAGTCTTTAAAACACAACTGATGGGAGGTAAGAGAGAGTAAGCTCCCTACCTCCCTTATAGCTGGAGCAAATCATCGTTCAGCTCCTTTTTAAATGATGTAACCAACCAGCTCAGCAGAGACCACGTCATCCTCCGGCACAGCTGCACCAGAAGCAATCATTTGGCTGAAGGACTTAGCATTTGCTGAATAAAAGCAATACATCATGCTGTCAGTGCTCCTGTGTCCCTTTGCCTGGACATGCATCCATCACACTATACTGACATAGATGCATATAAACATATTCATCGTGTGTAAACACTGTACACATGCAGGTACATATGTACAAACTATTACACTCAGGCCTCATACCACATTTTTTCATACCTAATCGTACATGCACAGACAACCAAAACATTGTGTAAAAAAATTAACAGATTAGTTGGTTACTGGTCTAATCCTCAAAACCAGATTAGAGTACAAACCCTTTAAAGGTCAGAGAGAACAACAGATTGCACTCTTAACAACCCCACCCCCTCCACTACCACACACACACACACACACACATGCTAAATACTGGCCATGTGTACTGTTAACTACTCTCAAACCAGTTGTCTTTGTCTTAAAGTCAGACTTGCTATAAAGTTAAAATTACCTGTTGCATTAAGCTTCCTTAATCATATCATAGACTGTATATAATAACTTCCCTATGAGTGACAAATGTGAGACTCTTGCGGAACGCATTATGGGTGAAAAGAGCAAAAATGGCGGATGCAATAGCGACAGCACACCAAGTATGGGAGAAAGTAGGGTAAATGGCATAAATCCAACGGTCGTTCAGACATAATTAGGACTGTGGTACAAGCGTTATGCACCTGCAGAAGAGTAAACCTTTAGATCTGTGGATGAACACTGGTGTTTGTGTCAAAGCAGACTGGCAACTCAAGTTTCTTAATTACAGTATCATACATACTGATCATATGTATTGATTTAATTATAGGCATTAATGGCTTAAACAGTAATAAGAAATACATGCTGCATGCAAACTCCTTATCTGACCAGCCCTTTATACCTTATTTTTGTGTTTGCGCTGTAGAGCTTTTCTTTAGTGAGGAAAGAGTTTCTATCACCGCTGCCATACAGTGATTCAGTACCTACTTTCTCTCCTTGTATTTCTAAGGAATGATGTGAGCTGATTCATGGTTTTTTCTCTCTCTCTGTTTTTCCAGTGTGTGGCTGTGATCTGGTGCACTCAGGTTTCTTCCACCACTCTGGCGAGTACATCTGTACAGAGGACTACCAGCGGCTGTACGGGACCCAGTGTGACAGCTGTGACCAGTACATCAGTGGGGAGGTGGTCTCTGCACTGGGGAGGACGTACCACCCACACTGCTTCGTCTGCAGCATCTGCAGGTATAGTCACAACACACTCCTGTAATTTCTTGCCTCATATTCAGAAACATCCTTTTTTTCTGCTCTGGGAATTCATTTAAAGTATTTTAAACATAGTATGGTTGACATTGGTAGTAGTAGTAGAAGGAGAATTGGATATTTAATATTTCAAATTTTTAACACCATTCTTTACAGCTCTTTGTGTTGAGTCGTCAGGGATCCTCTTGGCACTGCTTCATTCGTGTAACTTGTGATTACAAAAACAATTAGATTCTCACAGCGCCACATACTGTGTTTTAATGACTTTGCAAGTCTGTTCAGGACTTCTTGCATACCACAGATGGCCCTTTACAATTAAAATGCAATGATGTATGAGAACTGCGGGCCAGTATAATTCCTGTGTCTGTGTTTGGTATCGCTGACCAGTGTACACCAAAGCTACTGCACAATCACGACAGTGCTAAGAAACACTGTAGGCGATGTTTTAATTGAAACTCACAGTCAACACAACTTGATATAGCGAATTAAAAGTAATAAATCAAAGTTTCTGGACTCTACAACTCCCATAATGCAAGTTGATAGTGTATTTCCTTCAACCGCATCTCTCTAATAAGCTCCCATATTTTTTAAACATGACATCACCTGGGTTATTTTCATAGACTGTACATGAGAAGTGAACGTATTTACTGTGATGTCACCCATTGGTTTGTGGACTTTTGTTTTGAAGCCTCAAGTGAGCAGTTTTAGCCGTCGCCATCTTGGTTTTTGACTGTTGCCATCTTGGCTTTTTGCAACTAGAAGTGACAAGAGAGGGTGGAGCTAAGTACAACAAAACTCTGAATAAGACTATTTTTAGGCGACCAAAAATGTTACAATTAACTTTCATGAACTGGAGACACATTGTGAAAGTTCTCAGATGAAAACACAGACAACTCCAAGGCTGGACAACGCCGTGGTAGGAACCTGTCAATCACAAGGTAGCCACGCCCTAAAGCACACTCTGCTTTATGGTCTATTTTACTCCAAACGTGACCATAATTCACTAAATGAACATCATGCTGTTTTAAAGAAGACTTAAAACTAGTGATTGAGTCCATAAATTCCATTCCATTCCAGACATTAGAAAGAAATGAAGTTTAAGGCACTCCCGAATAGGCTTCAATTCTCAGACCCAGTGGTTGCCACCTCGTTATTTTACTAGACCTTAGAAAGAGATTATACAACTTTTAAAGGCTATATAATATATTTTTAAAATGCATATAAAATGAGTGGAGTGGCCCTTTAATTAGTACCAATTACTGACCCTTAAGTGCATCAGTGTAGGCAAGGCGTTGATGAGACATCACATCCAAGATCTAACAAGTTACTATTTGAAATATTTGAAATATGAAACACTTCATATATGCGCTTCGTGTCTGTTGTAGTCGGCTGGTCTCACTTTATTTCTTATATATCATGTCAATTTAATATTAGCTTCAGTTCATTCAAAGCTGCAGTGCATGTAATAAGTAACTGAATGAAGTGTGACTGGTGAGCTGCACAGTAAATATGATGATAATATAAAAGGCTAACTGTCAGTGAGTGTGTTAGATGTACAGATGGATCATTAGCTTTTGAATCGCTTGTATTGACAGTTTTTCTAGTCCCCCCATTTATGTGTATGTGTTTGTTTGTGCACCCACTCTACTGAATAAGAACCCACTGTACTGAAATGTGAATGAAGCTTATTCATTTTGAAAATGACTCTGTCAGCATATTGCAATAAAATTGCGTCTCTCAAATGAATTTTATTCGCAAGCATTGACCGAACTCTCACAACAACCTGCAGAGGGGGCATGTAGCATAATACAGAGCTGGGCAGTGTATTGATTCTGACTTCCAATATGTGGGACATCAAATAGACAATTTGACATGTAGCTTACTTTCCTGCAACTAAACAGATATCAAAGAAAGGTCCTCCAAATATTCTCACTGCCACTAGACAGATCAGTTTAAAATCTTTAATGATGTGTGAGAAAATACTACGAGTAACTGATATCGTCACCAAATAATGTTGAATCACACTTGGGATGAACTCTCTGTTTCTGAGGCGACTGGAGAACAGCAGCGGCTACTTTATCATTTATCAGCTTGTGTGTTGCAGTTTTCTTATTTTCTACCAGAGGAGTTTTGGACATCTCTGCTGTCATCTGGATACAGATTTGTATACAATGAAAACAATTGGATTCAGCTGTGGCTGCATTGCAGATGCTCACCTCTGCCCTCACTCTATGTGGCTGCAGCTGAGCCCTCAGGCTAAAAGGCATTTACTGTACGTCTTGATTTATACTTCAATGCCTTCTTGAATTCATATTTCAGTCTATTCTGCTAAACCAAAAAAAGAGAAATAATGGGGGGAGATTGTTGTGTGGAACAGAGGGATCAGGTCGACGCTCCACTGCTGTTTCTTTATTTACGAAGAACCCTGAAATATAATCGAATATGTTCTCAGATACTGAAGGTCCATTGATTTACTATACATTTTTTAGTTGGGAATTTGAGAAACAATGTAAGTTCTGTAAGGATAACAAAAAACATGTTTTTTCAGTATGAAAACCACAGCTGCCATTCCATTCAAATCCATTTTGTTTGGATAAAAATATAATTAGCATTTGTCAAAATGTCTGCAAAACAAAAGTGTTGTATCTATCTGCACAGACAGATACTGCACCACTAGGGGGTACGAGTTGAAATGTGATTTGGCGTTCTGGGTGAACAGTAGAACACCATATCTGCATAGCTTTACTGGAATGTTCTGTGTGTGTGTTTTCAGGAGTCCGTTCCCAATTGGAGACAGGGTGACCTTTTGTGGGAAGAAGTGTGTGTGTCAGCAGTGCTCACACACTCTGAAAAGCGACAAGCCCGTCAAGGTCCATGGACCAAGCTGTAAGAAACAAACACACACAAACGTATGCACACACACACACACACACATGCAAACCACACCATACTTATACTCTTAATTTTGAATGTTAAATACACTGTATAAGGGATCATTCATGACAAGCTGTGCAGTTATACACAAACAATGCATGAAGTGAAGTTGTGTTTTGTTTTTAAAGCGTCTGTGGTACCATAGCTACTTGCCAGCAATCAATTCAGTTCACATTTTGAGTCATGACCAAGAAAACATCAAGACTTTGAGGGGTTGGGACCGAGTCAAGACCAAGGCAGAGCGAGACCGAGTCAAGATCTGAGAGATCCACATCCCCATACAAACACCCACAGAGTGTGTGTGTGTGTGTGTGTGTGTGTGTGTGTGTGTGTGTGTGTGTGTATATGCGTGTACCATGACAAATAATCAAAAGGTATTGCAGAGGGAAATTGTATGTGTGGGGCTTTTTCCTTTGTTTTCTATGATCACTCACAGTACTGATTGTAATAAATAAATTAGACGACACATAGGTAATTTCAAAATCACAAGCCCTCTTTCTCTGAGACCGAGACAAGACTGAGTAAAAATGCGGTTGGTTCCGAGACGAGGCTGAGACGTTTTTAAAAAACCTCCAGATCGATCTAGAGTTCTACAGCACTGGTTTGTACTACAGACAAAGATCTTTCAGAACTATTCACAGATATGAAGTTTCATTTTTCTTTAAAAAGGTTATGTGTTACAACACCCCTTGCACTGCAGTTTTTAGCTGACATGAATCAAACAGGAGTAAAGAACGTATTTGTTGGTGACTATTTCCACCTTCTGAATAATACACATTAAGTGCCTTAGTGAGTATTGAAATGACCTACATCTAACTCTTCCATCCAGCATGTAAGACCGTTTTCTCCCCAACAGGTGGAAAAAAAAAACCCCAGAAGAGGTTCACTGTCCACCTTCTGAACGTTGCAAAACATACACACATCCCCCTGCAGCTACACACCCACACACACGCACCCACACAAAAGGTGGCCTGCTGCTCCAGGTGGTCTTGTAGCCTGCTTCTTGTAGCTCCATCTGGCAAAGACAGTGTGACTATAACGACAGGAAAGAGGGACGAGGAGGAGAGAGCAAGGAGGAGAGAAGGGATGAGAGTTTGGCAGAGCAGAGAGACGAGGACTGAGTGGAAGCTCAGAATATTGAAGCTGATCTTATCTTCTTTTTTGTGTTCATCGCTGCATTTCCTGTTTCTCCTCTCCGCTCCTCTAGACTGTGCCGGCTGTGGCGAGGAGATCAAACAGGGTCAGTCTCTGCTGGCTCTGGAGAGACAGTGGCACGTCAGTTGCTTTAAATGCCGAACGTGCGGCTGTGCGCTCACTGGAGAGTACATCAGCAAGTAGGTGGCTTGATCCCCCTTATGTACAGTCTCCACTGTAGTTATGTTTGAGCCAATATCAAATATTTTCTCCACTGTGACCAGTGTGCTTTCAGAAAGCTACTTGGAGTACTCTTATTGTGGCAAAAGTAGGATTTATGTTTCGCCATCACCTGTGTATATCCGTTATTTATTGGCAAGACAATAACCGACAGTTATTCCATCAGTCTTTTAATCAACTAGACACAGAAGTCACAATGAAAGATCTTTGTTTTTGCTCCAGTTGACTCATGTAGCTGAATCTTGCATCAAAAAGCAATGTGTTACAGGATAAATAACAGTGGAACAGTTGCACAAAGCCAGCAGGGGAATTCAATGTGAGAGTATTTCATTTATTTTTTCACCCCATCAGGGATGGGATACCTTACTGTGAGACTGACTACCACACTCAGTTTGGGATCAGGTGTGACAGCTGTAACAGGTACATCAGCGGCAGAGTACTTGAGGTGAGTGCACGTTTCCACGTGTGGACATGTGTGTGTATGCTTGAGACAGATGGGAACAATGTTGGGAGAATGTGCATATTTTTCGTCTTTGTGGAGGAAAGTGCAGGTTTGTGTGCCAGTATGTGTGTGTGTGTGTGCGTGTGTCCGTCTATAAAAAGCTGCGAAAAAACACAGCTGTCCCTCTTTAAATGTCTGAAGTGTTGACTGATGACGAAGCAGCTTTGCAAAACCAACAAAGCAACACTCTCCCATCTCCTCTACCCCTATTCATTCCTGGGTTTTTTTTCTATTTCTTATCGCGCCTCTCCTCTCTCTTCATTCCTCGTTCTTTTTCTCCATTTCTTATCACCACACTTTGTTCTGGTTTCCTCATTTGTGTCATCCGCTGTAGTCACTCTCTCTCTCTCTCTCTCTCTCTGCCTTATTTATTTCCTCTCACTTTTCCTTTCCTTTCCTGTTCTTCTCCTCTAGGCTGGAGGGAAGCGATACCACCCCAGCTGTGCCAGGTGTGCCCGCTGTCACATGATGTTCCTGGAAGGAGAGGAAATGTACCTTACAGGTGCAGGAGGGGAGGGGAGCACCTGACAAATTGTACAATATATGGAAAACCAATATGCATTTATACAGCTTACAGGCATAGAAATTGAATTAGATGAACCCTGAAAGTATCCAGATGGCCAGTATGTGTGTGTGTGTGTGTGTGTGTGTGTCAAAGAGTTAGAGAGCTGTAGAATATACGGCCACCTGATAAGTGACTGCTTTTAACAAAGCACCGTTATATAGCTTATTGATCTCACATATACCACACTCAGTGGTAAAGACACACACATGCACACGCCGTCCCTCAGCTGATGTTTTCTTTGTACACACAAAGGTTGGAGTCAATTACCACTCAACCTTCGCCTCTGCTGTGTCCATTACTCTGCGCCGCCCCTGACAGAATTAATCCGAATGAAACCGACTTTGCCGGAAGTTGAAATTGAATCATCCAGGAGCTTCTGTTTTTACAAATTAGATAATAGTGATTAAAGGTAATACGCTTATTCATGCCTTCATGCAGGTTGACATGAGGAACTGGCAACCCTTCTTGACCATGTGGGACAAACTTGCATTTATATGCGTTTTGCTTAATAACCAACCAAATGTCCTACAAATTACTCTGAGAGCAGCTGTTTTGCATTAGCAATTACTTTTAGGAGGAAATGCATCGTAATGTCGGCCATAATATTTATATGGCGCTACATATAATTTGCAAAACTATGATTAAACGGCATCATTAAGTGCCCTGACCTTAATCTTAGCCATACCTCAACCACAGTTAAGCTTAAATACATGCTTATATTGGAGGAATGAGGGAAAATGTTGGCTGTGAACATTTTTGCAGATAGGTACAATGTCAAAATGTCTGATATGTTGAAGAAAAATGAGCAGCATTCCTCTGAAAACATGATGTTAATGCAAATGAACATACTGTACTGAAGCAGATATGGTTGTGCAAACAGGTCACACATGACAATAAGAGCACAAGTGTTTCCTTAAGATGAGGGGGAAATGTAAAAAAAGAAATTCAAATAGTACATACACAGATGATTTAGCCTGACTGAGCTGAATCCAGATTAAAGGTAGAGCTACTGTACCGTAACATGTGGTTACACAGAGTCGCCACACAGGTTGACACACTCATTGACATTCTGCTGCTCACCTGCTCACAACCAACAGTAAAACTAAGAATTTGCATATTGTAACTGAAGTCCGTGTGTGTATTAATCTATGCCCGAAAATAGATGCAAGCTTTCTTTTTCCGTGCGTGCCAGTGAATCTGCTTGAAAACACGTTTGCACATTTGTGTGTCTGCATATGAATGCAGGTGTGTTTGCTTGTGTGCTGAGCTCCGGAAAGCTGCCCCAAGGTTACATTCACTCCTTTTGATGACTTCAGACATGCTGGACGGCTGAGCAATCACCCTCGTGAGACACACTAGACTACAACACACGCACGCACGCACAACACATGCGCACACACACATGCAATCAATCTCATGATACACGTCTGGAATAAGAAGTGGTGTGTGTTTGTGTGTGTGTGTGTGTGTGTGTGTGTGTGTGTGTGTGTGTGTGTGTGTGTGTGTGTGTGTGTTTGAGGTGGGGGTGGAGAACTATTTAATGAAGTAACTATGAATGTTTAATTTAAATTCTAAAAAGGGATAAGTGTTTTCTCGGTTGTGTTTTCATTATTCAGCATTTTACAAACATCCAATGAAGCTATGTATGTTATATAAAGTCCAGTTCACTCAGTCCAAATAATGGTCACACTTCCAGTGGATTTCTCAACAATTTTGCCACAACTTTGGCAGCAGGTCATGGTAGGTTTCACTCAGGCGGTTAACATTTTGACTCTCATGCTTTACTCCTGCAGGTTTCGGACTGCAGCCTGAATTTTTTGTCATCATTGATCCACTAATTGTTTGTAAAATATGAAAAATAAGGATTCATGCTCAATATCAAGTTACCAGAGCCCAAACTGATGTTGTATAATTGCTTATTTTCATTCTAAAGAAATGTAAAACGTAACGATATCAAATGTATTTCTACTTAAGAAGGAATTCAGATGACTCGTTGATTCTCATAATTGTTATCAGGTAATTTTCTTTCAAACTAATCGTTTCAGGCCGAGTCGAGTAGAAACTGAATGTAGCTTAAGTGCATTTATGCACCTTTACCTCTTTTCTTACTCTCTCAATAAAGTCTAAATATTAAAAAAAGAAGGGCAACAGACATCAGGAGGTTAAAAGAATGGAAGTAATCATTGTACATATCTGACTGGTAACATTAGTGTTTCTCATGGCAGCATGATTCAGCAGAAAGCAAAACTCCTGAGGCCATTGAAATATCTGCTGCTTTATAGCATTAGAATTTCAAATGACACAAGCACAAATGTCAATATTGCTTCCCTAGATTCCACAGGCTGCATTCATCCCCTTTGAATATAACATAAGGGGGCCAGTTTTGTCCACTGACCTCATTTTGCATAAAGTTAATAAAAGTAAATAATAAAAGTCAGACAAATTTCCGGCAGCTAATTTTCTCAGAACTGATGTGCAGCGCTGTTGTTTCGGATTTAATTCCTTTTCTCCGCACCGTTTAGATTCTCCTCATCCAGGAGATAAAGGATCTCAAGTCCAAGGCCATACATCTGTTCGGCAGCAGGGTTGAGGAGCGTGGGTGGGACGTGGGTGCACTGAATCACCACGCATGGTTCCTGTCTACAGTATTGATTTTGTGTGTGGGTGTATGTGTGTGTGTGTGTGTGTGTGTAGTCTCTGTGTATCTGTGCGCGTGTGTGTGTGCAGGTTAGATTGATGGTGTTGATAGGAGTTGTATATTAGAGTCATGATCAGCTAACTGAGTCCATTCGGTTCCTGCGTTGCCCCAAGGCCTGAGAAAATGTGTGTGTGTGTGTGTGTGTGTGTGTGTGTGTGTGTATGTGTGTGTGTGTGTGTGTGTGTGTGTGTGTGTGTGTTCAAAGGGGATATATTACTGTCATTATCACTATCAGCTCCACATGCATATAGCTTCCTGACATTAGTGGTTTATGATTATGAATACGATCTCAGAGCGAACATTCATTCCCTCTTTATCTTTGCTCAAAAGTAAAATGTCCTCTTCCTTGTTTCTTTTGTCTCTCTTCATTTAGGCCACCTCTTGTTATTGTTCAATTCAGTTCAATTCAAAAACATTTTTTTGGGGGGTCGACTGTTAAAGCACAATGCTGTCAAAGCAGTGGTTCTGTTTAGCATATGGTTATGCACAGGGTATGCAATATATGTGCATTTCTGAATTAAAAAATAAATAATAAGACTGGAAGTGAAGGAGATTGAATGTTTGATTTTGCACATACTGTAATGGTACACCACTCATCCCTCTCTGTATGTCTTTTTCGTTCTTGCTCACTGTCTCTTTAACACAATGGTCCACTATCTGGGCTGTATTTCTCTTTAGAGTCATTTAGTTAGTTAGAACTTAATTGTCCTTCAGTGCTTTGAGCTAAATGCTAACGTCAGCATGCTAACGGGCTCACAGTGTCAATGCTAACATTATGATGTATCGCAAGTGTGACGTTAACCATGATCACGATCTTAGTTTAGCACTCACCCAAAGATCCAAAATGCATGTTATCCACTTAGCTGTCATGCTTTTAATCAATCTAGATAGTTTTCGGTGTGAGTTGCCAAGTGTTGGAGATATCAGCCGTATGGATGTCGGCCTTCTCTCGAATATAATGGGACTGTATGGCACTCGGCTCGTGGCGCTCAAAGCGCCAAGAAAATACATTTGAAAAACTCAACAGCAACGTCTCATTCAAGAAAATATGACCCGGTTAATCAAAATAATCCTTAGTCCTCTGTCCAAAAGTGTTGGACAAAAGGACATTTTGACTTGTTGATGATACTACAAGAAAAGTTAAGATATCACCAAAGCTATTACAATTACGCTGAATTACCCAATTTTATACCAATGCATGTTGTATCATGTACATGTCCAATAGTTGTTGAGAGATTTGACTCAAAACCATGTAGAAGTCATGGTGGCGCTCGAGGAAAGGTCCGCGGATCACCAAAGTTGGTAGGATTCATCATCTGAGGACCATGAATGTCTGAACAGAATTTCATGATGTTTTCTGTCCGGAAGAAAATGGTGGACTGAACGACATTGCCATCACTTAAACCACTCCGCTAAGCATGGCTAAAATCTCTCTCTGTCTCTCTCTCTGTCTCTCTCTCTGTCTCTGTCTCTCTCTCTTTGTCTCTGTCTCTCTCTGTCTCTGTCTTCCTCTATGTTTATTTGTGTGTGGCGACAAGAAGACTTACATCCTCTGTCCTCAGACCAGACAAACTGCCTCCACAGCCTCATGCGCCGCCTCCTGTGTGTGCTATTTGATGTTGATGCACTTAAAGGAGGCTGATCTGCTCTTCATAGGATCCCATAAAACTGTATGGCAGCTGCCCACACACACACAAAACAAAATAAACTGAGCTAAAATGGTATGTGTTTGTGTGCAGGTTCAGAGGTTTGGCACCCCATGTGCAAAGAAGCAGCTCGGCTGGAGAGAAAACTGAGGGTGAGCAATACTCAAAATACCCACAACCCCCTGCCATGTCTCTCTATTTCTGTTTCTGCCCTCTCTTTGTTTCTCTCCGTGGCTGAAATTTCTCATTCTTGGTTTTCAAGCTAAAATGTTTTTTTTTGCGTTATAAGAAACTAACGAAGACCAGGCTCTCCAGAATAATGCAATATTGTTTTTATCTTGCTTTTCAGGCCTTTGCCACTTGTATGGGAGCAAGAGACTGGCTCTGTTTGCTGTCTCAGCTAAAATGTTGTTGTTCTTTTTACTAACAACTTGTAACCTTTTTTATGAAAAATAACACTCAATAAGTGGTGGTTTTGCAGTTCATGACACATTTCAAATAAAGTCTTACCCAAGTTTTTTTTACAACAAACTGCTGTTGCTAATGCCCAGTTCCTACTACATGATCGGTGCTTGAGCACCATTCGTGAACTGTTCAAAGACTCCAGCTGAGAGGCTCGCTGACGCATCACAGACACATTCTAGATAACTAGCATGCTAAATATCTGTACCTGTAGGGGAGTCTGTCAGGCAGCTACAGCCAATGAGAGCCAATGGAAGTAAACGCTGGCCGAGGAACTTTACTGTATGCGCTCTATTTGCAACAAGGACCAAAGTTGTTATTGCTCCACAGCTGCTGGATGTTTGCATGAACAAACACAACACAGTGGCTGATCTACGTGAGGGAAATAGTAAAGACATGTGAAAACAGGCTGCTATGTGAACACGTGTGCCAACGACAACATCAACAAGCATGACTTCGCCCGTTTCCCTTCTCACTTGTTTTCTTGACAAAACATAGTTTGGAGACCTCACCAGGGATTCCTCCCAGTGAAAGATTCCGTAGTCTGTGTCCCAGGTCAGTCATGTAGTTTGAAAACCACAACGACTTAAAGACAGTCGTGTAGCGTGTGTGTGTGCAGGATTTTACATGGGAAAGACTCACCTGACAGCAAGTACTTAGATAGGTGTAATGTTGTCGTCGTCGTTGTTGTTGTTGTTGTACATCTTTATGTAGTTGCACTAGCTGTGTTTGTACTAGCTTTACTTTGACCTCAGACTTGCTCTGACTCTCTTATCTCTA
The DNA here is from genome assembly GCF_050575085.1 of Anarhichas minor. Classification (NCBI taxonomy): domain Eukaryota; kingdom Metazoa; phylum Chordata; class Actinopteri; order Perciformes; family Anarhichadidae; genus Anarhichas; species Anarhichas minor. The sequence goes on along the minus strand of NW_027466473.1, from coordinate 11,513,551 downwards.
TCTGTCCTACCAGCTGAGACGCACTTCTGAGACGGCGTCCATTTCTCCTCCAGGCTCGTCTCCTCTCCTCGGCTCTCCTCACCGGCTCGTCTGTGTAAGTACCGCCATCGCCATGGTTATGCCAACAATGCTGTGGTGACGCCCTCAGCTGTCACATCTTTCAATCAAAATATAACCGACATGACAGGAGCACAAAGAGTCCCTGAAAGCTCTTTCGGTCTCCCATCTATCTCTCTCTGGTTTGTTGGGCCACAGGTCTGTCCTCTCTGCTTCACCATATGTGCTTTAACACTGGGGTGTCTGCAGCACCGTAAAGCCTTAGTTATGGGTCTTACTCAATTTAGGAACTTTTTATTCATTTTGTATGACCTTTCTGAATGGAGATTGGTCTTAAGCTGTTTTTAAATTGTCATTAAACGTGCCCTCAGGTATTTTAAAGTAACCCTCTCTGTAGTTTCTGTTTGTCCACTTTGATTCCTGCTTGTGTATGTCTTTTTGTATGCACAAGATTTATTTTTATACAATGTTTTTTCTCCCCGTCTCTCTCGCTCTCTCTCTCTCTCTCTCTCTCTCTCTCTCTCTCTCTTCCAGTCTAAAGCGGATATTTTGGACTATAAGCAGCTTGCAGCTCTGCCCAGGGTCAAAGCCATATATGACATCCAGAGGCCTGACATCATCCCTTATCAGGCTGACCATGCACACACACACCTCTCAGATGACACTCTGGAGCGATACAGCTGCGGACAGGTACACACACACACACACACACACAATCAATCATGAAAGTTACAGTGGGCTATTCTGAGTTACATTTCTTCTGACAAAAAGGCAGATGGAAGGAAATTGACCAATAGTTTTTGGTGTCATAGTCATAACAAATATATTTGTCTCTTCTCATCCAGTCATTGGGCTCCTTATCAACATACTCTCATGTAAGTAGTCCATCCAACTTATTCCAGAGGTTTTCTTTAAAGTAATCTGTACTTGTAAACAACGTAATTGGAGGCAAATTAATGCAGATTTACAAACGTTACAGTTGATTGTGATGGATCAACTATCTGCAGCAGGGATCAGCACTCATTAAACAGTTTTACACATTTCCGTTTTTGTGTAGATCAGACGAATATGATACAATGTCTTGAACTGCTGGTAGATCAGACAGAGCGAGGCTGGTTCCCTCTGTTTCCAGTCTTTATGCTCAGCTTAGCTCAGCTAGCTACCAGCTGCTGCAGCTTCATATACAGCATACAGACGTGAGGGTGGTATCGCTCATCTAACTGTTGGCAAAAAAAGTGAATGAGCGTATTGTCAATGTCAAACTATCCCTTTAAAGTATGGCTGCTTCAAAATTAAAGGTCTTTGTGTGTGTGTGTGTGTGTGTGTGTGTGTGTGTGTGTGTGTGTGTGTGTACAGGATCTATTGGATGGTTTGGAGGTGAGAACGAGGCGTTCCTCCAGCTCCGCTTTCACTGATTCCCCTACACACAGTCGCCGCGGAGGCTCCCCACTGCATTATTATCTCCCCGGTAATGTGCCCACTCAAGCTGAGACACACATACAACACACACACACACACACACATGCACACAGAGAATATGAGCTTCCTAACTGGAAAGACTGACTAACTCTCTTTGAGTGGGTGCAACAGGGTGTCGTGTCCCGTCCCACGAAAAAACACGCACGCTCACATACATGTAATTCTTCAGGTTATCTGTCTTTCTGTCTGTTTGGGGACGTGGGCCATTCTGTTGCTCATGCTTTGGTTTCCCTCACTGTGATTGGCTGCGCTGGCTGTAGGCAGTGAGAGTGGCAGGAGTTCACCCTATTACAGTCAGCCTGAGCCCAGGTGTACCACACCCACCACCACCACCTTCCAAGCCCCCAAGCATTTCCATGTGCCAGGTAGGCCCTGATGTGTAACGCTGACCCCTGACCTCTTTACTAACCTGAAATGACCCACATCAGATCGTAACCGACCCACCCTCCAAATATTTACTCATACTGAGAGCCCAGACCTTGACCCACATCCTGACCCCAGATCAACACTAGCTACTCTCCTAACATACTACCTCATTCCCAGTGAGCCTTGAACCTGACCATGGTAATATGACATTTTCATCAGCATTATTATAGATGCTGAAGTTAGTTGTTGACAAAAAATGAAAAAGAATAATTTTGGGTTGTGGGAAATTGTCAGAAATTTCCCACACCGTCTCAGGAAAATGAAATCATCCATGTGTAGAAATCGCAGCAGTTATCTTTATTCCATTGTTCTCCCGCGGGGAGTCCGTCTGATTAATCTTACTGATCTAGAGCTCTTGTATGAGCGCTTTAATGTAACAACTAATACCAGTTCATTTTATTTAAACACTTCATCAACCCTCCATTTTATCAAGTTACGGCCTCTCTCCTCCCTGAATGCTTCACTCCGTCTTTGTCCCCTTCGCTTTAAAAGGCCTTTACTTTTCAATGCACACTGTGCATTTGGTTTCCCTCCATCATTTCCTCCTCCTGCCTTTAGTCTATTTCTCATTGCGTGTTCCCTCTCTCCGGGTTTTTCCCAGGCTGTTATTCCTTGCCAGCCCCTGCGACATCACTCCCTTCATGCTTTTGAACACGGAGCAGAATCTATTTGGTCGATGCTTTTATACAAAGTGCCTCACAGCATCACGAGTGCTTACAAATTTAGCATGGACAGCCCGTTGGGAGTCGGACCGCTAACTTTGGCAGATTTAGTGGCCCACTCTGTGCAGAAGTTGGAAATATGTTTTTATGCTTTATTTTTTTGCTGTAGTTGTTTAATTTTAGCTCCTGACACCAATTATTTTTTTAATTTACTGTAATGCGTTGTTGTAGCACTTTTCCAGTACTCGATTGATTGTACAGAATAACCCACCAAACGAGAACTACAAGACATGCGCCTGTCATTTCTAAGTGTCTCCCTCTCTTCCCCTTTATCTTTTCCTCTGCCTCTCCATCCAGCCCTCTATCCACCCTTCAACTGCTCTCCTCCCTCTTCTTTGTTCCTGTGCCATCTGCTGCTCTTTCCAGTAATAAAGCCTGTGAATCTGTATTAATCAGCCTGGATGCACGGCACTGTCGCCGCTGTAGCAGTTTATCACCCGTGCTGTCAGCTTTACGGTTAAGGAGACTGTAAATGTATACAACTAATTTGGAGGGACGGGTTTGTTAAGGAAATCCAGATTCCTCTCCTTCCACTCTTCCCTTTGCTCTCCACACTCATTCTCTTGTTGCTTCTGTTCTCAGCTTCCGAGGAAACCAACATCTACAGGAAACCCCCCATCTATAAAAGAAAAGGTTAGTCCATTCCTCACAATGTTGTGCTTTTTATAGCTTTTGTTAGGCTGTCTCCCTGTTGATCAGTTGCTTGTCAATGCCTTCTCAGTATGAAACAAGCTTCTCTTTGTCTGACTTAAGGAATCTGTTAGAGAAAAGATAACATCAAACATCTGGTGCTTCTTATGACATTCAGTTATCCAAAGAGAAGTAGTCAGAGGAAGTGACAGCATTTTGTCTACAAGCCTGCACAGGCTTGATGCAGCCACTGTGTTTTATTATTTATGCTTTTAAGTTGCATGTTAACCGACCAGCAGATTGAAACCATTTTGATTTGAATTTGGAAGAAAACTGCCCGTTCACAGGATTCAGCTTCTCAAATGTGAGGATTTGCTGCTTTTCTCTGTTTTATACAATTAAAGATGAAATATCTTTGGATTTTATGCTGGTGTTTAAATATACTGAGGTTGTATGTAAAAGCTAATTAGTCAGCATTTATTGAAGGAAGGAGGTCACTTAACTGTTGGTTCAGCTCAAAACAGCCTTTTTGACGGCTTGGATTAGACTGTTGGTTTTCGATACATCTCAGCTGTGTACAAGTTACGATTATTGCTGTGTGCTTCCAGTACTGGAACAATAAGTAAGCATTAAACTGTTCATTTGAGTTGATTTGTGAGTAACCTTCTTATTTTAATCCATAATGGAATTGCAAGTAGAAACACCTCAAAACATCGTCCAAACTGTGTAGTAAAGAAGCAACCAAGTGGCTTAAACAGAAATTGAAATTGGCGATGACACAAATAGTAGTATTAGTATATTAGTTATAGCCCTAAACACCATGTACAGTACGATCAACAGGTAAATCCCACTGACTCTTATCACTTCATATCAGCCCCCATACTGACCTTGATAAGGGGAGTGTATCTGTTATGATGTGACCGATCCATATTCAAAGTCAATGTCACAAAATTCAGTGTTTCTGCTGCAACGAACACAGTGGGCCGCCTGCTCAGTGTTTAGCACCGTAGGAATCCCTGACCTTATGTTACCTTTAAGTAAAATAATTCCAGAGTTCCAGGCGGGGCGGATTTTTAAAATTTGGTTAAACAAAAGGACTGCATCAGAAATCAATGTCGGAAGAGTTGAGGTATCTTAACGGTAGAGAAAAGGTGAGATTGAGGCGTTCGCCACACATCACGTCCCTCATTGTCTGAGGAATAATAACATTACTGTAACCTGACCTGACTAAAAACTAAACTAAACTCCAGCTGAGATGTTGGGCTGTTGTAGCCGCATTAGAGGCGAGATTACATATTCAATTGGTGATTCAAAAGGGGAAGTAAAACTGAGAGAAGCAGCGCCAAATGCTCCGAGTGTGTAGGTGATCCATCAGTGCTCAGATGGCGGATCCAACAGACTTACGGTTCCTCAGAATTACCTCTGGATGATTTACGCTGAGCTACAAAGTGCTGACAAACCTCTCTCCTCAGTCTGAGCAGGCAATCTGTGATCTGGGCTCTGTGGATGAATTTAAATTTACAGCACGAATCATTTATAGAGCAGTTTTCATATTAACGCAAAGTTCCATAATCGGGTATACATCCTGTATATTTAGTACCATAATGTATGTCATAGTCAAAGCTCGCTGCAGCTCAAAAACAAACCTTTTAGAGCTACTCGAGGAGGTGTTTGGTTAACAACTGAGAAAGAAAGCAAATGTAGCGCACAAACCAGATGGTTACAACGGTTTTAAGTTCTTCGTTTGGTTCCTTTTAATGCTTCTGTCATATCTGTTTTAAATGTAAGAATATTAACAGGATTGGGGTGTAGGAGTCTGCCTCGGCCCGAGACATGTATGCATGTTATCTGCCCATTAAAACATTGATCAATGCATTCGTCTATGTTAAATAAAGATTACACTTTTTTTTAAATGACCTCAGAAAAAAGGGGACGGATTGCTTCGTTGTTTTTTTTGTGTCCAGTGAAAGTTCGGACTGTCCAAAGAATGAAAGTCACATTCATGCACTCACAGCATCAATTGGAATATGGCCTTTGTTGTATGTCACCCACTTGCTCTTTTCAATGTCTAACAAAAGCCACAAAACCCCTTCAACAATTTTCTCCAAGATATTGCGTCCTTTCATCCTCACAAGGAAATCGTCACCCTTGACAACTTTGCTTGCTTACTGGAAGTTGTGCATCATATCCCATCGCATCTTCTCTGACCTCCTTTCCGTTCTCTGTTCCCTTTGCTTTTGATGCCTCCTCCTCCTCCTCCCTTCCTCCCCCCTGCTGAGCCCTCCCCTCTCTGTAAGTAAATGCGCTACTTTGGCCGTCTTGCTTCTCCCGCGCGCACACGCAAAAAGACACAAAAACCTCAGTGAATCATTTCAGAGGCCAACAACAAACAAACAAGCAAAACAGGTTTCAGCATTCATGCCCCATGGTTGACTTTTCCCTTCTCAGTGCCGTTTTGTTATTTCAAGTGCATGTGTTTCAGACTAGAACAGCTTGAATGTTAAAAAAGGTTTTGTGATCATAAATTGCGTTGAGGAATTCTGCGATTCATCTCTCTCTCTTCCTCTTATCGTCTCTCCCTCAGACTTGTCTGCCTCTCCAACAGTCAATAAGAGTAAGACCAATGAGAACCTCCTCAATTCCAGTGGCCTTTCCACCCCCAACTGTAACGGCATTTATCACCCAGACTCCAACTATTACCCATATACTGGCTCTCCAAAAGGTACGGCTCCCTCTCGTTCTGAAACACACACACTTCTGCACAAACACCTGCTTAGAAACCTGTATTTACTCTTCCCACCTCTCTCTCTAGTCTCCAGGGTGAGGAGGTTTTCATCCGGAGGGGAGGAGGATGGATGGAATCACAATATAAACAAGGTAAGAAAGGAAGATTCTCCCTTTTTTATATTTAAAATTTGTGTTAATATTTAATGAGCTAGTTAATTAAATGCTTCTTTCCAACCTCGCCAGCTGGAACATGATACAGAAAGATGCTCCTCTCTCCTTCTATCATTTCATATTCATCCCTCTATCTGTCCAAACAGCAACCATCACCTTTCTTTGTCTCATTCTGCTTTATTCCACCACCATCTATGGACCCATGCATCCATCCCACTCAACTAAGCCTTATTGCTCCATCTATCTGTCCATTTCCCCACCTTCTTTTCTGGCCCCTTTATTTAACCCATCCTTCTATTCCTCCCCTCTACTCTCCCTTCCCTCCCCACAGGGAATTGGCAGGATGATCCTGAAGGAGGAGATGAAAGCGCGGTCAGCTTGTCACGACAATGACCAGTGGGGGAGCAGACGCAGTTCCCGCTGTAGCAGCAGGGAGGCGCTGAATCATCTGGGATACGGCTCCCTCAATGGCTGTAAGTCTGTGGTTGTGAGTCTCTGCCTTTTTTTGTCATTTTCCTCGTGGAGGAGCTACAGGAAAAGTCAAGCGAGCACCAAATGTCAGCAGGGTGCGTCCTCCGGGAATCATGAATGTCTTTACAACATTCATGCAACAACAAAAAAATAGATGTTGAGAAATTGAGAAAAGAACGATGGTGGGCTCGGCTATGAAAAGCGGTTGTCAATAACGTAATGTATACATCTGTAAAGCACTGACTTTCGAGACTGTGCTTTAGGTTCACGGCTGAAATTAGGATCAGGTTTCAGTTAATGGTGATGATTTGGCTGCTGTGGTGAAGGTTAGAGGTTAGGAAATGAATACAGTCACCTTTACAGGAGGATGAAAGTGTGTCTTATTGTGATGCTGAGCGAGCTGTAGTCGGGGGAGTTTCCCACCTCTGTAATAACTCTCCCATTGATCCCATTCCTCATTGCATTCAGCGCGAGTGAGGGCGAGACAAAGATGGAGAGACTCAGAGAAAGAAAGACAGAGAGTGTTTAGGTGGAGGTCAAATGGGAATAAAAGGGAGGGTGTTATAACAGGAGAGCCTGAGAGAGAGCGAATGAGATAGAGAGTGAATTAAATTCAAAAGAGAGAGGGAGTGAGGAGCTAAAGCAATTTGGAGCTGCTTCAGAGAAGATGTATGACATGAAGCCAAAGGGGTGAATCGGGGTCAGAGAGCGGAGGAGAGAGAGGGAAATTAGCTATGTGCACAGGGAGGTCCGACAGAGAGAGGTGTTGATAACGTGGGTGTTCATTGCTGTGTAATCACTTTGGGTTTTTATAGTCTGCTGTTATTATACTGATTAGAAAAATACTGAGAGGTGTGTGCTCATCTATTCTTCATAGGAGGCTAATTCCAAAATGGGATTTCCACCGTTTAATAGATGTCCCTCAAACTCCTACTAAATAATTGACTGACTAACGGATGTTGCTTCATTCCAGGGATGGCAATGGCAATGGCAGTCAGTCGGCCCACCTCTTCTGACTGAAATGTCTCAACACGTTCGCGGTCCCCAGAGGATGAATCCTACTGACTTTTGCGATCCCCTGACACTTCCTCTAGTGCAAACAGCACGTTCATATATGTGGTTTGAACTGATATATCTCAAAGACTGTTGGGTGGATCGCCATGGAATTTGGTACACACATGGTTTATGACTAAATACCTGCTTTTTAAATAACTGTACTTTGTTTCAGTGCTAATTAGCGGATGTTAGCATGCTAACACGCTAAACTAGATAGTGAACACGGTAAACATTATACCTGCCAAACATTGCCATTTTAGCATTGTCATTGTGAGCAGGTTAGCATGCTAAAGTTAGGATTGACTTCAAAGCACCACTGTGTCTAAGTACCGCCTCTCAATTACGATAATAACAAAATATTGTTATGTTTCGTATTCTAGCACCTAGCTTGAGAAGAAATAATCTCAAGCTGCAGCACAGTCCATTAAAATGACGACGTTCAGTGGGTGGATGCAATAAACAAATGCATTTTTAACATGAATGACCCGATGCTGCATGGCTGAGCCCATGCTGCTTCATATTTTATAAGATGTGTAGGTCGTGATGGTGATTTGCCTGCGTGTTGATGCGATCAGGGGCATATCTTCACACAGCTGATGTTTTATAGATGTCCCACAACAGCTGGCCTTCTTTATTTCCCCTGCACTGAAAACTAATGCTCTCGTTTCAGTTTACTGTTTGTCCTCGTACTTTTACTATTTGACAGGTTTATGAGCTCCACTTAACGCAGTCTCACGCACTGTGCTTGTTTACATAACCACACAGACACTATCCATGTGCACACACAAATACAGTAAGTATAGGTCATCTAAGCTTCCACTTTTCTTCAGGGGCAGTTACAGTGGTCAGGAAACACCAGCTGATTGCTCATTTGGCACACATCATGTAAGCAACTTCACTTCCTTGAGATTAATACCACAGAGTTTTTGGGCTCAAGACACAAGGCTTCACTTACAAGAGATTTTGTATTTCTAAGGCGTATCGTGATGAAACTAATATACTGTCCTGTGTGTTTTCTCCCTCCGCTGTCACTCTGTCCTCAGCTCCCAGGTCTGTTCACAGTGCAGACAGCGGTGAGTGGTTCATCAGGACCCCCCCACCCCCGCCCCCCCTCACACTCTTTTATTGCTGTTGCATGGATTTTAACCCAATAACATCCCAACTTGGCCTCCAAATTGCATTATTGTGCATGCACACTGTCATATAAGGCCACTGTTGTGCCATTAGAAGAGAATAACTGATAAATGTGTCAATTCAAATTGCTCCAAACCCCATAACAGCGATGATTTAAATGGCAGCAGAGATTATAGGCCGCCACTTGTGCTATAAATGATGAATGATCAATTGATGAATGAGATGCTTAGGCTATTAGTTTTCACACCATTTGGCATCAGGGCACATGGCTGATGAAACAACCATATTTCCGAGACACACCCAATAACTAATCTATGAGACCTTTTCCTCAGTTGAGAAAGAGAGAGTTGGAGATGATAAAACCCATTATATTAGTCATGCTGTACAGTAGCTCTGCACCAGCCGGCATTCAACTGTATCGCGGTGTTTCGTCCTGGCTCTTTGACATCGCTTTTGACATCGCTGTGTAATTTAATTCCCTTCAACAAGAGAGTGAACAAGAGAGAGAGAAAGAGAAGAGCAAGAAAGCAAAAGAGAGGGAGGGTGGGGAAAAGAAGAGTAAAAACCTGGCACATAGTGAAGATAAGGCAAGTGAAAGTAGAAATGAGAGACTGAAGAATAACTTGAGGGGGATCAGTGTGACTCCACTGCCCTCTGCTGCACAACACATATAAGGGCGGGCCAATGGATGCTTGGATGCTGGTGGTTACTAATGGTCACGAGAGAGGCGTGGCCATGCTGGAGGAACGACAACAGAAATATGGATTTCATTTTGATGTGATGGTGTTCATATTAAAATGTAAAATTATGACGGGAAGCAGCAATACACATACGCTTGTGAATGTGCAGGTAGATGCAGTTTTTATTTGTATTTTATGAAGTTGTATTTAACCAGAGGATGAAACAGTACATCAAAATGACTGAAATATCAATCTGTATGTGATCAGAGTCACGTTTCTTTACCGGGAGTCAGTCAGGTGGGTGTTTAAGAGGCAGTGGGAGCCTTGAGGTTTACAAAGCAGTGCCAGTATTATTTTTTTCAATTCTTGTACCAAATAGGATAAACCGTTTCCCCAGTGTGATATTCACAGAAATTGCATGACAAAGATGTTAGAAACCCTTTTCTAATCCTTCAGCAACTGTCAGTATAAAGAGATACTGCACGCCAAATCGAGTGCGTTTGTATCATTTTGCATATTTCCCTTGTTTGTTGTTTGTGGTTATGTGTTTGTATTTGTTCCTGCAGACTCATACATTGCCAAATCATCCTCGTTGCCAGGCTACCGCAGGAATGGACTAAACAGGGTAAGCAATCATGCAAACTCATTGTGTGTGTGTGTGTGTGAGATAGAGAGAGCAAGACAGGTATGGCCACTCACTAAACTGTAAGCTTTAGTCCTTCATGAGACAGTAACTAACAACTTGATATTGTTATTATAACATTAGTCGGTGTGATAAATTCACTGATGGGGCTTTTTATACAATATTTTATGACTTCTCTCTACTTTGCTTGATCTTCCATTATAAGGATGAAATGCATCTTCTCGCTCCATGTTTGCTAAACTGTTCTTGTGTCCTGGCAGCCTGGGAGCGCTGGTGCAGATTATTACCAGTATGACAGCAGTAATGCAGTTAACTGGCAGATCAGAGGTAAGACTATTGTACAGCTTAAATCTGCTTATTCTCTCCTCATTTACCTCCCGCCCCGATGCATGTTACTCAGAGTGTATACAATGATGGAAAGAGGTGACAACGAACGCCACAGTTAACATGAATGATAATGGATTTTCTCTTCTGCTTTTCTTTCAGAATACAAGGTAAGACCTAGCAAACTGTTACTGAGTGAAAGGTCTGGATCAATGGATAATAGATAAGGGTGATGTGTTGTCTGTTCAAAGTCCATATTCAATTCATCTCACCCAGTAACACCAACTTGGCTTTGCGAAATTTAGTGAAAGGATTTTTGTTGCATTTTTGTTGCAACTATTTCTCCCTTAAAAGAGTGACGGGTTGAGAGGAATGCTCAACTCCTTGTTAAAGTCAACCAACTCAATAAGGGTTCAACTTTCTTTCTTAAACAACTAGAAAATAGATTCAAACATTCAAAGAGAGACAGAATTTTTTACTTTGTCGAACATCATTCGGTGCATTTCTCGTCATTTGTGTGACAGTTACCGGCAAATCTCAAATCCACCCTCTTTTTGAAACCATACAACCTCATTCAACCTTTAGGTAGAAACGCTGAAAAAAATAAACAATGATTTTCCCAAGAGAAGAAAATAAAAAAACAACAATTTGAGCACAAACAACGATTTCTCTTAATCTCTTCCTCAGTGGAAAACTTATATCTGCATGAATAATAAACTAAACAGAGAGACTCAATCAATTTGTCTAATTCATTTTAGCATCCGTCATTGTTGTTAGTGCTGCCGATGGCCACTAGAGGGTTGGTGACAAAGATAAATACAAAATCAGTCGACCGAAACACCTTGATAGCAGAATGGTGACTGGGCAAGGCCAAAAATGGCACAAAAAATATTACGTATTACCTATTAAGTATTTTTTTAGTGGTGCATTTGATTTATGTTGTAAAAGTAAACAATTTAGAACTACATCATTAGTGAAAGTCCCTTGACGGAGCATCTGAATGCATTTACTGTGTAGTTTGTGTGCATTTTAGTGCAAGAAGTTACATGTTTTCCTGTGTGTTAGATCTACCCATATGAAGCCATAATAGTGTCAGTCAGAGGGCAGCAGCGTCTACCGAGTGATGTGGACCGAGCCAGACTGGAGGTAAACTCTTTTACAGAATCTACCTCAATAGCTGTCTTATACAAACAGACAAGAGTATAATGCAAACACAGACTGACCGACATTACTATTGAGCCATGACAAAGAATGTTTGATACATTTCTGACATTACTTTCACTTGAAGCTATTTGAAGCAAGTTTATACGCTCAAGGGATTATCATTGACTCTCCCTCTTTACATTTCTCTGTCTCCTCCCAGCGTCACCTCTCACCAGAGGAGTTCCACAGAGTCTTCGGCATGCCCATGTCGGCCTTTGATCATCTTGCTCAGTGGAAGAAGAACGAACTGAAGAAAAAGGTCAGACTCTTTTGACAAAACAAAGCCACCAGAACCGTCTCACCCAATGCAGGTCCAATGGTGTGCTCTGAAAAACAAGCCACCAGAGAGGTCTGTTGACCCCAAGTTGACTGTCACAGGGGAAGAGGAAGCGGCTGAAATAAAAGTCTCTCCTCCTCTGAGGGGGCAGGAGCAGAACTGTTCTGATACCAACTCGCCAAAATGGTAATAATACTGCAGTGAGAGGAAGGTGAAGCAGATCATTAAGACTTTGAGGGACAGCAGATGAGCCTCACTGGAGCTGCAACAAAGTTTAAGAGTGGGAGGAGTTGTTCTGCTTCTCACTCTCTTACCAGCAGATGGCAGTGTGTTAAGAGAAACACCAGGGTGGAGGTCTGATACATGACCAGGGGGACTGTAACCTGAAGTACTTCCTACCATACTGAGGGTCTGCCACGCTGAAAATAAGGGAGACAGTTTGGGAAGAGAATAGGCTGCCTAGAAGACAGTCTGACATATTGTTTGAAGCAAAAGGGATCCAGTTTTATTCACACAGACACTATGATCAGTGACTCATAAGCTGACGAGAATGGAGTGAGTCTCACTAACATTAGAGTTATTGAACACACAATGTTTTTTTATATATATAATGTGCATATACTGAAACCCAAAGGTCTCCTTCTTTTTTAATACTGGCATGTGTTTGTTTTGATGTCTGAAGCCATATCAGAGTTTAGAGTTCTTCTCTATGACATGAGCAGACTGTACAGTTCACTGATTGTAGGGTTTATTGTGAATTAACTATGTCATAGAAATCAGGTTTTAGTACTAAAATAAGACATCTTTGTTTCGCTTTTTTTACTTCAAGGAATCATCGTTTTTGTCAATTTATCCTTGCAGCTGCGCAGAATTTTTCACAGACGAATATCCAGACCCTCTGAATAAAGAAAAAACTAAAATGCTCAAGTGAAGGAAGGAAAGGAAAGAGGTGAAGGAAAGAAGGGTTGAGAACAGGAGGAAGTAACAATGAAAGGAATGTGTGAAGAGATAAACAAAGAAAGATGCAAAGAGAAAAGAAGTTATGACAAACTGAGTTTAATAAAGAGTTGGTTTCACAAAAGTAAAGTGGAAAGAAAGGATTTGTATTGGCTTAAAATGTGTGTGTGTGTGTGTGTGTGTGTGTGTGTGTGTGTGTGTGTGTGTGTGTGTGTGTGTGTGTGTGTGTGTGTGTGTGTGTGTGTGTGTATAGGTCTTCAACAATACAATATAGCACATACATAAACGTGTTTGGTACTAACTTATTTTTATTTATTTATTGAAGTATTATTTATAATTTGCAAACCTGTATCTGTAACTACAACTTCTGAATAAATGAATCAAGCATTATTATTTTGTCATTTATTGCCTTTTTGAAAGGATTCAAGTGGTTCTTCTGAGAATATCAAAAATTGTAATTTTATTCTATGTAATTTGGGGTAGTTGGCGAGAAATCAATGACTACTAATTAATGAATTCTCTCAAAGCTTTCAACTTTACCTCACTCCACGTTCAGCACAGACCAGCAGAGATACATAGACCAGTTGTTACGTATATACCTGTATGATTCCACTAAACAAAGCACTGTCTAATTGTGACACCTCATTACCAATTGTCACCAGTTTAATTTTTAGAAGCTTGGGGAGGCAATAGTATTCACTAACTCACTTGACAATGGCAAACATTAAAGAAATTATATATTTTGTTATTACTTGTACATTAATGTGTAAGTGCTATTTTAATGTGAGTGTAACTTTATATAGGTTACTGTTAGGTAGTTTAATCTTCATATTTTATAAAGTCACGTTTTGTATTCCAAATCGTAATCTAAGTAAAAAAAAAACAATATTTCTTTCTGAATTCTGGTGGACTATAAGACTTATAAATACTCTTGTAAAGTGCCTCACATTCTACCGCTGGCAGTCATACAATAAAAACACTAATGAACAACATATTGTGGATTGCATGTCCTCAAATATGACTAGCGTTGCTTCAACATGAGACTTTTTAATTAAGAGTCATGTTTTTGAAAAGTTGGGTAAACCTAAATAGACTGCAGGGTAAACCCAATGTTTAGTAGCGGTGCACTGACTAGCACTAGGACCCTGTGGATCCAGGGGAGCTGTGGATGATGAACCAGCGGCTACCGAGTCGAACTGTAAACTGCAGCGGCCACTCTGACTCACTTTGGCCGCACGGAGGCTGACGGAGCTCCGCTGTGAGGCGAACACGTCTCACATGTTACCAACCGTAACTTTTGAATGAAACTACGAAGGGACTATTACCGGAAATAAGCACACCCTGAGTTTCTCAACGACATGGACTCCAAACGCGAAGGTGGTGAGTAACAGTCTCTCTTTTAATATCACACGTAAGAATCACAGTATCTTTGTGAAGAAGCCTAACTACATAAATGTAGCTAAAGCCACACATGTACATTGAAGCACACGTCTTACGAGATAAACGGTCACAAACGCGCGACACAATTCAAAACATGGTAAATACACTAAAATAATAATTAGCCTAACATACTTGTGACTTAAACTCATCACAACAAAATGATATAAGCCTAAAACATTATAAACAACTGAGGTTTAATGTTTTTTATTTTATTTTAGTTCAGCTCAAGTCAGTTTATCTAAGTCAGGGGTGTCCAAACTTTTTTCAAAGAGAGCCAGATTTGATAATGTGAAAATGCCGTCCCTGCTAACATTATTTTAAACAATACAAGTAGCCTATACATACATTGTTATTTAATCATTTTATTTTCAATGACAGCGAATAGCAATGTAACCAAATGTAAGCATTCATGTGTGACCGGACTTTGGGCATGCCTGGCCTAAACCTTAGTTGTTTCCTGTGAAGATGGAAGTTTATTTTGAAAAGACAGTATGCATGTAACAAGCGAACACAGACTCATGTTGCTGGACTTTTGCAGGAAAAACGCACGAAAAGTGAGGAGTAATATTTCGTAAGATATCAATAAAACGGGGATGAATTTATATCATTGTATAAAGAGAGTGACATGAGAAGATCAATCTCATGTCTGTAAGTTAAATCAGCTATAATCACTATTTTAAAGTGATTAGTGACTCGTCTAAAACATTTTAAAAAAGGAATAACTTCAATAGAATCATTCTATACACTGTAGCTTTTTCACATTCTATTAGAATGTAAAGAAGTTACATTCTGATACAATGTAACTTATTTACATTCTATTAGAATGTAAAGAAGCTACATTCTGATACAATGTAGCTTATTTACATTCTAATAGAATGTAAATAAGCTACAGTGTTGCCTTTTCTTTTCTTTTCTTCCCACAATAACTAATTTTGTCAGGTTGATAAAAAAATGTCACTTTACTTCCTGCCATTATTGTTACTTATTCTAAGTGAATCGCCTCGCGCACGGGCTCCCGTTTGGAATAACGGGCGAGTCACCTACACGCCGGTTGGTGCGCTGTGTGTGTGTGTGTGTGTGTGTGTGTGTGTGTGTGGATGGAGGAGGTGTCCTCCAGGTAGTGTGACGCAATCTGATACCAACAGAGAAGTGCCTCGTTGGAAGCAGCGCTGCTGGAGTTGAAGCTGCAGCAGCTCAATGGCCGCTCTGTTTCTAAACCCCTTCAGGCGACAGACAGGAAGCTGCATTATGGTGCCACCAGGTGACGACACAGTGGCCTTAATTAAAAATCTGGCAAAAGAGGATCACAAGTGATTATCTGGAGGGAAAACAATGAACATTATGCACAAAAATCAGGAAGAGGAAAAGTATTCATGCATGCTTTTACCCCATAGGCCCAATATTTTGGCAAGGAGGGAATTTACACAAAAATAGAATAATAAATTGAGCCAAAATAGTTTTACAAACGAAATGTAGTCTAACATACTGATACTGTTCAAAGCTCTTACACATCTTTGTAATTGTGACGATCATGCGGTGATGGTGATGATAATCATATGAATTATGATATTTTTTTCTAAGTGCCACCGTAGGTTCAGCATCTACTCACCATCAATGGCACCTTGGTCACATCAGACATTTTGACTTATCAAGAGAAGCACATGTGTTGCTAATAACACTAACGATGGCTGTATTTCAGTGAGTCGTGACAGTGAGCCAGCGTGTACAGTGACCTCCAATACCAGATCCCTGAGGCCACCATTAATCAACCAGCGTTCAATGTACTGTTCTCACCTGCACCCTTTTCTTTCAACTGAAACACGAGCTTTGTGGTCGCTTTGAGCAGCCGTGCACTCTAGAAGAGAAAATACTCTCACTGTGCAGAAAAACAGGAATGATTGATAATGGGGCTCTGAGCCAGTATTGCAACTGCTGTCACAAATGGGAGAAGATTAAGTTGTAAAATGGCTTTGGACGATGCAGCGTTAGTACTACGGGAGTAAAAATCTCTGTTTAATGACTGACAAGCCTTGACCTCGACCACGGTTCCTTTACATTTACTTTTCCCTATTTCCTTCTCACCCAGTGATCCTCCACCCCTCTCTTTCCACTCCCTTTCATTTGAAGTCAGTGTGAGCTGTACTGCAAATCGACTACATTTAAATTTTCTGCGACAGAGATATCCAAAAGCAGCAGGTCTGTCCATGTTGGTGTTGTGTAGGTGGAAACTTAGCTGATGCTAAGATGCTCTTCTACCAAACAGGAAAAAGACCATCATGTGTTGTCCAGCTGACAATTATATTTTCACCACTACCATGTCACTCCCTGGAAGTACTGTCACAAAAAACAACCATTGAATAATTGGTTGACACGTGATAATTGGCTTGATTTAATGCTAATATCGAAAACATCATTGCAAGTTTAAAAGAGAAGTTTTTACATTTTGGGAAATAAGCTCTAGATGAAAAGATTGCTGCACTCTGTAAGCTAAACATGAAGGTACCAGCCGGCAAGTTAGCTTAGCTTAGCACAGCCGCTTGAAACAGGGATAAACAGCTAGCCTTGCTCTCTAATTAATGCAATTTGTAATTCTTAAACAAGTTTTTGTACAGATTAAACAACCAAGATACAACGTGTTGATTGGTGGGCTTTAGAGGTGCTGGTATAGGCAGATATTGTTGCCTTTTGGACAGAGCCAGACTAGCGGTTTCCAGTCTTTATGCTAAGCTAAGCCAACCATCCTCTGGTTGCCAGCTTCATATTTAGAGTACAGACATTAGATAATTCAGAATGTCTTACTTTTTCTTTCAATTGGTGGAATGTATGCATCAAAATCTTCTTTGTTGAGCTAATAGGCCACGGCATGTTGTTTTCCCATAGGGACTGTCTGGATGGCTCCTAACCTGGGGAGACCACCGCACAACAGTCTGGCTTTTAAATTAGACTCATGCTGTGCCACAGTGGCATGCTCCTCTGTTCCCTGTGTGTCCTCACCATTTACTATCTGAGCAAAATGATAAGATACTGAAAGAATGTGAAAAAGAGACAATTCCAGCACTATTTCCCCACCAGCTGTTTCTTTTTAAAGATCTTGCCAGTTTGGTTTCTGAGGGGGGGGGGGGTTTAAAGTGTCAGACTGAACGCTAACCAGTGCAGTGACACAATCTACTGTTGTCACGAAAATATGAATTACAGGATGCTGAATCTCTGAAGTAGACTTTTGTCTGAGAGGGAGTTTGGCGGGAGATGCCAAGACTTGAACTCTGACCTCCGTATGAAGAGGATGGGTGTCTGGAGAAGGGATGGATGAAAGGCAGACGAGAGAAAGGAGTTAAAATTAGAGGATGAGAGAGGGAGGGAGGGAGAGAAAGAAAGGAGTGGAAGAGAGAATGTGGGATCTGGAGGGACCTCAGCCTCTATAGGAGAGGGGGGAGGCTGCTGTAGCGCAAAACAGCAGCTTCATACACGTTGGATGTGTCACGTAAGTAAAACTTAAATGTTCCTGTAAAAGATACTTCTGTGTGTCAGGCAAAATGATCATCAATCATTTATCAACATAATTTCAGTGCTGTCATCGGTTTTCTTCCGTGTCCTGAAGGGAAAGGAAACAAAAGGAAGGGATTGTTCGGATGGGAGAGGCAAGTCAGGGAGGAGGTTAGCCTTGGATTGTTGTGATTAATGGGTTGGATTTGTAATGGATGGGAGGCAAAGCTTCAGGTTAGGAGGAGAAAAGTATCTTTTTTTTCTGTCACCCTGCTCCTCGTGAGCATTATGTGGTGAGATAAAGAGCAGCAGCAGTAAACAGTAGTAGTTGTTTTGTTCTGCGCTGCAACCAAACACGCTAAATCAGTTCAAATGAGAGTCGCATGGCCCAGGTCTCATGACTGACTGAAACACACAAACAGAACTTCCAAAGTCTTGGGGCTGTATCTTTGCTCTGTGTAAGACTATATCCCTGTGTAGAGGAGACAAATTAATAGTGCTCCCGGTACGTTAAGTGAATGTCCCTTTGGAAATTCGAAGAGGAAATGTGTGTGTGTGTGTGTGTGTGTGTGTGTGTGTGAGTGAGCGTGTGTGTGTGAGTGAGCGTGTGTGTGTGGAATGGGGGGTTACAAAGATCCCTCTGTGGGTTAGACCGACCACAAGCCTCCAGAGCAGCTGATTCTCAGCCTCTGAACCCTCCGGTCCCCCCGAGAGAACGAGAGAGAGACACACACACTCGGAGGAGAGAGAGAGAGACGGGATTGAACAGTCGGCCTTGATTGTAAAGTCAGACTTCAAGAAACAGAAAATAGACCAAAGGACCATTCTGAGGCTCCATCGGTCCACCGCTGGCTTTGTTTACTCTCAGATTGACTACATTGAATCTTGTGTTTTTTCAGCCCGTGTTGCAACATTTCCTGTCGATAAGTGAAGTACAATAGATCAATAGAGAAAATTCTTTGACTGCTTATTCAATAGATAGTGAATGGGGGAGAGGGGGAGACTCACAGTAGGATGGAGGAGAGAGTCAAGATCAAGAGGGAGTGGAGAGACGCTACTGTCGACAGCTAAGACAGGAAACCACAGCTGCTGGCCGAGAAATATTACACACACACACACACACACACACACACACAGCTGCTTGAGATATACCCTTTAACCCTGAATGCCCATGGATCGAAGCGATGCAGCTGTGTGGCACCACGCCCCTCTTAGACCGTGTGTGTGTGTGTGTGTGTTAGTTCCTGTTTTGTTTTTGTTGGAGTTTCTGACATTGTATTGTTTGCTGTGGTCTTGCAGAGCATTGTGGTCATCTAATTTTGGCCCTTGGTGAGACAATAGATTATTGTCAGGGGGTGACGGAGGAGGCTGTGAGAGCGTCTCTCTCTCTCTCTCTGTCTGTGTCCTCATTGTGTGAGAGAAGAGAGACTGTTTTCATCATATTTAATCGTAACCCCTGTAAAAACATATTTTATTTTATTCTTAAACATTCATATCTACCTGCTGCAGCTTTTTATCTTCTTTCACTTTCATTTTAACATCTGACTAGTTGTCACTGAGGAAGTTTTTCTAGCTACTGTATGGCACACTGGAAGATTCTTCCTGATAAAACTGAAATAAAATACTTTGTATAGTGCTCCCAGAGTTTATTCAGAGTGTAAGAAGGACATTTAGTATTATTATTTATTGCGAGAGAAGATTAATAAAGGAGGTCGATTACTTTCTCTGTGGGCAGCACAGTGATTTGTGCTGATGTGTCCTTGAACTTCCACTCAACCTTGTTTGTGTTTTGGGTGAAGCAACATTGTTGATTTTACAATTTTATTGCCAAAAATGACAACGATTTAATGTTTCCCCCAAATATTTTTCTTGGTGGTGTGGAAAAAGCCACTTAAAGAGCACGTGGGTCAAGGCCAACTTTCCACTAAACCCAAACTGAAATAAAAATAGTTTTAGGGTTAGCAGCTCCTAAACTCTTAAAGATCCACTCCATCTATTCAATGGCAGGAATAATACTTCATCTTATCAATAGTGGCCAATATCCAGTATTTAATTAAAGGTCAGCCTGTTACTCTGCATGTCTGCTTAACACTTAAACTAATGTTCCTCATGTCAGACGTCTGCCTCTCAGACATCTCTTATGAATGAACAATCAGCTGAATGAACTAACAGGCAGCTTGGTAACCGTATCCTATTCTATCTCAAGTGGAAGTGCAGATTCTATTCTTTACTTTGGCTCCATTTCCTTTTGGGAAGGAAGCTTCCTGCCCCATCCTCCCTAGCTCCTTTTCTCCTCCGACTCCCCCGCCTCCTCCATCCAGGCAGGATGTGTGAGAGTGTGTCCGAGTTTTTGAAACAATGTCAAGGTCAACAAAACACACAGGATGTCAGTATTGAACATGAAAACAATTATTTTTCAAAGCAAGCTCGAAATATCCAAACTGAAAGTGGGACCTAATCGGTGGTGGTGAAGGGACAAAACAGACTTCCTAACAGACAGAAAGACTCTGAGGTGGACATCATGAACAGGGCGATGCGTTAGGATGTTAAATATCTCCTCCCCGTCAGCTGTTGCAACAGGCGGTACGATGAGTTCCAAACTGACTTCATGCCCCTCGGGAACTGCCAGTTTCGCTCACACTTGGTCTATGTGGTCTATGTGGCCTTGCATAAGTGTGCTAAATTGATATTTGATGCACTTGTAATAGCATAAGAATTTCAGCCATGTGAAAGGGAACATATCATGCTCGTATCAGGCTCGTACTTGTATTCGGGGTTTCTACTAGAATATGTTGACATGCTTTAATGTTCAAAAACACATATTGTTTGTCTGAATATACCTTTATTCACCCTCTGCTTGAGATGCCTGCCTCTTTAAGCTCCCCTCAGGAAAAGGCCCAGTCTGCCCTATTGAAAAATATGGCCCACCTTTGGAAAGTTAGTTTTCCACCGGTGGGTGGACATACTCAAATGGGGGATGGTATATTCTAATGAGCCTACATGTGACATAGGAAGGGGAGCCAAATATGGCTTGTTGAATCATATCTCGGCAGCCCACAAAATAACTGACTGGGTTTGTGGGTTGGTAGGCACTCCAGATACCCAAAAGTATGTGCACAAGCACTGACATTTTCTTTCTCCATAATATGTCCCCCTGTGTGTGCATATTTTATTGTCACTCTGCAACCACAATATTAATATGTTCTCCTCGGTCCTCAGTCGTGATGGAGCGACTTGTGAACGAGCTGGGCTCTCTGCTGAAGATGCTGGACCACGAGACGGTCAGTCCTGCCACGGCTGACAAGATGGCCTCCATACGTGTCATCCTGGACTCTATGCAGCTGTCAGGTACGGAATTAGGTCTCCGATGGAGGGGACGGTGTGACGAACCTCTGGGTTTGTTGTTATTTCACTGAGACTGAATTGAGTCTTCTTACATCAGTAAGTAAGCACTTATTTTCTTGACTCTTGCAGCCAAAGCATTTCTGAGCAGTTTGTTCTACTGTTACAGTGTTTATTCAGACAAGGACAGAGCATTTCTTTCTTCCTCATCGTTTTTTTAATGAGGCAACCTTCTTGTCATGAGCCTGCCATACTGCAACACCGCATTAGTACAGTATTTGTCTTGCATTTAGAAATATGCACATGGACATTGAATCTTCGTGAAGTCTTGACAGTAAATCCTTGTTTGTCTGGGGGATGAACAGAAGGACGTTGGAGGAGATAAGAGGATTGTGGTAAGAGGATAATGAAATGTAAATGTTAAACGAGGATAACGAGAGGTCAAAGAAAGGAGAAAAGCATCCTGATGGTACCACGTTCTCACAATTGTTTGAATGGACCCAGGTTAAGGGTTTTATCTTAACACATTATCATGTTACACTTCAATGTTCATGTTTATTCTAAAACACTTCCAAAACGTCTGGGATGTTTGGCAAACTTTTCGCACTCACTCTGGTAATCCTGACCCTCCTGACCCTAGCACACACCACAATCCTAAGCAGAGCTTTCATACTATTTCCAACCCCGAATTGATCTTTTCCACAGTCAATGGCTCAGACATCTACATGAACAGCTGTCTCTATGGCAATGGCACCAGTTTTGTAGAGTCGCTGTTTGAGGACTTCGGTGAGTAGACCTTTCAAACCACTTCAGTGTTATCATAAGTGTATATTTCCAATCATACCACGACATCTACAACATGCATGATATCATAAAATGTATTGTCTTTTATCTTTATAATAACATGAATCCTCTGCTGTTCCGTCAGACTGTGATCTGCACATGCTCAGTGTGTCTCCAGAGGAGCAGAAGGAGCACAAAGAGGAAGAGGAGACGACTCATCTCAATAAATCTGTAAGTCGTCTACACAGTATGTAACCGTCAGTTCATTTGCCTCCGTTGTCCTCGCAACTAAAACCTTTAACTTTCCCCTCAGACACCGACTGACACGCCCCCTCCTCTGCCAACCACCCCCCTCCCTGATGACTACTATGAAGAAGCTGTTCCTCTGGATCCTGGATCCACCCCTCAGTACTTCACCACCAACATGAACAGTTCTGTACACCAACTCCAAAACAAAAAATGTGCACTAATAATTGCAAACAGCAGAATTATTAGAAGTTCCTCCTTCATCTCATCTCATCTTCCGCTCCTCTCCTGCAGCTTCCAGGAACTCAGTGGAGGATGCTTACTATGAAGATGCCGACGATAACTACCCCACCACCATGATTGACGGGCCGCCCAAAAACTCCTGTGGGTCTACCCGCTCTCGTGCTTACTCATGTTGCAATTCAAATGTACAAATACAAACAGAGGCATGTTATGATCATGAAGAAGGTAGAATACATGGATGAACAGAACCAGAATTTGATCAGATATGTTATTTTTGTTGCTCAGACAATGACTCCGATGCTCTGAGCAGCTCATACGAGTCTTACGAAGAAGAAGAGGAAGAGGAGGCCAAAGGACGGGAGCGACCTCAGAGATGGATGGCCGAGGAGAGTCCCGATGAACCGGTTAAAGACTGCCGCATCTGTGCCTTCCTACTGCGAAAGAAACGCTTTGGCCAATGGGCCAAACAGTTAGTCGTTGTCAGAGACAATAAACTGCAGGTAAATAGAGCGGTTTATGTTTATTTCATCTCTCAAACCAAAGGATCGAATCTATATCTGCTGTTATTTGGGGGGAAAACGTTGGGGGAAAACAAACAAACATCAGATGTATACTGTATGTATGTATATAATGTTAATCTTCAAACTCTTTTCAAAGGTTATATTTTAGCACTGAAGTGAAATGGCATCACATGATACATCATGTATTTTTTGTGTTTACGGTACCCTACTATCTCCCTTTATAGTGCTATAAGAGCATCAAAGAGAGCACTCCCCACACAGAGCTCCCGCTGAATCTGTGTAACGTCATCTACGTCCCGAAGGAAGGCCGGAAAAAGAGACACGAGTTGCGCTTCTCCTTGCCTGGAGGCGAAGTTCTGGTCCTGGCTGTTCTGAGTAAAGAGCAGGCCCAGCGGTGGCTCAAGGTACCTTTATTCACTATATCAGAGGGCTGGTGCTGAGACAGGCAGAGTCTGGGAGGACAAGGGGGAATATGGCTGCGGGTGAGGACATACGTTTTCTTTTTCTGAAACCAGGTGGTACAAGATGTTGGCAGCCAATGTAGCAACACTGAAGTATCCACGTCTCCCATTATACAGAGGAAGTTGGAGCTTGACAAGGTGTGTGCATGTGTCTTTGTGTGTGTTAGCTACAGTATGGTCTTTGTTGTTTTGCCAGATAAACCAGTCACAAATGTCTTACATTTGTCCAAATGAGGTTCAGTCAAACAGCTGCCTCTCTGAATCTATACTCTAGTTTTTACATTTCATTGTCTGTCGCTGACATCGCCTCTTTCAGCCCCCTCATGACACAACTGTTCCTTTGGCTCCTAGTTATAGTGAGTGAGGTGACATTATTGCGGTGGCTGAGCTGGGCGGCCTTCAAAAAGCCTCTTACCCTCAACAGAGTTTTGGCAACGAGCAGAATGCATGGTGACATGGCAGTTCCACCCCATGTTGGCAGAATAGCTTTTAAAATACATAAAGTCAATAAGACTTTTTTTGTAAAGAAACTTGCGTGTAACTTTTGTTGACATGATCGCTCAGTCAGCGGACAGCGGGATTCGTTAAAACAGGGTTGATATATTATGTTAATATGTAACAGAAAAATAAGTAATGAAGGTTTCCACTTTCTCTTTGCCAGATGCTGCAGAGTGACCGGCAGGCATCAGACTCAGACAGCGGGCCAACGGCAGAAAACCAGTCCACTGCACAGGGACCAGGACGGGACCCCAGTGACTCACTGAGTAGGTTTACCTTCATAAGCACATCATTGATTCAACTCTCATTTTTCACTCTTTTTATCATTGAAAGCTGAAGGATTAGATCTTCATCATCATAGTGAGATTTAACAATAGATTTGTGTTGTGATTGTCTGCGATAGAAACTACGGTAAGGTGTCTGTTATTATTGTAAATTAGACAATAATTACATTAATTATGACACATATTTAAAAGTTATTTGTCTCACTTTGCTAGATCAGGAGGAGGAGGAGGGTGAAATTAATTAAAGACAGTTTTTGCCAACTTGAACCCAAACACTCACCTCCCACTGTGACATAGCTCTACTAGCTTCCTACAGGCGTCAAGTCCACTAAATGATGGGCGGGGTTAGTTAACCCAAATCACATTTCATTAGCTGCATTAATGTAACAGCACAGAGTTCTAGATTAGTCATTATAAACGTTCTATCGTTTAGTGAAAAGAGAGCAATTAAATGATGTTAATTGTTTTGTTGAAACCGATTTAAATAGGTGTTTATTGAACTTATTTGTTCTTTCACTCTATTCATATCAATGAGGATAGACCAATTATTAGAAACACTCAATGTTATTAGTAAAAACCTACAACATCAGAGATACATTTTCTGTTGTGCAAAAGTGCTAATACTAGTATCAGAGGCCCCTAACCCCGAACTTTAACCTTAACCTATACATAAAACCAAGTCTTAGCCCTCAAACGGTCCTTATTAAAGTTACAGGCACAGTGCACATTAATACACATTTCCGTAAATGCGCCAGTTTAGGCATCTCGAATGCAGTCCCTGGGCTTTAAATGTGTCTGTAAATTAGAGGCAGTGAAGACTAAATTGTCCTTGCTTTCCAAAAATATCCTCACGGTCTTGAAGTCAAGTCCCCACACAAACAAAAACACACATACACATCCTTTTAAGAGTCTGATCTCAAGCACACACACTGTTTCTGTTTATCTATCTACAAAACCGGGAAGGATAAACCCGGGGATCTAAGATGTTGGGTCAAACACAGTCATATTGTTTCAGTGTTACAACCTGTTTACTGACCGAGACAAGAGAGAGGGAGAGACAGGAAGTGAGCCGCGAACAGATATGACATCCTTCCTGTCCTGTCTTCCTGCGATTGTCTCCCACTGACATCATAGGAAGTAGGCTGGACCGAGCGCTGCAGCACCTGGTACATGTAGTATAAACACGCTGTCACACTCAGGGGATATATCGAATACATCAAATAAAATGATAAAGGGATGGTGTTTTGGACAGACAGGGATGTAAACTGCATACAACTGCATGGTGGTGATTCTAGTTTGGATTAGAGAGTATTATTAACACAAACACAGCTAGACACTGCACCGATGAGGCAGCATGATGGATGCACATCATGTGAGATTCACCTGATGAAAACCTGAATATCAAGTGCTCCTCAACCCGATGACCACAGGGTCGGCCCCAGCACCGTCTGACCTGGGTGTGTTTGATTTTAGACAGGGGGAAGCGCGGCGCGTTCTCAGAGCTGACGGGGTCAATGAGCAGAGCGGCCGGGAAGAAAATCAACCGGATCATCACTTTCTCCAAACGGAAACCTCCGTTACCAGGAGAGCCTCCCTCCTCTTCCGGTCACCGTGAAAACCCACGCTGTGGTGAGGACACGTTGATCAACATGCTACTTGGTTGATTGACTGGCTGTTTGGTCAGTTTGTGGATATTTAAGTGACTGATTGATGATTAAAGCATTGGCAGAAGTATTTCACAGCTTTAAAAAGAATGTCCACGTCTGCCGTCTTTTCATCACTTCCACATTCCTCCTCTCCCTCCCCCGCAGGCTTCCTCAGTGCGTGTCTGAGCGGCTCTTGGAAGGAGCATTGGTGTGTTGTGCGAGGAGGAAGCTTGTACCTGCAGAAGGACCCCGGGGACCGGGGGCCACCGGCCATCGTGGTACCGCTCAAAGGTGCAGAGGTGGTGACAGGCGGCTTCGGCCCCAAACATCCCTTCTCCTTCTGCATCCTGCAGGCTGGCAGCGAACTAGCATCCTTAGAGGTACTATATGGAGGTGTCAAAAGATCAGTTCATACCGGCAGAGGAGATTTCATTTCATTTCATTTGTTTGCTTTTCTTGACTCTTTTTTTCATGAGATTGTGGAAACAGACGAGACAGAATGTTAATATGTGCACAGGGATGACACACCTACATTTTTCTAGAAACCAAGTGGCTTTGTTTGTTGTGTGTCCATCAGGCCAGCTGCTCGGAGGATCTCGGCCGCTGGCTGGGTGTGTTGTTCGCAGAGACCGGCAGCACCACTCTCCCTGAAGAGCTGCACTACGACTACATCGACGTGGATACGCTCACTGACATCCGGCACGCTGCGAGACACTCCTTCCTGTGAGTCACTTCCTACAGAATATGTTTGCGTCTTTCCACATGTATTTAATTAGAGTTTTCTGTCTCTTAACATCCCGAAATACCGTCTGTGTTTTTCCTCTCAGGTGGGCCACTACCACTGCTACTTCCTCCAGCAGCACCTCGACAGACTCCAGAACATATGATGATGTCTATGAAAGCATCGCGGTGAGGAAACATCACGTGAACCAGTGATAAAATATCATTAAACATGGCGACGCTCTCCTCTTCCTTTGTTCAGTTGCAGATTTATCTAAATGACTTAAATCATCATGAGACTTCTGCCTCGATTATTCTGCTAATTCACATGTTTGATTTCTTTGGAATTAAACATGATTAAACTACACATATAAGTCCCGCCTCATGGCTTTGTCTGTACAGATTTAGTTATATAAATAACACACAGATGCATCAAAATAAAATGGGCTCCAGAAATGTAGATTTTGAAAATGCGCTTGTTTTTCCTCCAGGAGGGCGATGTTGAGAGCCGAGCTGGACCGGTGAGACGTCATGCCTCCTTCTCCAGCAGGGACTCCGAAAAAACGGAACAACAGGCCGCCATCAAGAGACACGCCTCCAGTGAGTCTCCTTTCATGATTGATTGATTGATTGATTAGACAGGTGAAGATTGTTGAAAATTGTTAGACATGTCCCACCTGGCTTCTCCTGGTCCCGATTGCGGTGAAGAATAAAAGTTTGTCAAAGCAGATAAATAGTTAAATAGCTCAATTACATTTTTTTTTCTCATCATAATCAGTCTATTTATATTCTGCCACGTGTTCTGTTAGATGTAAATCAGTACGGACGGTATGGCAAGACGCGTGCGGAGGAGGACGCCAGGCGGTACCTAACTCAGAAAGAGGAACTGGAGAAGCAAAAGGAAGAGCTCAGACACGCGCTGATTTCCCTCCGCAAGGAGAAGAAGGAGGTGAAGGAGGAGATGCAGAGTGTTACAGGTCCGAGACAAATCATACACGCAGCACTGTTTAGACTTCAGCTTTGTAGCGGTACTAACTTATGAGTGTTTGTGTGTGTGCAGGTCATGGTGTGGAGCGGTTAGCCAAGCTGGAGGTGCTGTGTAAGCAGAAAGAGGAGGAGAGGGTGGAGCTGGAGCTCAGACTGACAGAGGTCAAAGAAAACCTGAAGAAGTCATTGGCTAGGGGAGCCCTGGGTCCTCCCACTGACACCAAGATCAGCGTCAAGGTAAGCAGCTACAGCAGAGACGATGCGTCATTTATCAAGCTCTAGACACCTGATTTAGACACACAATTACTGTAAATCCTAAATGAGTGAAATCTGACATTTGTGCGTGTGCATGTGCATGTGTGTGTGCGCGCGTGTGTGTGTGTGTGCAGGCACAGGGCAGTAAGGTGGAGAAGGTTTATAATGAGACTGTGCCCATCAACTCAGAGCTTCGTAAACGCCCACCACCTCTTTACGCCTCCTCCAAGGTGAACGTCATGCAGAAGGCAAAGGTAAAGTGTGTGTGTGTGTGTGTGTGTGTGTGTGTGTGTGTGTGTGTGTGTGTGTGTGTGTGTGTGTGTGTGTGTGTGTGTGTGTGTGTGTGTGTGTGTGTGTGTGTGTGTGTGTTAGATGAGGACAGCTAGAAATGCTTTCCTCACTTTTTGCTGTGTCATGGTTTCCAGGAGTGGGAGTCAAAGAAGGGGACCTAGACTGAACATAAACGGATCGACAGATGGATTCATGTGAAGGGAGGATGTGTTAAAAGAAGAAACAGTTGCAGATAACTGGCACTGGGAAGAAGAGGAAAGAGATGAGGAAGAAGAAGCAGAGGTGAAAGAGGGAAGAGGACAGACTCTGACACAGTTTTCCCTCTTAACTATCAAGAAAAAGAGGAACCTTTGCAAGTAGAGGCAGCACGGTGCTGTCTCAACCACTGTAGATATGACAGACGTCACTGATGTACCAGTACAGTATTAATGTGGATCACTATGAACAGTATAGATTGCGTGTGTGTTTACATTTGCACAGGGCTGCAGAAAGCGAAAATGTGATTATTTCATAGAAATGCATCACAAAGGGAGAGTGTGGTTCATGAACACTGTGAGTTCAGAGTTACAGGCTACTGGTTTTATACCTTCACAGGATACCTGTCAATGTAAAATGAAAACCAAAAGTAAAGACATGATTATTACCTTAAATTATCTTTGTTAATAAGAGAAGTATCCCACATTTTGTGAGGTGTATTTAAACCATTAGGAAAGCATATCGAGTATGACACTGTTCCTGAAACAAACGAGTAAAATGTGTATTATTGCAATGTGAAACTATTGGTTTTTAACCATTATATGTGTATTTTTTTTTTTTGTTGCCTTTTGCACTTTATCTTGTTGTATTTTGTGATTACACAAATGTCTTGGAAATTAGCCTTAGCGCCCCACTTCGGAATCGTGAGGATAAAAGCTTGTGTCTGCTTTCCCTGATCGTCGCAGCGACATGAACGAACACACATGTTGGAGTAAATGATTACTTTATCAAGACGTGTTGTCTCCTGGACTGTTTCTTTGAGTTTTGTTCCTTTGTTTCAGCCTGGTACCTCCTCAAAAGAGAAATTCACTGTAACAAACCAGCAGCAGAATCACCACTGTGAGCTATGAGCGCCATCTAGTGGTGAAATCAAGTGTAAGCACTGGTTTGAACATTGTGAGGACGTCTAAACACCACCCTTTGGCTGTTAGTAGGCTGCTATTCAACTATTCAACATAATTTACCAGTTTATACTTACTGACAATGACACATTAGAAAACTTGCACAGGTCTATTTGTCTTATGTTCATAGAGGGAGTTCATCATCGTCATCCACAATCAGTGGCTCTGTAGTGTTTTTAGTTGTGAGCAGCTCCTCAACTTCCTTTCCTGGCATTGCATTGTGGGAGAAAAGACGCTTAAAATGAAAGGCTTTTGCTATCCAGTTTGACGGTTATGGAAATAAGTAAATGTAATTATGTTGTTTGCATACAAAGAGGTTACATGGGTATACTTATTTAAGAAGCGTTTATTTTGTGACACGCTTAATTGAATGGTGTAGCGCCATGCTGCACCTTTAATAGCCTACAGGTGTGCGCCTCCCATTTCGTGTCTCGCACGCGGGACAACTAACAGTTTTAAACCGCCGAAATTGTTTGATTTGAAAGTTAAAAACGCAGAAAAATATGGTTTGAAGCAAGATTTTTCTATTGACAACAACACGTTATGAGTTTTGGAAGTGACTCAAGCTTTTTTCTTTCCATATTTGTTTTATTTTTGGCATTTCAAACGGACTAATTAGAATAGTTTGAATCATGCGAGTCGGAAATAAACCTCAACAGCCATCACTGTTATAAAACATGCTCAATCTGAAGGAATATAATTATGGACATTGATTTCTTTGTTTGATTGAGTTTTGCTCTTAAAATGAATTAGTTGTATCAGATAAAGTCCTGCTGGAGGAAAATGCGTCAACACTGCGAATGAACGTAAGTATATGTTTTTGTATACTTTGATACTTTACCAGTGTGAACACATTACATCCTCAAAACCTGGCATGGCCTCCTGAAATATAAAAAGGGAGAACAGTTCTGCTGCATCGATCTGTATGGGTTAACACAATCATACTAGAAACAATAAAGGGCCAGTTCACCCAAGTAAAACAAAATAAATGTCTCGCTTATCTATTGTGGTACATCTTATTTTACACAAATTTAAACCATGTCTCGAAATTCCATTACAATTGAGGTGAATGGAATCTCATTTATGGTGCAAAACGTTAAATTAAAAATAATTTAAAAATCAGCAACATTTCAGTCTAGAATCATGATGTCTCGTTATTCTGAATAACTGACAACAGTTTTCCACAGCACATAGTTGATTACATCTCTAATATCGATGAATACTCAAAGCATTTTAAACATAACACCATCACAGGTGCAGATGGGTGGAAAAAACATAAATAAGACAAGACTATAACTTCTTTAAAAAGAGTTTATTTAGTGCATTTCTAGTTTGTCCACAGCAGGGACCAAAATATTAAGTTAATCTGTGCTCCCATTGGTCCAGGTGGTTCTGGCTCTGGTCCAACACCATTGGTCCATTAATGTTGTGGTGCAATACTATTGGTCCAGTAGTGTTCCAACACCCTCCCATTGGTTCACTAGTGTTCTGGTTTGACACTGTTGGCTCACTAGTGTTCACTTTCGGTCAGGAACACGTAAGACCAGAAAAAAAAAAACGGACCTTCGGCATGCTGCTACTGAGCAGAGGTCCACAAGCTTCCATGCAACAACAAACAAACAGCAAGGGACAACAACAACCAACAGAAAGATAAACAACAGCATCGCTTGTAAGAAGTAAGCATGGAAGCATATATAGTAAACCTTATTTTTACCTGCTAAAGCCCTCGGGAGGTTTGTCTGATATACTACAGATCTTAAAAAGGTAAAATCCCACCCCCTCCCTCCCTCCCCCCAGATACATGCGTGCACACACACACATACATACACACACACACACACACACACACACACTTGCTTGCCCACACACACACATCACTCCTACTGCAAGCACCGCGTGTACTTGACCACTCACAAACGCAAACAAACACACACACACACACACTTGCTTGCCCACACACACACACACACATCACTCCTACTGCAAGCACGGCGTGTATTTGACCAAACGCAAACAAACACACACACACACACGCACTTGCATGCAAACAAAGGATCAGTCCTCATAAGTGTACAAGGAATACGTTTGTCATTTTAAAAATATGACTTAACCCCATGAGCTCTGTGTAAACATAGCATATGGTAGAATAGATAAAGACTTCCTTCCTTCCTTTGTCCCTCACCTAACTTTCTTGCCACTTTCCTTTTCGCTGCAGTAACTTAGTTAATACTTGGACTCTTTGGTTCTCTGTAACAGTCTGTTTATCTGACTATGTGACTGACTGACTCTCTCTACCGTCTCTCGTCTTCCTCCCATCTCCGTCCCTCGTTGTCTCTGGTTATGATACAGCAGGAAGAGCAGTCAAGAGCAGAGATTCATAGGTCCCGTCCCGTCCCTCTGCAGACCAGAGCAGCAGAGCCGGACGGCTTGATTGTCCTTGATTTATTTACATCACAGCCAGTCACAGTGGGCTCCGTTAAGTGGAAGAACACATTCCTGTCGTCCGTCATTTTAGTCCTCGCCTCCTCCTACCCCTCACCAGCCGGATGTGTGGGCATGTCGGCCTGAGATCTGTGTGTGTGTGTGTGTGCGTGCGTGCGTGTGTCTTCTGTGGGTCTATGTGTGTGTGTGAGGGGTGGGGGGCTAGGATAAGTCATTGTTGCTGGGCGACTTCCCTCCGCCGTTAAGTAGGGCCGAAGCGCTGCGACTCTTGGTCGGTGTGCCGCTACCTGACCGTGAGAGTTCTGTCAGGTCGTGGAGGGAGGGCTCCCGATACATGGCCACTGCACACAGACACAGAGGAGACAAGAAGCATTCATTAAATGGACATCTAAGACATCGCTCATGTTTGATATGCACGCCTTGTTCAGGCAGTCATCCCCTGCACAACGGGCACGTAGAAAACTGAAAGGTTTGCTTTCTTGAAAGTTTAATTAATTCTGGTTTTACAATAAGTTCTGACTTAACTGCCAAAAGGGGAATTCATGCAATGCTCAGCTGTAATGCAATGATCCATAAAAATAGAAGTAATGATGATCTCTAGTCTTCAATCATAAACAAACAGCTATTGTTTTTATTACCTTTTTTTCCCCCCAAAACTGCAATATTCTTTCTATTTTTGCCCACATGGAGACAGTAGAAACAGACTGTAATGCATTAATGACATATATTGCTTTTAGCGTGTTAGAAACACAGTTGCCTATTTACACACCCAGCAGGTACAGAGCAGCATTAGCATTCATTTGGAGTCGTGTTTGTGTCCAATATTCACTCTCCTCTTAGCTTCGTTTCGCTCTCCACTTACCTCTGAGGGAAATGACTTTGCATTTTTTTCACTTAAGGTTCCCTCGTCTCAAAGTCAATGGCTTTTTTTTTGAGTGGGTTTTGGATTAGATGCCTGAAATAAGGTCTGTAAATACCCCTCTTTTAAGCTTTTACACGTCTTAAAAGAGGGCGTTGCTAAGAAGTGGCTAAATGAGACTACAAAACATTAATCACATGTAACACTAGTCCGCCTTGAGCTTGGTGGTGGTGACGTGAAGTCATGCGACCGTAGTAATTTATATAGAATAACGTGAGCTTTTTACTTCTGCCGATTGCATTTTTGCCTAAGAATCATAAACTTGTGTTCGCCACAGACCTTTTTTTTTTCTGTAATAATCCAAATCCAATGGAAAAATCCCATCGGCTTTTTGTCGAGGGGAACCAGGGCGATGCTAACGTCCGTGTTGGCCTGCGAAAATACGTCACCCCTGCATCCCTGTATGCTCCACTGTGTTCACCAGCTAGACGCCATCTTTGTCTGTCTGCTGTTTGGTGCTGGGCAGGTAGCATGTTCCCTGAAAACAGCTGCCTTTCACAGTAGTGGAAGTAGTCATTGTTGATATAAAACGATTGATTAAAGCCGATCTTTATTTTTCTCTCTCATTCAGTTTTTTGTTCTTTGCTCTATTTCCAAAAGTATTTGACACAGGGCATTTCACTGCACATACATATCTACACGTGTCTAGAGGGGTTCTGTTGGAAAAAGACAATGTCACGTATTCCCATGCACCAATCAGACTAGAGGCACATGACAACCGGAGACAAAGTTTAGCGACTATCCTGACCAGCAGTCGGTCACTCGGCTGGGGACGGGAGACGACCTTGTTTTTTTACGCGTTTCAATGAGTCGGTCACTGCAAGATCTCCCATCACCCCTGCATGATTAGACAGTCTGTTGCACCTGTGCCCCCATATAGATTTCACCTGCCACACTAATCTCCACTGCCAGCGCAAATATAACCTACATAGTTAATGGTTCCTGCAGCTGCCATGTAGACGCCACAGCTTTTCAATGTTAAATTTCATAAACGATAATTAGGGATGTGTTTCCCGCTACGTTGCTTGTTGCTTATTTAATCATAGTTATTTAAAGGTCCCTTCCTGATGTTTTATGGGGCAGATTTTTATTTCTTCCATAAATAACGGTGAATTAATTAAAGTCAATCATTTTAGTTTGGATCAAACCGGAGCTTTATTATCCGTCTCACGGTATGTTTTAATTGCTTCACTCTTGCCGTCAAAGAACGTCACAACATCCGACTGGTCGGCTGAATGGTCAAAGACAAAGCGACCGTGAGGGATTTCTTTTAGATTTGTTTTAGTGCTGGAAATCCATTTATCTTTATTTAGTTCAGTCAGTGAGGCTTACTGCTAATTTACTGCAACTTCATTGTCATCGTAGCGAATATGGGAATTTAACTCAAACAGACCTTGTGTGATATGGAACCTTCGATATGTTGCATTTATGTATTAATATTGAAGCTTGAGATAAAAAGAAAGCATGGTTTCAGTTTCTACTGGAAGTTATTATATCATTTTATCTTCCTTTACTTTTGTATGTGCAGCAAATGGAGGTTTTAACGCTACGTTTGATTCAGCCTGTTATAAAGCAGTAAACATGCATTTATATGTGCCAGCGTTGGTGTGACACACATTTGTCTTTCCATTCATGGTAACTGAAGTTCTCTGAAGCAGATTACAAAACTGAAACGATGAGTTGATTAGTCGATTAGACGAATGACAGAAAATGTATCTGCAATAATCATAATAATTATATTAGTTTGTCATTTTCCCAAGAAAAAATATAACTTAGGTCTGTTGTTGCTTGCGAGACGTTGTGTGTTTTAGTGCAGCTTGCTTCCTTTACCTTTGAGTGGTTTCGGTATGAAATGTGCGGCGGCCTTGTTCTTCTTGACGTGGTTTCCCTTCATGATTCCTCCCTCCTTGTTGAGTCCGAGGTACCAGGCCCGACCCGAGGCCTGCTGCCGGTACAGCATGGAGGAGTAGGTGACGTAGTAGTTCTCAAACACCGACTCCTTGAACTTACACTCGGGGGTAAAATGTTCCTGAGGGGAAAGCGTGTCAGACATTAGAACAAATCATGAAAGAAAGAAGACAAGTAGGTGATGAAGTAGACATGGAGAGGTGAGGAATGAGTTTGTAACGGCAACTCCACCAAAACAAATGTTAAATCATTGCCATCAGTGTATTCATCCATCAGTTGGTCCGCTGTTTGAATCATTATCTCGGCCGGGCGATAGTCTCCTTGAACAAACTGCACCAATTTAGGAAAACTGACATTTGCATTTCCTTATTCCTGCATCTCCATAGCAACCGGCTACTCCCTTGAATACCAACCAGCCCACTGAGAGGAAGATGGAGCTCAGGCTGCCGGAGGGAACGAAAGAGTGCTCTTTCTCTCTGCCACCCGTTAATGAATTTTAAACCAGCTTTGTGTGGTTATGATCTTGTGAAATGGATTCAGTGCAAACAGACGTGTGTGCTTTGTGTGTACGCATGTATAAATAGTTTGTGTATTCAACATCAGGTGAGAAGATGAAGCGAGTGATATGAGTGTTACGGCCGACGTCAAGCCTCCAGGACTGGACGTGATGGGCCAGATATTGTGGCGGTATAAGTGCGTGTTATTGTTGTCGATTTTTTTTTCTTTCTGTTCTTGCATTCACACCGCCCACTATCCCCGCTCGGGAGCTAAAGTGAGGCACTTAGAGCACTGCGCTGCAGCCAACACTGCCTTCTGACCGGTGTGAGGAAAGACATGCACAGTGGGGGATGTATGTGTAAATCTCGCTGGGAGGAACGGCATGAAAACAAATCTCAGGATCTGTGTGTGTGTGTGTGTGAATGGACAAAACGTAATCTTCCTATCAAAGAGTGGCCGCAGGGAGATAAACAAAGGCAGGCTGGTGGATGATCTGAAATCAATCCTGTGAAGCCACGATATCAGTAGATAGAGAAGAGTTTCACACACTGGATTATGAAACCCAGTGGCGGCTGACTCACAAGGCAATGCTGTAGTTAAAGTATTGATGTGATGATGGGATGATAATGAGACGGGTCACACTTAGAGCTGCTGATTCATCACTCAACCTGACCCAAAGAGGAGATTTCAGTCCCCCATGGTCTGTAATGATGATGGTGATGGTGGTGTGTGTGTGTGTGTGTGTGTGTGTGTGTGTGTGTGTCTGTGAGAGCGTGGTGACCTACAGAGGTGTAGAGAAAGCCTTCGTTGTTCATTGCCAGATAGAGTTTGGTTTGGACGCCCTGGATGGCCACCACACGAAGCCCCACTGGGATCAGGTTGAACACAGCTATGAATGCAAACATTAATCCACACACACACACATACACGCACACACACACGACAAACAAACACACACAGAAAACAAACGAGCAGTCACAAAGTGAACACAGGGGGAAACTGAGAGAGAAAAAATCCTCATCAATATGGAAGCATCTGGTCTGACGACACCTCCATTTTGCCTCAGAGAAGCTATTTGACAAGGTCAGTGAGGCGCTAAGGCCGCTGAATTACACTAACGATTTAGCGGCCGGCAATAAAATGTGAAAAGATGTTAGATTCTGCAAAAAGGCACGTCGCAAATCAGGGTGTAGAAAACATTTAGCAGTGCAATGACCAGTTTAAAGCTATTTGTTACTCTTACAAATGAAAATAGTCCTACTGGAGCTACAACTAAGGGTTATTTCCACTCGCAGCTAATCTGTCGACTGTGTTTCATATCAATGGATTCATCATTTAGCCAATGAAATATCAGAAGATAGTAAATAAATGACCCAATGACACCTTCAATGGCAATGTTTTTATTTGTCATTGAAAATGTCAGCCCCTATTAGCACAGCCAAAGTGATAGAATCAAATATAAAAAGCCCAAGATGTCCGTCGTGACGCAATGTTGAGCTGATTGGGTTCCTCACTCGTCAGTGATGGTGACATTAAAGCACAGATTGTCTGATCTGATTTAAATGTATTTCCAGGCATGTCAGATGAGCAGATAAAGAATCTACTTCGGTAACAAATTAGTATAGATTTAATAATCATATTACACACTTTGGGTGATATTCTTTGTTTCATATTATTTGTTGTTGTTTTCTCCGTTTGTGCGCAATCGGGCACAAGCAAAGCGTGTTTTATGTTTCCACAGTAACAGCTCTGTAGCAGGGAACATAATTATCCCGGGACGTTTGATGAGCCAGGCCCTCGTATAATTACACTCATTTAGCCAAACCATGTTCTCTATAATGACTGCGGTTATATGGAGACGTGGATTACATGGATTACCCATTGAAACCCGGTCACGGTCGACTGATTTCACGCGGGTGGGCATTTACTTGATGTGTCCACCTTGCAATCATCTAATTAAAGAACAGGCCTCCTCTGTAGCCGTGTCTCTCTCTCTCTCTCTCGCTCTCTCTTTCTTGTACACACAACAGTTGGTGGCCCGGGAAGTACAGCAGAGATTAATGCGGGATGCTGGCAACACCAACTGTGCACGAGAAGGAGAGGGATCACCGTCTGAACCACAGCAGCAGAATTCAATTAGCCGTAGCAATGACACATTGTCGCCCGTGTGTGTGTGTGTGTGTTTAAGTGAGAAAGTGTGTTCTCTGGATCTCTTCAAGTATCTTTTGCAGTGTGCATCCTGTGGATATTTAATCTATTTCTTTAACCAGGTAACATTTAACACAGATCGATTGCCGGGATACCATCTGACAGTTGGAGGATAAAGCGGCCACCGGTTTCCCAATTAAATGAACACCTGACATGTTGCTGAGTGACTGTCTGGGATAAATTCACACATCGGACCGATTTCCACAGAATGGAGTGTAGGCCTATCATTAAATTGGATTTAGACTGGTTTTGGGTGATAACACCAAAGTGGGTATATGGGAATTTAACTCAAACAGACCTTGTGTGATATGGAACCTTCGATATGTTGCATTTATGTATTAATATTGAAGCTTGAGATAAAAAGAAAGCATGGTTTCAGTTTCTACTGGAAGTTATTATATCATTTTATCTTCCTTTACTTTTGTATGTGCAGCAAATGGAGGTTTTAACACTACGTTTGATTCAGCCTGTTATAAAGCAGTAAACATGCATTTATATGTGCCAGCGTTGGTGTGACACACATTTGTCTTTCCATTCATGGTAACTGAAGTTCTCTGAAGCAGATTACAAAACTGAAACAATGAGTTGATTAGTCGATTAGACGAATGACAGAAAATGTATCTGCAATAATCATAATAATTATATTAGTTTGTCATTTTCCCAAGAAAAAATATTAAACATTTGCTGGTTTTAGTTTCTAAAATGTGATGATTTATTGCTTTGCTTTGTCATATGTGATATTGAATAGAATAGATTTGGGTTTTAAGACTTGGCCTCTGGGAGATTATGATCCCCATTTTTGATTTTCTTCTGACCAAACGCCAAAACAATGCATCAATTAGTGGAAAGTTATCAGATTAATCCTCAATGAAAAGACTGGTTGCAGCCCAAGTAGATTTTTTAAATAGAAAGCAAATTAAGAATCATTTAAAAAGTGGACGTCTACTCTTTTCTGCAAGTCCAAAGGCCAGAGTTGGACTCACCATAAGTGCTGTCTTCATCCTTGGTTCCATCAATGGTGCCGTCAGGCTGCATCTGCAGCTGGAAGCCCTGGCGACTGGAAAGCCTGGTCACAATGCCCTTTAACTGGGGCTCTGAGAGGAGCAGAGCAGAGGAGACACATTAACTGCATCAAACTGCCATTTGATCAAATGGATCAAATCCAGCAATCACCAAGAAGCTGGAAGTATCAGGAGGAGAATTAGCTGATTGTTCTTCCAATCAGTGGGCTTTGAGGGCCCAATGTCGATCCCTGACCATTGTACAATGTGGCGCACATGCACACAAATCTCCCCCCCCCCCCCCCCCCCCCCAAAAAAAAATGTTGACAGCTCCAACGTGATAACAGGAGTATAGCTCAAGGGCTGCCTAAAGTGGGATCCTGTTTAAATGAGCTCTCCGCCCGCTATCGCAGAGACGCACGCTGCTACAACACTTTGCTGCGGGACAACACAAAGTTGTTCACGTGTGATGTTTGTGGTGTCACGCAACAGGACTGATCCCTGAACCAGGAGGACATGATGAATGATGAAGGGATGAAGGACCAGCCTCAGTGATGAGAGAAAATGGTGTTGGTTGGTGTTGATGATGGTAATGATGATGATGCTGGTGAAGATGGTTGAGGTGGTGATGGTGGTGCAGCTCGTGGCTTCCCCACTTTTCTCTCCCCCCCCCCCCCCCCCCCCCCCTCAGACCTGGTGGTCGCTTTTTCTTCCGTTTCTTCCTCGATCCAAACAATTTGACACGCGAGAACACGTTCAGCTTGCTCGGCTTTTCGTTTGTGCCTTTGCTGTTGATCGGGCTGCCGGTGCCGCGGCAAGCATTCGCCTTCTCCCGTGCCTGCCGCTTCTGGCGGATCAGGGAGCTCGCGATAGCCGCTGCCCGGGACATATTCCTCCGATAGAGTGAAACAAGGCTGCGCGTCCCGGTTGGGAAGAATGGGGGGTGTTCGCGAATAAGGAGGTGGGGGTGTGTAGGGTGCGGGGAGGTTGTCTACACCACCCACGGCTCAGTTCGCATCACGAACCGGCCGCTGCAGTCTCGTGATTTAAAAAAGTGTCCGGAATCCTCCATCGGTGCGTCCGGGCGCTTCATGGTCAACAATTCCAATAATCTGCCAGTGAGCAGTAATGACGCCGCCTCACGTCCCCCGATGGGTCCGAGTGGCAAAATCCGTCTTGATTTCCCCCCCACACACACCTCAGGTGTCCCGAGAGAGCGTGGAGGAAGAGGGATCCAGTCCGGGTCCAAGTGGCGAATCAACAGCTTATAAACTGGTGCGAACAGCACCGGGGGTTAATGTTAAAGGATCACTGCAGCTGCGGCTTCCACTGCTGCTGCTCTGCACCGCTCCCCGGCGACGCGACGCTCCTCGACGCTGTCCGTGACAGAAATGCAGCAACCGGAATGTTTGTCAATGAAACGGCTCGGAGGGAAAGAGATCAAGATGCATGCAGCCGTGCCGTTCATAAAACTGCTGCAGCCCTGCCCGCCCCGAGGAACGAGGAAGGGGGGTGGTGGTGGTGGTGGGGTGCATGTGTACGTGTTCTATGTGTGCGTGTGTGCGTGTGTCCGTGTGTGGAGGGGGTCGGAGGGTTGTGATGAGGGCCGTTTGGGCCGCTCCTCCTCATAGGGCACCTGTAGCCCTGAACCCCACGTGGCATGATATTTACATGTTACCCTGAATCCTGGTGTGTGTGTGTGTGGGGGGGGGGGGGGGGGGGGGGGGGGGGGGAGCCGAGTGGGGAATGTAATAAAGGAGGAGTGAGAAAAAATAAACAGTGAAATGAAAGGGAGAGAGCAGACTGGCAGGTGAATTAATGGGAGGAGGACTAATGGAAAAGGGGGGCGCAAGGGAGAAAATTAGATATTGAGTTTGGAGAGTGAGAGAGAGAGAGAGAGAGAGCGCGAGAGAGGGAGAAGCTTGTACACAACCTATAAATGGATTGTGAAAATAGAAAGATGAATGAAGGAGAGGAGGAATTATGAAAATAAGCAAAGGGAGTGAGAGATGTACACTATTGAGTGTGTGAGGCTGGAGGAAGAGGAAAGGAGATGCATGCAGAGGCATGAAGAGTTAGAGTTCAATATGAGGAGGAAAGACAAGAGAAATGCAAGTGAAGGGACAATAATGGAAGGTCGAGAGACACCTGGTGTGTGTGTGTGTGTGTGTGTGTGTCTGTGAGACAGAGAGAGAAAGTGGGAAGAGGAGGGGCTCTCATCTTATTTTGGTGCAGAGGTTCACCACTGCTGAAAGGCTGCAGCGTGCAAGAAGGAGGCGAGTAACGGAGACGGCTCTTCATTTCGGATGAGCCGTGTCTTTTCTTTTCTCCTGAGTCCCATTTGCATTCGCACCAGAGCGGACGCACACACATGTACCGCAGCAAAACGGCCAAATCATGCACGTCGACTGGCCGCAGGCGAGCCTTCCTGAGAAAACAGACACTGTCAGAGGCAGATACACTTGCGGTGGCAACTGCCAACTTCCAACGGGTCTTGAGGGAGAAGGGGTTGCGGACAAAGAGCCGACTGACTCGCAGTGGAGGTCGACCTGTGGCACCCGGCGCCGAGCAGCAGGCAGAGCCAATGCATGCTGTTCACCGGTGGAA
This sequence comes from Anarhichas minor, assembly GCF_050575085.1. NCBI lineage: Eukaryota > Metazoa > Chordata > Actinopteri > Perciformes > Anarhichadidae > Anarhichas > Anarhichas minor. Next base: position 11,472,654 of record NW_027466473.1, on the reverse strand, counting down.
AATCGATGGCTGGAAAGCAAGAGGATGTGATGAGCAGTAAATTACATGACTGAAGTGGACATCTCAGTATAGCCCACAGTGAGAACAAGCCTGTGTCTGGAGGAGAAAGTGATGGACTGTGGATAGAAACTGGGGTCAGGACTTGGTCACTGAAGTGGAGCCTCTATAGCCTGTCCTTGACTGAAGGAGTTAAACATACACCCGTTGCCTTCTGGTTAGGTAAGACCCTTGTAAATGTACGGTTAAATATAGTTTCGGTGTTTATCGCACAGCTCAACCCACTCCCTGAGAGAGACGGCGCTTTTAGCCACAAAATATTTCATAAGCAGTCTGCGATGTCATCAAAAACATCAGAATTTGAAAGCAAACGTGTACAACCATGAAGTGACTGAAAGCGAAGCCTTCATCTTTCATGTATGAGCTCCTTGCTTTTAAAAAACACATCATGTGCCCCTAAAAGCAAAAGCAGCAAAGACCAGAGGTAACACAATGTGACAATACGAGCTGCAGGGCGAACAAACCAGAAACAAGGTGCCTTCGAAGAACATAGTCACCACAGTTTATCAGGCTTTAGCCTTAAATCAGCACAATAACAAAATCAAATGTTACAGAGAGTACGTGAATCAATAAGCAAATCAGTGGAAACAAATTTGCAAACAAATAACACAGAGGGAAGAATTACTAATTGATTTGTTCTCAGGATTAGAAAATATCCCAGCATGAATACATGGCTGCAAATAAATAGCATAGATTAATTAAGCTTTATATAGACTGTTGCATTTACACAATCAAATGAAGATAAGGGATCTGAAAGATACATTTGAGCTGGTCTTTGGTTGGTAGCTCTGTAGCCCACAGAAGTAGATTTTGACAAAAAGAGGTTGGAGAAGAGGGAGTTAATCCCGACAGAGAAAACCACACAGCAAATATCCAGAGAGAGTGTGTGTGGTTCTCTGTCTAACCATAAATGCCAGTTAGAGTATGATCAGAAACCCAGCAGCATGCGGCAGTATTCATAATGAAGATAAACACGTTGAGGCCTTTAGAAGGTCGACAAAGACAGCAGTGAACAGTGTGATGCACGTGTACAACGTATCCGTTGAATATCTCTGAAATTGACGTGCTTTCCTTTAACCTGAATCATTTTTGGGACGTTTGATGTGAGTTTTGCTTGATTTGATTTCGGTAGACGATGAGAGAAACCGCCCTGCAGGCTGACATGGATTTTGATAATAACAGGATTTGTGCTATAGGAGCCGAGACTTTTGATTCAGGGTCTCTGATGGGTTTTTTTTAGCATTCCCCAACTGACACTTCTGTCAAGTGTTGTGATATTTTAAAAGTTGGAGTTGTGAAATCTGCCTCGTGAGCGTGGAGGACACCGATAGGCCGACAAGTGTAGGATCTCAATTCCTGAAATGCTTTGAAATCGTTCTCAAGGATGCAAAAGATACATCAGAATAATGCTAAGAGCCTAAATTACAAGGCCATACATTATGAATGGGTGTACATGAGGCTAATCAAACGGTCCAGCAGTCCCTCTGAGTAGCAGGGCGCGCCTGGTGCTGCTTTCAGCACCACGGACAGCGCTTCAAGTTTTAACTGAGTTAAAATCACATTGTACCAAAATGATCGACTCATTTCAAATACAACTTTATAAAATAGAACATTTAATATTTTGAGAACAAGTTAAGGTTGAAAACGACCTGTTTAAGTATCATCAACAAAAGCACCGAGGCAGCATTTCAGAAAAGTCCCTTCGGAGACTTCCGTTGACCTCAACGCAACTATATGTTTATCCCTTTTCCCCTAGAAAAGTATATTCCCAAATGGCCGAGTTATGCTCCTTCTTTTGTAGCAGGATAGCTCAGCCGGGTCAAATCTCGTTATTCCAAATCGTTCCCCCCCCCCCGGTCCTACCTGAGGTCGATCGGCGGAGAGGGAAACTCATGCTGCGCCCGTGGAGCTCCGGAGCCTTGTGCTCATGGCTTTTCGCACTTCCTGCTGTGCGCTGCTCCACGAAAAAAGAGGAGGAATTACCGAAGTTCAAGCCAGAGAATTCTCCACGGCATTGGATCCATTAAGGCCGCGCGCATGGCGTTGACGGGAGATCATTACAGAACATTAGAGGCCATTAAGCCGTTGGAACCGGTCATCAATGATTCATCTCAAGGCCTCGCTGATCTGGCACAATAAGAGAGGGAGGCAGCCAGCAGGCCGTTCCCAAATCCAAGGCTCTATCGAGGAAGTGTATGTGTAGGTGTGTGTGTGTGTGTAAACCTCTCAGTAGCCTCTAACTTTAACCAGGTAGCCTGCACTCACTGAGGCCAATACTATTTACCAAAAAAACTAATCATAACAGCCATGTATTTCTCCTTACTGGATACGTTTTTACTTTTTAATTCAGACTGCTACACTGTCGGTGTCACTGTGCTCTATAATGTCAGCTGGGAAACTCAGTTTAGCACTGCAATTTAAGAGTTTGAGTTTTACTACTCCATTGAGTGTGATTTAGCTTCAATGAAGAGCTTGATGAGATGCTACAGATAATATAAGATGCTTTCATGTTGAAATACTATGATTAAGGGGACACAAAGGGGTAAACATGCATGTTAAGGCTCTAATCACAAACAAATACACGTTTAAATCCAAGGATTATTTTTTTTAAATAGACAAACTTGCACAGCATGCACTCAAATACACAGAAATACACGCACCTAAAGGCGTTGTACTGTATCTCTCAGAGGGTCTGTGGGCTACCCTCAATGAATGCACACCCTCATAGCACATTACTGTATGTATAGTAACCACACTCAGAGCAATGCCGCCAGTCCAGGATCACACACAGAGTCTACACGGCCACCCATAACTCTGCATTATCAGCCCATTACATTGTTGTGCTGTTACAGTGCTTCCTGTGAAGCAGCCTGTTAAAACACAACAGCGTCCACATTACTGAGACGGTACACAAAGCATCACAGATCGCAGAGTGTCCGCTGCTGCGTATGCTGCAGTACAGGAGCCTATAAAAGCCATTGAAGGCAGTAAAGCAGGATGTTGCTGAGAAATATGCACACTCAGCAACTTGGAAAAGTCAAACGAGTAGAAAAAGAAACATCCAAGTTATCTGAGAAAAAACATCTGTGAAGGTAATGTGCTTTTCATGCAGATATTCCAAATCTCACTATGCGGTGGCCTCCTGTGATGAGGAAATAACTCCGTTGGATCAAGCAGAGGGATTTGCTGGGTCACTGTGGGCCTGTGGTCAGATTTTGTTTTCTTGAGTTGTCTCAAATGAAACGGAAATACCATTCTAGCTTTGAACAAACACACCACGTCTCCCAAAATAGCTTTGTAGCCTTGGCCTGAAATACAAAACCACAAAGATGCCAGCGGGAACGTTTAGGCAAAGGTTCCTAAGCCAACAGCCTGGGCAGGGAGCCAGCATCCAATCACTGGAGTCTAGTCACAAAAACCGCAATGGAGTTCCCCTTAAGGTTTGGGAGAGCATTAGCTGTCTTTTACTGATTCACATTATCAGCCACTAGATGGCGCCATATGATCAGATAACAGAAAAAGGGAGGTGTGTGTGTGTGTGTGTGTGTGTGTGTGTGTGTGTGTGTGTGTGTGTGTGTGTGTGTGTGTGTGTGTAAAAGGGGGGGAGCCCCAGAATAAAATCTGTTTATCTTCCTTACTCTCATGTGCACCACACAGTCTGCAACCCTTGATATCTGAATGTCTTATTAATCTTATTAAAGGGCCTGATCGCTGCCGTACTACTGTGACTACTATCTCTTCTTTTCATAATAATAACGGGCTTGTTTTACTGCCACACATATATATTTGATATTATAGTAAAGAATAGAAAAAAGGATGGGCATTTTAAAAAGTTGATCAGGCTTCGGCTGACTAATGGCCAAACTATGGAGAACACGTTCTGTTGCATTGGGAGCTTCATCACGTCACATTTCTATTTTTATCCACACTCTTCAAATTGCCAGCCCCAGTTTATGACGGCCCCTCATCTACCGTAGCATAAAGGCAGCACAAATGGTGGCGCTTCAACTAAGGGATAACATAGATGCCATTAAATGCTGGCATCACACATTGTACTCCCAAATGATAGCACAGTAGCCACAAAGAGCCATTTTTGCTCTCCTCGTGATTACGAAATCAACCAATGAAACTATTTTTGAGGCGATAACGTTAATTGTGGGCATGAAGGTGATATGAAAGTTGTCCCTGTTGTAATGATATAATGGAAAATGTAATCTTTTCAGGATCTAAATAGAATTTTAAAACAAAACTGAGTCATGATTGTGATATGATTAATCATGTAAGAATTAAAAACAAATCTAAGATCATATAGCCTCATTAGTGGCTCTTTTAGGCTGCATTATAGCAACAATAGTGCTTTGAGTTAAATGCAAAGATCAGCATTCTAGCTCGCAAGTGCAATTGTAACATGCTGAGGTTTAGCAGGTATAACGTTGAGCATGCTCAACATCTTACTCTAGTTTACTAACATTTACTAATTAGCACTAAACACAAAGAACAGTTGAGGCTGATGAGGATGCCATTGCTTTTGCTGGTAATTGGTCATAAACAAAAGTAACCAAAAACAAATTGAAACTTTGACCTCGTGATGCTGTCGGGGTATCACCGGAGCTGGTACATTACAAGTATTGTTCTCGTAATGTGCTCGTGGTGCATTATTTCTAGACGACGTGCAGACATCACTACATCACAGTCAGGTGTGGTTCAGTGATGTCTTGGATGGGCCTTAATTGCAGTGCAATGTTGACCTCCGCTGCCATATTGCTGGGTCACAATCTGGGTTAATTAACAATAGTGTCTCTATGAATCCTCTCCTGCTGCCTATGTGGGAGTCCACACTCTCACACACACACACACACACACAAACGCACACGCACATTAATCCACATTTATAAGCCTAATCTCTTTAAGAACAAGATGTTAATGAGTTCTTGTTCTACCCAAACTTAATCCTTAACGCCACTATTATTATATAAAGAACAGTACAAGGTGACATATAATGCTGCATGTCCGTCCACCCGAGGTGGAGTGGGTTATTGATGAAGATATTTAAGGGGAAAAGTACATCGGACATGACGTGTTTCTGTGATAAGAGTGAACATTGCTGCTGTCTTTTGACTCTGTTACGTCGTGCTGCTTACTGTTCATGTGCTGTGATGCATGAAACGCACTAGCGCTTCATCAAACACTGCTTTACTTAAGATGTTCAGTTTTATTGAGACTGCTATGTGGTGAGGTAGTGCTGGGTGGCATTATACTGGAAGGTCTCATATTTGGTTCCACAACGTTTAGTGTCACACGGGCAGAATTTATTATGGGACTGTGGTATTGGAATCCATTCCAGTGTGCAGAGGTTATCGTGGCGCTGGTCTCTCAGTGGATATGTCATCTTTTAAAGCACCCTTCCTACTTATTGGCTTGCTTTTATCGCTTTTTTTCTTTTTATTGGTGTGTTTGCTTTGTATCCTTCAAAGATGCTTTATGAGTTAAAGCTACCATAAATAAGGTTTATTACTATTCTGTCAGCCGTCGTTCGTTTCAGTTCAACACTCTGTTGCTATAGCAACCCCTAATGGCACAGTACCATAGCGGCTGGAGTTTAATTGACATTGTTACATCGTGCCTTTTCTCAGGTCTGCGACCGGGACAATGTTTGTGTTCATTCGTAATTTGTTATCTTAGTTTTTCTGTGATAAGTATAGTGACAAGCTAGCCCCATTTGGCACTAGAAACAAGGACGCAGCTGTGAGATGCTCGTTTGTTGTGGGCGGGCGGGTGGATGGGTCCAATTAATTAACGATCTCATCGTTCAGCCAGGAGGCCGCTGTCCGTTCCCCGTGTGAAACGAGAAGTCAACGTTGATTTATTAGTCACATAACTTGTGTACTCCAGTAACGGCAGTCCCGTAGTTATTTTAACCCAAACGACGAAATTTTCCTAAACTTAACTAATTAGTTTTGTTGCCTAAACCTAACTTAGTATTTCACGATCTTTTCCTAAACCGAACCAAGAAGTTTTGTTGCCTAAACCTGTTTTTTTTCTGTAAAAACTGAAGTTTATTTTAAAAAGACCTTACACATTTAACTAGCGGTAATTCACACGTGTTGCTGGCTTTAGGAGAATGCATATGAGGATATGATGTTTGAAGTGCGGAATGGGCTTATTGTGGCCCCTTGTGGCTATTAGGGGAAACGCGTCCACTGCAGCTGTCACCACCCGTCAAGGACCAGTGGATGTTCTCCTCCCTCCGGCCTCAGTTGGCAGTGAAAAGCTCATTAGAAAACCACAATTAAAGTATTTTCAGACCAAACGCAAATCATTTGTGCACATCGATTTCAGTGCAGATTTTTTTTTTTACCTGCGGCTGTTTGGATTTCTACCAAATTCAGATGCCGATAAAAACAAGCTAACCAATAAAATGACCACGTGATCAATAGATTGTCTCTGAACTTAATGTCACAATTCTGTTCTCACACGTCACACAACAATATGGATGTCGATTGACTGATCAATGTGGTCTCACAAAATAGCATCATTTCATTTTCAAGGTTTTCACATTTTTCAGTCGAGACCAACTGCTGACTTCAAACTTTATCATAAGTGTGTTTAGCTCGCTGCATGCACTGTGAACCTCACAAAGTGAGGGCAGAACACATGAATAAACTAACTAATTATTGGAAAGACAGAAACATCAATTACGATTTTAGATTTTTGATAAAAGAATAGAAATATTGTTTATAGAATAATAAAGAATATTCTTAATAGCCTAATTGATTGATTGGGCTTTTAGGCTACATTATGACGAAAATCCCTGCACGCTCCATCTGCTTTCTTTTTTTTGTGAATGAGCGGGTCTCGTGCATCGGTTACACGGGCAACTCCCTTTTTATGTCTCCATGGCAATGATAGTATGCCAGTTACCATTGCGGTGAATCGCGCGTGTATTGTGTATTGCTGTCCAGAGGGGAGGAAATTAATCATTGTGCGCGCTGCTGAAATTACATCTGAGACCCAGCAACCCTTTTAGCGGGGAATAGCCGATGTCAGCGATTTTATAATATATGCATGCTGTATGTTTCATCTTGAGCACCATGGTTTATTGCCTCCTCCTCTTTTTGCAAGAAAGCAGTGAGAGAAAACAGTTTTCAATGTGCTTACATCAACATAATTTAGAAACACAATTAGATTTTCTGGAGATTTTTTTATAGCCTTTTGAAACATGTGTCCAACGACATTTCTTGTCCCTCTTATGTTTTCTGGTTTGTGTGGACGATGGGAATTAGTAGCCAGTTTGCTGATCTCAGCACCATCACAAAACCAGATATTCCCTCTTTTGTCCTCACAATAAAGACAGAAAAAAAACGCCCATGATTTCATCCCTGATCCTGGCTATCTGATCCGGGTTCATCATCACTCACCTTTGGAGGCATGGTCTTTATCCTCTTTGCTTTTCGTTTTTCCGCTCATGGAGAACCGCGCGCCGCTGCTGCTGGTTCTTGAATCAAACTTCAGGTGAGAGATGCGAGGTCGCGGGTTTTACTTTTTCATCCTCGTCAGATTTCTTTCCACACACACACACACACACACACACACACACACACACACACACACACACACACACACACACACACGCCGCTGACAGTCCAACTCTCACTGCTTCTCTCTGCTTCTCTCTCTCTCTCGCTCGTCAGCCCGACTCTGTTTGAGGACCCACCGCGTCTTTACAAGCCACCAAACACCAGCAGGAGCGCTACCAAACGTGCGCGCGCAAAAACTGCACTCGCACGCGCACATATAGAGACAAAGAAAGATGTCACACGTACGCACACAACCAAGGCAATACAATCAGATATCCTATAGGAACTATTTAAACAATTACAGGCACTAATAAAGCTCCCTTTAAGGGCTTTAAGCTTTAACTAATGGCTTTTTAATGGTTGATCAATAATTTATAGATCAGTTATACGCCAACTATATAAGAATAACTTTATAAAGTTGCCAGGTTATGGAAAATCCTGTTAACTACGAATTACTATTAACATTAATAAATGAAAACAATTATAATCATTATTAACTCATACAATTACAGACTCTGTAATCTGAATACTGAGGTAGAATAAAACAGAATGAGATAAATTAGTAGGATGGACATCTCAAAGAAGGTCACCATAGTCACGAGTTGGTCTTCCAACCGATTAATGCAGAGCAACCTGCAAACTCAGCAGTAACGCGATGCAAATGAATCAGTTCATTGATCATTTAATCAATTTTGTGTTAGAAAATGTCTTTTTTTTTTACCGAGGCAGAAGTGGGATACACTTATCTTGCCGGAGAAACGTTGCTTCCCCAGTGTGTCAGTGTGTTTCTTTATCTGAAGTCCCTTTCAACATTTACTGAATATAAGACGGCGTCATGCTTATTATTGGGAATTGTGTAATTTGAGGTTAAAATGGGGTTATACTGTATATGTCAGAGGACAAAATGTCTTTATTTACTCAGTCACCGTTATTCACAAATGAAACAGTGACAATGTGAAATTGACAATGACAACCTGCAAGTATCCCACTGGAACAATCATTTCGTTTCTCCTCTCCTCTTCTGACTCACAGTATATACATTGTCTCGTACATGACAAGTGTTTATGACTCTTGCATAACAGGCCCCTTTACTTTTTTTAGGCCTTTTTTTTTTTTTACTCCCAGCTACTAAATGAGCCATCAGACCAAAGCACAGCCGGCCCTCTGTAAGAGCCCCTCTCTGGAGGATTACGGTTCTGGGACCAGCTGCTCTATTAGAACAAAAAGTGCCACATGCGGCCACTCCTGTTCCCATCAGTAGAACCCAATCTAAATAAAATGCTCCTGAGTAGAATCAATGCAAACACACAGAGCCCTCATTGGAAACTCACCTGTAAAGTGAACATAAGTACATTTAGATACAGTTTGTATATTTTTTCACTCCGTTATAGTTGTCAAATTGGTAACTGTGATCTTTTTAAATCCTCCTCGGTGTAACACCAATTCAGATTATGACAGATGAAGTGTCAAGCATAGTAGAACTGCCTCTGAAATATGTTCTTCTGAAATATCCCTCATTATGTTTTCCTATTACGTCTCAGCCCAGTGAAAACTGTGTACCTGGAGCTGATTTAAAAAAAAAAAAAAGAAGTCCTCGGGTCTACAAGTCATGTTTTGCTCTGTGACCTGCCAGTCATAGTAATTGCTCTGCAGTGTAAACTGGTCGCAGGTAAAACAGCTGTGTGATTAAACTGAAAAGGAGCGTGGACATTTCTTTATTGATCGATGAGAGGGTTACATGAAAGAAAGGCGGTTATTGACTTGATCCCCATGGCCTTCGTCACTGCACCATCTCTGCATTTACGCTGACTAAGCTAAAAAAAAATGGATGACCAATGGATTGCTGCTCCGTGATACTTCAAGTGTCGAGACAAAGATAAATGACTCGTCTAAGAAAAGCATGTCAGCAGCCATGTAAACACATTAAATACAAGATGCAAGAAATATAGATGTTAAATGTGGCCTGCAGCAATGAGACTAATACAGATGCACAATAATGACTGAAAAATGAATAGAATATATAATGAATAGTTTTATTACCTGTTTTTATTTCCAATTCTTTTTTCCTCACCAGTTTACAGCCTGTTCACAATAAAGACAATCAGATTATAGAAATGCTGATGTAATCATTTCAATTTGATAAGCAGTCACGATACACAGTCTGGATAGGATTCTGCTCCACTGGGGACAAGCTTTCCCACCAGCATGCTTTTCCTGGTTTTTAACCCACTTTGCCGTGCCTCTTTCTGTGCCGTTTACATGTGAGATGCTTGACATCAGCGGCCCCCTCCTCCACTGCTGAGCCACTGTTCACAGCACTGACAGCTCGGGTCCCAGAACACTAATCAGCACGGAGTGGTTTAATCACAATTGTTACCAAATGGGCGGTGAACCTGCGAATTGTTATCTTCCCACACAATCTTTTCCATTGTGAAAATCTGAAGTTTGCAAAGGGGATTCATTCAATGGCACTTTGATGCAAGATTGATGCATGCCACCCTCCCATTTAAATCACCCTCAGCCAATAAGTCACCACAAGGCAACTGTTGCCAAGAAGCTGCTGGCTCAAGGCCAGCTGACCTGTCAGTCACAGTGATTTGTCCGCAGCCACACCCTGTGTAACTCACAGTCTAATCAAACAGCCTACAATACTCAAGATCAAGCTTGGAGTTTGGGTGTTTTTTGCGCCAGAGTGTAAATTGCAGCAGCAGCGGAGGAGTTTGAATAATAATGTCAGTCTCTTCTGCTGTGTCAAAATGACTTTAAGCTGATTTGCCCATCTGGAACATTTGTCTCCTCGAACGGTGATACCGTTTAAAATCTGGACACGTTACTCTGTGTGTGTGTGTGTGTGTGTGTGTCTTTGTGAGGAGCAACTTGAGTACATCTTTGAAGAGTTAGGACATTTTGGCCCCCTTGTCCTCGCTTCCTTAAAAGGCTGTTTTGAGGATTAAGAGTTGGGGTAAAGCGAGCCTTTGTGTGTAAATGTTTTGGCGAACAGCAGCCACTGTTGCAATAAGTGATATTTATGTCACAATGGTAAACACCTAGCACAGTGTAAAAGCAGCACAAACTGATTAGTCAAAAAGTCAGTGAACTGAGTCAATAATGTCATTTCACAGCAATATCTATCTAGTTTGCTAACATTAGTCATCAGCTACTTCATACAGACCAAATAAGTCTGAAACAGCAAATCCTCTGAATGAATCGATGTGTATGCTTTTTTGTGTGTGTGTGTGTGTGTGTGTGCACAATTACCCCCATTTGTCACGTAAGCCATGCTACGAAAGCTGCTTATTGGTCAAGACTCATTATAAGAAAACATGATCAACAGCTGGTAATGTCAACAAACACACAACAATGTCCAGAACTGGACTTCTTTCTCAATATTTGATGTTGAGATGTTGATGTTGCTCAATTTCAACATGACGCGATTGAATAAAATCATCTACTTTTTGAACTTTGGCTCTTTATACCTCTCTCTCTCTCTTACTGCTATACTCACATTCAAAATCTCTCCCACACTTTTGACCTTACCCTCCCTCTTTCTCTCTCACACACACACACACACACACATACACACACACACACACACACAAATGTGAACAAACACACATACTCTGCGGCCTCCCAGGTGAATAAACAGTGTGTTGCTGTACTTTGGAGTGGTGGATCTGTCTCTATGGCACTCAGTTCACGCTTTGGTTCTATAGTCAAAAGCGTTTGGACACGATGGCCAGACTTTGTTTACTGGCTTTTATAGCTGGCTTACTGCTGGAGGTGTACGGACTGGCCGCTGAAGTCCCAGAGGAAAACACAGGTAAATGACAGAGGAGCAGGTACGGATTGAGGAGGCGTCAGAAGGTCAGAACGGTTAGGAGGAGGCTGGAGGTCATTTCTAAAGGCTTAATCTCTGACCCCAAGACTTTAAGAGACGCAACTCAAAAAATCGAGTTCCTTGTTGTTCTGAAACGTGGTTGTAAAAAGTTTGCCGTTACTTTTTGTCATCGAGGACAGCAGATGTGATACATTGTGCCACTTGTCATGCTGTCTTGTAACTGTAAAAACTGAATTCCTTTTGAATTCATTGTAAACACTGATGATTTGAAATGACTCGAGCTGTTGTTCTCCAAGGTGAAGGAAACCACAACCTTTAAAAGCTGTATTGTAAGTCCACTAGGAGTGTTTGATACTCAACAAAAGTAGTCTTACTACCAAAAAGCAAACGTGAACCTGGTTTAGTTTTTTTCTTTTCAAACTCATAAGAGAGCTTGACACCATGATGATGGGTTGTGATGGTCTAACAGGTGGTTAATGCATTTTGACAGAGGTATACTGATGCAAGGCTTAGTATTTATATTTTATACGAAGAAAGAGGTGCAAGGCAAAGAGTACAGGACCTCTCTCCGACAGTAATACATCTATGGGTGAAAGGGACAGGTGCGTGCTGGTGTTTGCCCAACGATTTGGTTTCAGCAGTTGGATCTACAGCTGTGGTTGTGTCACACATGGAAGCAATACAATTTCTTTAAAACACTTATTGACACCATATTCCTTCAATTTGTGTAAAAACGTAGACCTACTCCTTCTCAGAGTCGCAACTCTGTCAAATCTGAACACAGACGCGATACACATTATTTTAGCTTCAGTGGGACTTACACTTTCTGATACACATATCTCCGATGATCCATTGCAAATAAATGTCCACAAATTGTTGGAGAAAACATAAAAAAAATAAGTATGTAACTCCTTTTGAAGGGCTACTACTGGAGAACAATAACAGAGCGTTTTCATTCATTTCCTTCTTTGTCTTCTGTTACCTTTTTGGGAGCAGTGTTCGTGTCTCAGCAGACAGCAGACACGGTGCTGCGTCGCCTGCGCAGGTACAACAGCGGCTTTTTTGAAGAAGTACAGAAAGCCAACCTGGAGCGGGAGTGTAAAGAAGAAACCTGCACGATGGAGGAGGCCAGGGAGGTGTTTGAGGATGTTGACAAAACTGTGGGTTAGACACACACATACACACACACACATACACACACGTATAACCCAATCTCCCACTGTAATAAAGTGGCTGAACTCTCATGTTTCTCATTAATGTCTGTGTTTTTATTTCAGATGGCATTCTGGTCCGTCTACATTGGTAAGACAAGTGAAAGACAAGTTGTCACAGTTACTTTACAGCCCCTCGTCACCTCTGAACCTGTGTGTGTATGTTTTATACTTGTGTGTAGATGGTGACCAGTGTCAGCCACCCCCCTGCCAAAATGGAGGTGTGTGTGAAGACGGAATCAACACGTATACCTGTTACTGCCAAGGAAACTTCAACGGCAAGAACTGTGAAATCGGTGAGTTCTTTCTTTTCGCTGACACACGTACAGTGTAGTGTATTAGAAATGCACCGATACAGATATCGGTAACAATAGGCCGATCTGGTATATGTATATATGTTTTGTATATATATATATAGATATACACACATATATACAGTCATACAGTGTGGGGGCTAAGATGATTAAGACAAGCACATAAAAGAGATTCCATCTGCTTTCCCGCCTGTTTCCAGAGATGAACAAGCAGTGTTTCGTCAACAACGGTGGATGTTCCCATTTCTGTTTCATGACGGCGGACAGACCCGTGTGTAAGTGTGCAACTGGTTACAAACTCGGGCCAAACAAGAGGAGCTGTAAAGCAACAGGTACAAAAAAAAATCATAAACCATATATTCAGCAAAGTGGTTGTTCAGGGTGTTGGTTATAGGCTACTGTATATGTAGAAGTTCATAAATTGTGTCTATGGCGTGTCCCTCACCACATCCCTAATCACTGTGCTCTATTTTACACTCTAATTACTACACTACCCACATTACAGTGAATGCAGACTGAACAAAGAGTGCATATAATATATATTTTCAGTGGTGGAAGAAGTGCTCAGAACTTTCATGATGGAAAATGATGGAAAAGTAGCAATATCACGGTGTAGAAATACTCTGTTCAAGTAAAGTAGAAAGTAAAAGTCCTGCATTCTAGATTTTACTCAAATGTACAAAAGCAGTAACATCATAATATACTCAAAGTATCAAGAGTAAAAGTACTCATAAGGCACAATGGCTCATTTCAGAATAGTGGATTTTATATTATTGATTATAGTTATTGATTCAGTCAGTCAATAATTAATTAATGTGTAAACATCACTGATGACGCAGTTGGTAAAGAGGGAGCTCATTTTGACTACTTGATATACTGCTGTGTAGTTTAATCATCATTTATTATTGAATTGATAATCCGAATTAGACTAAAGCTCTTAAGCAATAGTAAAAAGTACAACATTTGAATTTGAAATATAATGGAGTAGAAGTAAAGTAGCAGAGATTAAGCTACAATGTTTGAATAAAAGTACATACTTTTGACCTGAGCATAGTAAATGTGCATGAAGTGCAATGCCAAAGCAAAAAGGGTAACTGTCTATGTCACATATGTACGAATGAAAACAATCTTACAACACTGGAACCTCATTGTACACAAAAAGATTTTGCTACTAAATTGTACCAGTTTCATGAAAACCTGGTGTCAGTTGCTTTACATAAACTTCCTCACCCACAGACGGATACGAACCAGAACTCAAGAGTGATATACGAGCCGTCTTATAAACCGCAATAACACAGAATGCTGGACTCATCATGTTTCACTTCTCGTCCCACTTCTAACAGACTGGCTCACAAACTGTGTGTTACAGTTTATAGCTGTCAAATAGCTTACATAATGTTCTGTTGACAGCATGAACACCTGCTTTTTAAACCAACGATGCCGGAGCAACTGCTTCAACATAGACTGAATCGACCTGTGATTACACTGACCGTAACCACTAAAAAACCCTTATCTTTAGCAAACACACCCATCTCTAACCTACTGCTGACACATTCCAAATTCTTACTAAAAACCTAACCACTCCAAAAGCCTAAATCAATTGGTCAGCTAGCTAACAAAAGGGCAAACATAGAAATGGCAACTGCTCTGTGGTACTGTATTTGCTCAGGAGCCAGAGTGATCAACATAACAACCGTGTGATAATATAAGTAAAATCACAGTGAAATAGTTGAATCTGCCCATAGTTTAAAGCTGTATGGCTGCACCCTCAGCATGTGACAAAATAACAAAAGGGTTGCTCTGACACTAATATTAAATGATGTCTCTCTCTCTTCGTTTTGTCCTTTGTTCCCTCCTCAGAACAATTCAGCTGCGGTTATGTGCAGTCCTCCATAATCCCGCGGTCATCAAGCCCGGCAAACAGCTCTCACAGACAAGACAATTCCAGCTACACCCTGGAAGATGACTTCTATCACGAGGAGTTTATTGATTACGACGACTTCAATACAAATGATTCAGACCCGTCCAACATCTCTGCGGCCTCAGCGGTAAAAAAACGATCAGTGAGGTCGGATTCAAGCTCCTCTGTAAATCCAGCGGCGGTTCTCATGAACAGTGGGGAGGCAAGCAGTGCCACTGAAACGGAGAAGAAGCAGCTGCCTTCCTGGGCTTTCTTCCCCACACTCCCCACCATCACAGCACAAGAGAACACTGACCAGAGGATTGTGGGAGGCGATGATGCAAATCCTGGAGAGATACCTTGGCAGGTACTGTAGTGTGGGGTGCAGAACAAAGAGATGGGGATGAGCTGAAGGCAAATGGGTAATATTCACAGTTAGGTGGTTTTTTTTCGCTTTCTTCTTTACAGAAGACGTGACGTATAATGACATCACCTGCAAATGGTGAACAATATTATGTGATTGGTTGTTTTTGTACTTCTTTGTTTTGGATTGTATGTTGCTTCTCCATCTAATCTTGCATAAATATACGACTTGAAAGTCTGGAGATATTAAAGCACAAAAGTGGACAAAAAAAGAAAAGAAGGAGAAGCATAGAGGGCTGTTTGCTTGCTGCTTCTGGATTTTTGAGATCTAAAGTTATATGCCACATATCAGCTGAATAAAGCAGACATCCGGTTGTGCAAGATTGCATCTCACGCTACATTGTTAAACGTCAAACCTTTATAGTGAAGTAAAAACTGCTGTATTTTCCCTTTTTAAGAGGCACAGAAGTCAAAGCGGGAAAAGGAGGTGAAAGATTAGACTGCAGTGGCGAGGAGAGAGGGTGGATGGAGAAGAGAAAATGTGAAGGGGACAAGGAGGCAGCATTGTGCTGTGATGTTGCTCTGCCATTTTGTGCATATGGATGTATTTGTGTTTGTGTGCAGGTGGCCCTGATGTCTTCCTCAGACACCCGTCAAAGAGCAGAGCCTTTCTGTGGAGGATCTCTGCTCAATGAATTATGGGTCATCACCGCTGCCCATTGTCTGGTGCTGGAGGGTACTGGCATAGAGAGTTTCTTCGTCAGAGTGGGTAGGAAAAACAAACATGTAATCTATGATCCATAACTCTAAAGTAAAGACAAACTGGTCTTAATCATTGCAACTGATGTCAGGACATGTTTTTCTTTGGACCATGTCGGTTATTTGCACATTTTATTCCAATAAGTACAAATTAATGCTGACTATTTCCCAAAGCATAACTTCTCTATCCTCCAAGCAGCCATTGGTTACAGTTCATGTAAGAACAAATAATTCATACTTGACACTTGCTTGAGACCGACAATCGAACAGTTATCAATGCATTTTATCCTTTTATTGTGTGGTAATGCAGTGGCCTCATCGTAGTTGGTGCATTCAGTGGCGCTCTGACGTTTGAGATTTAAGTTCAGAAGATGCTATAGACCTGACACATTGCCTGGTGCAGAGAGTAATTCTAATGCTTATACATTAATCTATGCTTCTAGGTGAACATGACGTGAGCCAGGATGAGGGTCCAGAGCGAAACCATGAGGTGGCAGAGCAGCATATGCACCCCACGTATAATGCCAAGAAGTCCCTGCATGAAAATGACATCGCACTACTGAAGCTCGCCATTCCAGTGGAACTGTCCAACCAACGGCGTCCCATCTGCCTGGGTCCCAAAGACTTTATAGAGAAGCTATTGAGGGACTCCAGCAGCTCTCTGGTGAGCGGCTGGGGAAAGCTTAGTTCAACAGGCCGACAGCCCACCACCCTTAAGAAGCTGGAGGTCCCCTACGTGGACCGCACCGTGTGTAAACAGAGCAGCACATTACACCACATCACACGCTTTATGTTCTGTGCTGGCTACGAAAGTGAACAGAAGGATTCATGCAAGGGGGACAGTGGGGGGCCGCATGCCACTTATTCCAACGGCACTTGGTTCCTGACAGGTATCGTCAGCTGGGGGGAGGAATGTGCCATGGAGGGAAAGTATGGCGTCTACACTCGAGTAGCACGGTACTACTCGTGGATCTTTCGGACAACAAAGATCCGAATTATCAACTGACAAATGGAGTTGTCAGCCAACAAAACATACAGAGGAAGTGAAAGATGTTTTTTTTACTGAATCGTGTTATTTTCGGTTCCTTAATAAAAAGTAATCAAAATATCTGAGTATTTTAATTTTTCTGTTGAAATATTGCAAACTAATAGCTTTTAGCTCTTCATACAATGTGTGATTTGCAACTAAATGCAATCTTAAAATGCCAATCTAAAATGTTATTTTATGTACCTGAATCTTAAACGGGTGTTTTCAGTTATTCGGTCTAAGTAAACCTCTTGCTCAGGTTGAGCGTGGGTCGGAAGATGTCCCTCAATGAGTCTATACAGGCCCACACGGTCCTGAAAGGTCTCATCGGCCAGGTTAGCTGAAAACACCTGTGTGGGTGTTCAGAGGCCTGGCCTGCTCACCACGCAGGTGTTCTCGCTCACTTGCCGATTAGACCTCTGCTCAGGTGGACGTTGGGCAGAGATATGCTGACAATTCAGCTGTGAAAAAAGGGCAGGTTTAGCAGAAGGTAAGATCAGTTTGAAACACTGAAATAAATTGGCGGTGAATTTTGATCACATGGATCATAAAGGTGTGCGCTCTCCTGCCTCAATAGGTGCAACAAAACTAACAGCAGAGTGAAGGAGGTGACAATCACTGTACACGCCAACATAGTCCTGAAAGGAGGTCTAATCAGGCAGGATGAGTGAAAACACCTGTGTGGGTGCGTTCACTGTATGAGGCTCTGACGGTAAGCCTCCACTATGTTACATAGGGAAGAAATCACAGCAGTCAGGTTGAATCAAATCAAATAATCCTGTGCTTATATTTAGGAAAATAGGCATTATGATACAAGCTTTCACATGATTCAAAATATCAAAAAAGTGCAAAATGAGCAAAAGCAGCAATCAGTTGAAGGTACTGTGGAAAACACTTATTGAAGCCTGACCATTAACACATCTGATGTTACAGTGTAGCCTGTGTTGGTTGGACATCAAATAAATTAAACATGATGAAATGTTTTATTGGTCACACCTCATTGTGACAGTCCGGCGCTCACTATCACGTGAGTGTAATGTCCCCACTGTGGGTGAAAATGAATCTTATTCAGGGTTAAAGTCAATCTTTAGTTTAGTTTAGTGTTACCAGCGGGATTCGATTTATAAAGATGTGGCAAATACTGCAGGAATGTAACTTTGGTCACTTGACAGATGAGTGCCAACATCTGACTGTTCAAAAACGTTTCACCATTTAGACGACTGTTGCCCAAAGTTTAACATCTCATTTTTTTTTTTTTTTTTTACAATTTACATATTCACAGTTAACTGAATAGCTTTCAGTAACTTAAGTTATATACTGTACTTGTCTGCCCTTCAGAGATTACGCCTCAGCACATATGGTGGCAAAGCTGCTCAACTGTTAACAGTGTCCAGAAAAACTGACTCGGCAGTTTTAAAACCAGGCAGTTTTAAAGAAGTGAAAATAGTCTCTCGTGAATGTTTTTTTCTAATTAATTCAAAGTCCATACACATGGAGTAATCCACAATGTAACTGTAATAGTTCAGCTGGCAATTATAGTTCTACACTAATTTATTTATTCCTAACACTGAGCATAATTCCCATGTTTGTAAAATAGCAGTACAGATAAAGCAACAGGCATGTGCGGTGATTTGTCCATGCAGAGCAGCGAAACAAACAGAAACATAAAGCGCGTCTCATCTCTGTGGCAATAACAGCTGCAGCAGAGGAGGACGAGATTCATTTGATGGAAGAGCTGCAGAATTATCGCCAATCTAAAATCAACACATTCCAAAGGAAAAATGTTGACAGAAATAATAACATTATCAACAGCAGCAAAATAAATTGCAAAAGTATTGCAGTACTTTCCCCAGACCCAGATAGTTCATACTGAATACTGACAAAGAGTGCTGCATCAATAGACCTTTTGTCACGGGGAACATTTTCTCTTGTCGTAGCAGGAGAAGAACAGGTGGAACTAATAACGAATTATTAATATTAACGAAGGCTCTGCTCCATTTAAATATATCGCACTAAGGCATCGTGCACCAGACCAAGGCTGAATAGAATGCAGCCTTTGCTAATGTTATTAATTACACCTGTACTTTTCCTGCTATCATAAGGCGAGATCATCTTTAGAGGGCATGCAATGACATTTTCACATACACATCCCTCACCAACACCACTAAGTAGCAAAACAAACCCACTATGGCTGATATGAATGGGGAGACCTTGACTGAATATTCTTTTCTTCCCTTGTTTTTTTCCTGTCATGTACATTCACCAAGAGGATGCTAAACGTCTGCTTTAGCCTATAAGAGATGGGGTAAGCATGGCGACATGCATAGTGACGTAGCTGGCTGCTGTAAGAATAAGGTTTGAATTCATTGAAAACAATGACACCACAAAGTAAAGCTATTTTCTATAACTGACCGTTTTATACAAAAAGAAGCCACGCTAATTAGCTGAGCTGTTTGGCACATGAACATTAATGATATGTTAATAGCCATACGCATGATTTTGGTCATACTTCATAAGAAAATAGAAATGATAAAACTTGTCCAATAAAAGTTCAACGTCTTCTGTTATAACTCCAAGTCCAGATAATCTACTGCTGGAAAAGAGAGATAAAGGAAACAAGGTCCCACATATGTGCTTTGCATTGTTACGGTCTTCTGAGGTCCATTCTGAATTGTACAGCCTTCTGAGGGTGACGATGTCACAGTAGTTGGAAGAGTACAATGTGCAGTTGATGTGCTTCAATCTGATGAACATCTCTGCAGTGTCACGTGTCCCTTTTTGATCAGGTAGTTGATGGAGTCTGTGTGGGTGTGTCATCTATCCTCTGTTCTGATTGGCTCTTAGCAGGTCTCTCCCAGAATCCTGTTCAGGTCCTCAGGTAGAACACGGCCTTCTTCCCCACGACTTACATTCCTCACCATCCTGCGATTCCACACGTAAACACAACAGGGATGCATAAAAAGTGACTATTTTACCATAAATTACATTTTTTTTCAGGTTTGTTCGCAACTCAATTCAAGATTGTGTGCAATAAACATTTCTGAAACAAATAGCCTATTTTACCACATTCCCGACATTTCCTCATGCAGCAGCTGGATGACATCACCGCAGTTAAAGATGATGTCATCAGTGCTGGCCATGCTGCTCTCTACCATGACCCTGTACCTGCCCGCCACCTGGACCAGAAGAGAAGACAAGAACAACGCAGGAGAATGGCACATTTTGATACTTTTCCACATGCACAGCAGTCCTAAATCTATATCGAATACAGGTTCCATTGCCATCCAACTGGCCAATTGTTTGCCCAAGTGCCAAGTGTTTGCCCACCAAGCTGTTGGTCATCAGTGCCACCCAGTTGAGGGAGGCGGCAGATCGGTAGATGAGTCGAGCTCTCCGGGCTTCAGGCAGGACCTGTAGCCTTGGTGTCGCCAACCAATAGCACTCGTTGTCGTCTGTAAGTAGCTGTTATAGCCGCAAGGCTGAGTGTTCATATATTCCCCCCGTAGACTAAACAACAGATCACTTCTCCAGTATTGTGTTATGACTAATAAACTCTCACCAGGGGGGCCGGCTGATCCTCCTCGTCTGAGTCCGATAAGTTGGAGAGGTCTGTAGCTGCACCCCAGTCCTCCAGACCCTCACAGATGGCCACTGAGTGGGCAGGAACAGGCCAAGCTGCAGGTGACAAGATGGCTGAGATGTCAAAGTTAAAGTTGAGAGGTATCATTTAACGTCTGTCCAAAGAAAGAAGGACCAGAAAGAGCAAAAGGTTTTCAAAAGAAAATGTGTAATTACTGTACGTACTAAAATGTTATAAAGTCATGTGTTCTATTTTGTGA
This sequence comes from Anarhichas minor, assembly GCF_050575085.1. NCBI lineage: Eukaryota > Metazoa > Chordata > Actinopteri > Perciformes > Anarhichadidae > Anarhichas > Anarhichas minor. The sequence continues at coordinate 11,451,769 of NW_027466473.1, read as the reverse complement.
ATAATCTGTCTCAGCGACTCACTGCGTCGAGGTGAGTGAACTACGGGTTCCGTGTGGGCGGGGCTTGTGTATATTGACTCCTCCCCCCGTAGCCTGTGGGAGTAACTCGTCGCCGAGGAGCTGTGAGGAAAAGGGAGACACGCTGAGCAGCCTCCCACCGACGCTCCGCCCCACGACACACACATCTCTGATGCACTAAACCGCATCACCATGGGAACAAGACACGACCACAACAAACGAAAAACAAACAAACAACAACAACAACAACATCCACGGTGTCACAAAACGAGCTCATTCGCATTCTGTAAATTAAAACAGCATTCCATTAAGTTCACAATCACATATATTCGAGATCGCTGCAATATATGGAAGTATTACTTTGAGTACACAGTATTCTGCACACATACAAGGCCTTCATTCAATAGCATTTGCAAATAATTCACAGTGTGACTTTAAGTAGTAGGCCTATAGTTTGTACCACATAGTCCAATGTAAGAAAACCAAGACAAACACAGAAACATGTTTAAAAGTCACTGTGTCTCAATATGTTAAAGCCTACACATCTGCTAATTGAAGTACAAACCATTGAAATAAAATAGGACTAGAACGGACATTCCCATTTAAATCAATGAAGAAGGATGGTTAGAGTGGCGGCCATTTCTAACGATCCATCCGCCTCACTCCTCGGCGCTACGGAGAAGGACAAGCTAACTAGCCAGCCATCTGTCTCCGCAGATCTCTCTCCTAAGCGAGCTGCAAGAACGCTTTACGGCCAATTGACAAGTCTTGTCACCATGAAAACTAACAACAATCATCGCCGTTTTCTTTTGTACTATTGAAATGACCACAGATATTCCAATCCTATTCTATTTCTATGGTCGAAAGACTTCAATTACTTACAAATGCTAAGTGACCGCACCTCGGTCGTGTAACAAAGAGACATTCATAGTATCTTATCCTGCATCTGTTAGTAACAATCAAAAATCCCACAAAACATTCTCTGAATACGATTATCCCATGCTCATATACTTTGACAACTGAACTGTGAGTCTTTGTGAGTGTATCCACTTTCAGGATATGGCTGGCATGAGGAAAAGACCAAAACCAACATGTGTTAGTCTATCTCTCCGTGCTTTCTGACTTCCCTTGTCCCAAGCTACGGAAGATGCAAATCTTTAAAAATGCGCCACAAAGATGCAGTTCACGATTCCAAAAGGCTCTGTAATTCCCTGAAACAGCTGGGCCCTGTAGTTCTTGACAAACGTTTCTCAATCAGTAAGTAAGAGTGCATTTTTTTGGGGACTAATTTTAGCTGCGGATTAATTCACAATCGATGCGCTAGTGTATGTGGGATTGACTAAATAGAAAGCAGTGTGCCCTTGTTCATGGTGATGAAGGAACATGTCAGCAAGTGCAACAGTGCAACTTATTGATGTATTTTTAATTGTTTTTGGACAATGGAGCTATATGGCACAAAGGAATGAGCTATATCAGGCTTTGGCTACACAAAACAATAGTTGTTAGAGGGATCAGTGGAGTGTTGGTTTTGATCTTCTCATTTTCATTTGACCGAATAATTTCCCTACACAATGATAACTGTGAAGCTCAGAAGACTTCACCATTCATCAAATGTATGAGATGCTAGCATGCTATCAGTAAACGGAACATTAGTTTCTCCTACAAAAACACAAACACACATCCATTTTGACACTTTCCTTGAGAACCAGTGCTTTCAATGACTAGCAAGCATCCGAGCAACGTCTTGGGAAACCTTGGATAGTGTTCCAACAATTTTCTCTGACTTAAACTTTGTCAGTTTTCTCTTAAGCATACAAAATGTACACTCAACACACATGTTTCTTATTTACTCACCCTGTGACTGACACACACTAAAGAGCTGTTGAAGCAGCCTGGTAAGGTGTTGATTGCAATGGTATAGAATTTGGGTCTTTGCAGTTGATACGGTGTATAGCGCTCTCCATGGTGCTGAAATTCAGACGCGTGGCATTTCAGCACCACGGACAGTGTTAAAGCCATCTGCAGGACGTGGCAACGTATAGTCATGAAAACCAGTTCTCAAGGGTAATGAAAAAGATCCTGATACATCACAGACGCACACTGCACACATACAAACTCATCCAATACCTTGAACACACTGCATACATATTATCATGATGGATTGGGTGGCAGGTGGGTGAAATTGAGGGGTTATTTCAGAAATTGAATTTATATCATGAACACTATAGGTGAGAGAAGTCTTTTCCTTAATGTATCAAGTTGTAAATCAATTTCTGAATTGAAACTGGATTAAAAGTGAGTTGACCCATCCCCACCACTGCACATCAGGAGGTCATAAACTGACACAGAGGACGAATAGGATGCCATGCAGAGAGAATCACCTGTCAGAGAGGGTGTTGTCCGAAAGTTGAAGGGAAGGAGTCTCATCTGAGAAAAGGAGAAGAGACAGAAGACACAGACATATTGCCAGAGCTGAGTACAAGTTAAAAATAAAATAAAATCAGGCTTTTCAAAGAAAGAAGGAAACATGTGAGTAATAGAAACCTTGACACATTTTCCGCTGGTTGGTGAGAATTTTTCGGATCTCTGTCAGCCAGGCAACTTTGACCTCCAGTGTGGGAGCCTAGACAAACACACACACACACACACACACACACACACACACATAGGGACCATAACCACAAGAGAGGTTAAGGTACACACACTGAAACACAAAATAAGAGATAGAAAATAGAAATCAAAAGATCAAATACCTGAACTATGTACACTACTTCTCTGCCACTGTACCAGATTTCAAATTTCTTCACATCTCCTTTCACATTTTCTGTGATTCCTACTGCACTCATCTACAGAAAGAAAGAAAAGTAACTACATTTCCCGATCAGCTGTCATCCTTACTGACTCTACATTTATTATACCATGTTCACCAATAATATGCAGTACAATTCAACAAGAAGACACGGTAAGCTTCATAAAAGGAGGATTTATTGCAGGGCTGTTGAATTGGATTTCATTGGATGTAGCTAGGTGTACCTAATGAAGTGAGTTTATTATATATTGTTACTCTGAGGCAGGATTTGAAGCTGTAGAAGGGTGTCCTCTCGTGAGTGTCCTCGTCTCTGCGCTTGCAGAAGAGCAGGGCAAGTTCATAGAGGAAGAGATGCCTCTGCATGGGTTTGAACCTGGCCAGCTCCTTCATTCGCACCGCTGCCCTCTTATGGCTGATCCACACACTGAAGCCTCCCTGCATCACCACTCGGCCCAGCTGGCTGAGGTCCCCCTGGGACAGACAGGTGAACGGAGAAGAAGTAGATGTACTGAACCAACATGTGAGACATTTTATTTTCTGAGCAGACTGGAGCACAAAATGAAATGATTTAATAGTTATATTTAATTAATGCCTGAGGTAGAAGAGAATAAAACAATGGGAAATAAGATAACACAATCTAATTGTCCACTCTATCTTATCTTTTGATTTGACTGGTTGGTACCTGGTATCCAGTGATGGCTATCTGATGCATGGAGTCGTTGACAGACTTCAGCAGCTCCAGCATGGAGTCCAGAGCCTGCTGGAGTTCACAGCGGTGTCGCTCCTCCCTACAGTGCTTCAACAGCTCCTGACCCAGGACAGAGACACAGGATGACAGGTCAGTGCTTTTTCAGTTTAACTAATGTAGTCTACAGGCATGGACGTTGTCAATATGTCTCTGTGCCCGTTTTAAAATAAGTTTTCTCATCTGTCTTTAGCAGTGTGTATGCTATGCTGTTGGTATAAATGTCTTGATTGCTTGGCTCTCTGTGGCATCGGCCCTTTGTCCAGCTGATTGCAGTCCACCAATTTGATCCAGAGTGAAATATCGCAACTATTGGATTTATCACCATGACATTTGGTTCAGACATTCATGTGTCCGCCAAGATGAACTGCAATAACTTCTGTTGTCCCTTAACTTTTCGATAAACTCAGATGGTAAACAAGGTGAACATGTTAGCATGCTGATGTTAGTATTTAGCTAGCATGACTGCAGACTCTTCTTCTTGATTTTCTGAAATGATGCACATGTAAACTAAAACAAATTTGCCTTCATGATGGCACCTAAAAACTAAATCTCTTTAACGTGCATGGTGTTGGGTGACGCTCCATCACTGACTGACTCAGATGTACAAAACCTTGAGGAGCAGCTGGTACTTGGTGAGGCGTTGGACTGGTTTTAGGAGGTAAGAGTCCAGACCCAGCTTGTGGTCCAGCTTCTTCTGGCACTCCTGCAGAGTGAGACAGAGAGACTCTGCTGAATGAACAAGGCATAACTGGAGAACATTATTGGGTTCTGAAAATAAGAAACAGCTTTACAAGCAAACAATCTCAAGATCAAGTCTGCTATCAACACTAATCCTAATGACTTTCATACTACCTTGAAGAATGGTGAATCAGAGCACTGTCTCCATAGCAGTTCAGAGCAAGGCTTGTTCTGGCAGTAACGCTCATACACCTGGAACTTCTCTTTCTGCTCACACACACGCACACACACACACACACATACCCACGTACTATTAGATATGTTATGTCATATCACTTCACATAAAGTTCCAGTGTTTCTCCTCATTTGTTCTTTACCCGTTGCAGGAAGCAAGTCCCCACCCTCTCTGGTGTCTCCAGGCAACCCTGCAAATCTTGGAGGAAGATCCTAAACGGAGAGGAAATTGAAAGGAAATTGGATTCGCATGAAAAGACGGGGAGACAGGGACAACTCTGTGACAGCTTGCGTGCGTGTGCATGAGTTGCCTGCTGTGGAACTGGTAAATCTCTGGCATGTTGCCAAAGAGAACGTCCTTCTGGCTGCGTAGAGCTGGAGGAAGAAGATTAGACATGGATGGGTCCTCCATCTCTGCCCTGTAGCCCTGAGGAGAGGAGATAACACCGATCACAGGACCAGAGAACTTGAAAACAGGAATCACAAAATGTCATAAACATAATCTAAAATCAACTCACCAGAAGGACAGAGAGCAGCTCGTCCACATAGATCCTCTCTGTGGCGATCAGTTCCTTCATAATATGGCTGGTAAAAGTGAGAATGAGAGAAAAATTGACAAAAACTGAACAAAACACTATGCTAAAGCGCTATGCACACTGTGACATAGGCAACAAAAGAAGTACAAATACAGTGGAAAATTAGAGTAAAAGGTCAAGCTTTAGGTGAAGGATCATGTGTGACAGGGGAAAGACTGCGTACCGTGTGAGCTGCTCTGGATTGTCTTCTGCCTCTGAATCTGTTTCAGGGGCGGAGCCATACAGACAGCTGCGGTTGCCTTGGAAGTCATGTATCACCTCGATCTGGCACATTAAACACGTTTTTTTTAGCTTGGAGCCGTGGACACATTTGTAACATGGGCATATTTTAATCAATAACATTATGCTGCTAACATTTGATAACACTAAACAAAACAAAACAACCTATCCAATAGTTGTTGAGACATTTCACTCTAAAACACAAATGTGAACCTCATATTGGTGCTACAGTAAACGTCAGTGGATCACCAAAGTCATTAGGATTCATCCTCTAAGGATCATGAATGTGTGTACAAAATTGAATGGCAATCCATCTTACACTCACTCACACACACACACCTTGCGTTGGCTGTTGTTCCTCCTCGCGGCTCTTTTGCCAGGTAGCAAGTCAAAAGAGAACTTGGAGTTCAGGACGTTAAAGTCTACACCTGTGGGGAGAATCACAGAGGCACACAAATTCAACGAGTGATAATGGAGCGAAGAGGAATTGCAAACTAAATACTGCACATGAGATATACAATAGAAAACAAAACGGGGTGCTAAATGTCAAATGCAGTGCAGGCGAGAGAAGTTGGGCTTATAAGGAGCGAAGTTAAGACAACTGTATCATAATAACATCCTAGTCAACGGCAGACAGTAGACAGATTCTAAACCGTGAAAACAAATCCACACTGCAAAAATAAGTGTAAACAGCTATGGGATGAGAAAAGGAGCAGTTGAGGTGGGTCGTACCATGTTTGGGGGAGAAGAGGGGTGACTTGCAGCGCTGCTCAGGTTCAGGCCTGGGGGCCACCAGCTGAATCGGTCTGACTTGTACGTCCGCCAGCTTCCTCAGACACTGCTCTCTGTTTCTGATCATGGACTGCACCACGTTCAGCTTCTCTGTTACCATGTAAATTTGGGACTAGAGAGAAAAGAGGTGCAAGTTGAGCGGAGAAGCGGATCATCTCGAGTGCTGGTGTTCAGTAGCGGTGGGTTACCTGCAGCTGTGGGGTGAGTATGGCTTCAAACTCCAGGCTCAGAATGTCCTGGCTGTTTTTCAGTGCAGATGGCGCCCTCTCTTGGTGAGAGCTCAGGTACTGCAGTGCCTCCTGAGCTCCCTCTCTGGTTTGGAACTTGTCCACCATCTGACTGGCCAGGACGTAGGCGCCATCGTCACACCACCGAAGGGCCTGCGCACACACAAACACAGGACACAACGCAAGAGAACACGTTTTGATCCAGGCACATTTTTGAATGTGATTAAAACAAAGAACAAAGAAAAGGTTCACATGAGGATATTGAACAATTGTCCTTTTAAGACTTTTGCCCCCGTTATGTCAGACATGACACTCAAACAAAACATTAGCTGTCTTTCAGGAGCACAAATCTAAGCTGGATGGATACAGATTTGGTGACATTGCACACCTACATTTGTGAGAATTATGTTGTTTTTGCTGAAACAGAGCATGCACGGTCAACAATGAATTATTCTTTAATGTTTTTGTTTTGCATCAATAATTGTGAGTTTGCATGTGTGTGTGTCGTGGCAGCATTTTTACCCCTTCAAGGCGGAGCAGCAGGTCTCGTGCTCGGGTAAGCGAGGCCCGCTTGGTGCGTACGGCAGTGGTGATGATGTCACAGTGATGTCGCAGCTCGTTGCAGCGCTGGACGATGAGCGCCAGGGCGTAATGGTGGTTGGCGGCCAACTGGTGGCCGTGCAGGATCAGCACCTGGGCATGGCCCATCTCCTCCTGAGCCACAAACACACACTTAAAGGTTTAAACCGAATGCAAGAAGACACTCATGGTTGTCTGTAACAGGAGTGCTGCAGAAATGACAGTTTTTTTGTAGGCCAACCCAGAAGTTAGCATCGTACTGATACGACACTATCAGACCGTCTGACATCAGAGACAACACATGTTATTAGAGCATTTTGCTCTGCTCGGTCTCTTCCTTCAAACAACACCTCAAGCTGAAATTGTGCGCTTGTTGTGTGACTTTGTTCGTGACCTGAGCGCATGTGTCCAGCATCTCCAGGTCCACCAGTAGCTGTTCTGTCTGAACCACCGTGGTTCCCACAGAGGCAATGTCCGTCTCCTGGTCACTGATCCTCTCCAGTGCCTCCTCCATCTACACGTACACAAACACACACACACACACACACACACAGAGTCAATCGTCACAGCAGTGCAACATACACAGCTAATATGACAGACACCAATCATCACACCTGCTGAAAACTCATTTCATAGTGCAGCAGTTGGAGGTACTGGTGCATCTTCAGGTGGTGTTTCTCAAAGAAGCCATCAAACGCCTCCTCCATGTCTTTGAGCTGAGCCAGGAGCCTGAAACACAAGCGACACACAGACGTTCACACAAGCTGTCTGGTTTAATAGGATGTTAGTGTCAGGGTGGGTCTTCTAAATCCGCTCATCTATTCCTCCTTCTCTCACTACTATCTCTACTTTATTTAAAACTTGTCTTGTGCAAAAGATCTTTCTCTAAAGAAGATGTCTGTACCTTTGGACTGTGTCCATGTCTGATTTTAGGTCCCGCTCCTCCTCTACATCTCTCTTAGAGGCTTTGACAGTCGCCAGGTTCGACAGCAGCAGCCTACCTTCTTTCGTCACGCTCCGGATATCGTCCTGAAATAACATGGCAAACAACAAGAAAAGACAAATGAAATTTAAAAAAATTTAAAAAACTGCCAGACACAGAGACACAGAGTGAGAGAGGAAAGTGAGAAGAGCCAGGGGAGACCTTCATCTGTCTGTATCGGTGTGTGTGGGAGTGCAGCAGGAACTCGATGGCATTGGCTTCATCCGGAAGTTCGGTCTCAGATAGCTCTGATCCAAAGCCCTGCAGCAGCTGGGCGATCTCCTTCACTGTCACCGCAAAGGTCTCAATGGCCTGCAGACACACACACACACACACACACACACACACACACACACACACACACACACACATTTCTAATTAAAATGGGTTTTTCAAATTGAGTAGTTTTAGCCAAATACAAGAACAAAAATAAGGCCTGTAAGAAGGGCTCATGATTGTTTTTTTTTAATTTTAGTTGCAAAACCCATTAGGGAAGTTTGCAGCTTGTGCAAACATGGATTTCATTTCTCTTGAACTTGTTTATATTCAACAGCAGCATTCCACGCTCTGGTGAATTGACTGGTATCAGAAGGGTATACCGTGCGGAGGACGATCCAGTCACTTTGGCAGTACTCCACTTTTGCGGTGAAGTCTGTTGTCAGGTGGTTTTCGTCGATGTACCGCAGCAGGTCACCGACTGAACGCAGCATCACCACCTAAAAGCACAGAACCACAAGGCATCCAGAAAGACAACATCATGTTTCAACTTGTGCGTTTGGCAGCATGTAGTTAGAGGAAATAAGAGAAGAGCATCTACTGTTTCTCAAAATGGACAGGAAGAGTGTGTGGGGCGTGGAGTCGAGCTGAGACAGGATTGTGCTGCGTCGGATAAATGAAATAAATATGTTTACGTGAAAAAAAGGAATCATTTTCTCCCATCCCTCAATTTGAACCCCTTCTCACCGGCATCTTTAACAGGAAGTCATCCTGGCTGAAGCGGAAGCCCAGGTCAGTGCTTGAAGACGGACTCGGGGTAGAGCTAAACAAGCCGGTGGGGTGGAGCACCAACACCAAATGCAGATTTCCTGGAAATGAGGTCTGAAAAAGGAAGTGTATGGTATTCAGCTACGTGTTATTAGATGATTAGACGCAGGTTAATAGTGGACTAGAAAAGAGAACAAAGGATGAAAGGTATAGTAATTAAAAATGCATTAGGTGACAATTCACAATCGCTTTTAGACGTGAGGACAGACCATGAATATATTTAGGGGAAATGTCTTAATGTCAGCCAAGCAATGTGCTAAACTGACTTCTGTGGCTGTATCCTCCACCACATCCCCGGATTTGGGCAGAGGAGCACAGGATGAGAGGAGTCGGACAGTCAGTCAGGAGTGTTGACAGTCGTGCGGTCGAGCGAAGCTCAACACAGCATCAGCATCTCTCTGTGTCAATCAGGGAGCAGCTCTCTGACAGTCAGCTCCTCCTTCGACTGACTCTGCTTCTTCGTCACTCTTCTTCCTCATAAAGTGCCTTGCATGCCCTCCCTTTACCGTCTCTATACAAACATTGAGCTATATATTGAGAGTATATATCTCTGTATTGAGCACAGTGGCACAAGGATCAGAAGACGGGGCCGTTGTCTTTTAACTTACTATCTTATTACTTCCAGTTCTGTCCAGCTGAAAGTTCCACAAGCTTGATGACGACTGAGCAGCAACCAAGTGTACCAATTGTGATGACTCTTTCCTCACCTGCTTGCCGTCTTTCTGCCCCATCTCCTCTCCTCTCCTCTCCTCTCCTCTCCTCTCCTCTCCTCTCCTCTCCTCTCCTCTCTTCTCTTCTCTTCTCTTCTCCTCTCCTCTCCTCTCCTCTCCTCTCCTCTCCTCTCTTCTCTTCTCCTCTCAGCCAAAATACCTGCTGTCCACCCCACATTTACTTTGCACTTTGCTCCATTCTATAGTCAACAGACCTGGCAGGGAACGTGCACTGTATCTGCCTTCATGTGTGTTGTAATAATCACATAGCCTTTTAAACTGGAAACTGCTGACCTTGCAACAAATACACACAGCTTTCTCTCCAACTCACTTCGGCCTACCTTTAGCCTTTTGTACCAAAGTCATCCAAGTCATCATTATGAACCTACTCCTGAAGCAGCCATGCTCAATGTTATTGGATGATTGCATTCCACAACTGCATTTAGATTGTGGGCATCAAGTATTTCACACATATTCCCAAATCTGTTACATAAGGGTGCATAACTTGAAAACACTCCACAGTAACTGTCGGCAGACTGCAGTGCCCAAAGCTGATAGAGACACATGCTGTCCTGTATATCTGCAGTTACAGACACACACACACACACACACACACACACACACACACACACACTCAGAACACGTTTGTCATTGCCCTGTCCTGCACACAGCCTCTTGACATTTAACTGCCATCGGACCGGTCTCTTCGCCGACCGGTTTTAAATAGCGGATGCAGTTTGCGCTGTAGGTACTAAGAGCACATCCCCAACCTCTGTGTCGCAGTACTGAACTGTCTTAAGAGCAGCTCGTCTATCTCCCTGCTCCTCTCTCTGCTGCAGTGTCCTCGCCGCCCCGTTTGAAGCCTCCCCACCTCCCGAGCGGAGCTTACCGCGGCTCGGCGCAGACGGGGGAACCCCCGCAGCGGGTTGGACTCGGCCATGGCTTTCGGCGCTTCCCTGTTCCCCTGATCTCCCCGGGCCCGGCAAGTCTGCAGCGGGACGTGGTGTCGGGAGCGAGCAGCCGCAGCGATGGCAAGGTAACCCTCACTGCAGTGTCCGGGCGGGCCGAGCAGCGCGCTGAGTCCTCAGCAGACGCAATTCTCCTCTGGACCAGGAGAGGTGGGATGTGTTTCTCCTACCTGACGTCAAAGCCACAATAAGTGCGTCGCTCCACAGCTGCACAGATGTCCATCTTGTTATTAACGACACTTCAACAGACCTATAAACGATGATTTAATTTGATTTTCATTATGATTTCGTAATATTCATATTTAATGAGTATAACTGCCCTATCTCACACTACTGTAGGATAAGTTGTCTTACCGTTTCCCAACTTGAAGATGACTTTTTCCTCTGTTATGTGTAATTGTTAAACAGAGATATACTCGCTATGAAGCACTGGCCGGACCAGAAGAGAAAGAGAGATAGTAGCTATTGGGTCATCTCCCTGGATCCGCTAGATGGCGCTCGTAACTCATTACGATTATTATGACTCATTATGATTTGATTGTAAACCACCTCTGGATCACCTTTTTGACATAAACGGCAATCATGGTGCAGTTAGGGGGCCTCGGAGCAAAGATTTATAGTCGGTCCCCCATTGACAAGCCCCCGCCCTCCTCCCACTCTATGTGCACTATATAACCTGTCACCTCCAGCTTCCCATCAAATACAGACCCAGCAGAGTATACAACACCAGAACAACTCCAGGGTTTTCTGTGTGTGCACTAGTTTGTGGTATTAATGCCCCTAAAAACGTTGTTCCAAACCGTGTATAACGTTAAATAAACGCGAGAGTCCTGTGAGTTCTTTGCTTCTTTAATGCTTGATTGACCTTAGTATCCCACAGTATGTTTTGGGTGATTAATAATGAGTCTGCTTTCCCTTTGCAGATCTAAAACCACACACACAGACAGAGGCAACAAATTAACTAATAAGAAATGATCCTTTGAAAATAAACTGCTGTGCATGAATGGACCTGCTGACTGCTGATCATATGCTCATATCCATTAAGTCAAGGCCAGTGCAATGTTAGAACCATTTAGCTCAAGCTTCACAGAGTGGCTGTGTAGACTTGTTGTTGTTTCTGTTCATCTGCTATGATTGCACGGGCTCATTTCACCTGTACATTATCTCATATTATACTATAGCTTCATGTAATGTACCTCATCTTATCGGTGTGCATCTTTTCATCTCTTTCTGTCCTAAATAATTGTTTTTGCTGGTTGTGCCCTTTGGCTGACGCACCGCATGAGACAATCCACATATTAGTGTTTGGTCTTTAAAAAGGCTCAGCATCCTAATGTGCGTTCACTCAGCTGGTCCTAAATAAAACCTCTCATGGGAGCAATGCCAATTTGGGCTTATCTAACCAGGTCCTAACATGAGGTTAATTCACTCTGTAGCCTATGTATTTCTGCTCCCTATCTATTCTCATCAAATTCTGTTAAAAGAGGGTGTCATTTTGTATTGATAGTGCTTTGTTTTGGTTAAAATTGATACATTCAAATGTTTTTTCTCCATGTAACAACTAATATGACACACTTGGTACAAGACAAACACAAGTAACTCTGGGTTTAATTGGGTCTGCAGAAACAAAGAACCTGTCTTGGTATAATAAACCTGGAATAACAGTTACTGAACCAATGTGGTTAAAGGCCTACTATGCAGGAATTGTCTCTTATAAAGTAAGAATGAAGTAAGTTGCATTAAGTAGACTTTAAGTAAGTAGAGTCTCACACTCTGACTATCTGCCTGTTTCTGCATTAAGGTATAAATCAGTTGTACTTCTTCAATTCACCTCTTTGTCTCGGTCATCTTCTCTCCCCTAATATCAGTTTCAGTCAATCCAAACTAATATAGCACGTTTTGAGTATTTCCACTATTTTGATTTCATTCTGTATATTTGTAACAAATGTTTTGAATAAGATGTAGATACCACAACAATATCTTCAAGCACAATCAATGCCTGATATCAGTGATTCAGAACTCCAAAATATTTACAATCTTTGTCTCTTTTAATTTGTGTGTGATTGTTCGTCAGCTGGTCATGTGTTCGTCGGGGGAGAGCCTGCCCAGAGGGAATCACATTGTCACAATGTGTTTGGCTCGGTGAGGGCGAGAGAAGCCACGCTATTTCCAGGAAGCTAATTGCACTGCAGACAAAACAGTGATAAGTATAGAGGCGTGTGACCTGTTCCAATAATACCTGAGCCTACTATACATGTTTTGTTTTAACTGGGCCAGATCACCAATATGTGCGGTTATGCACGATGTTGCCTAAGGCATAACCATATATATATATATAAGAAATAGCCATATATATATATATATAAAGCCACCTAACACTTAACCTGCACAACTTCTATATTTTGATTTGAGCGAACTTACACCTCAGTTCATTACAACACAGTGACCCTTTCCTTGTGGACAAGCATTCAATCAGGGATTCCCGCAAATATCAGTGAGTCAGTATGAGTCGGTGTTATAAATGTACTCACCGATCTGAACCATCATATTGTGAACAAGCCTCTTAAACTGGCCCTCATTTTTCACATTGTCAAAGTTGAATACAGTATTCTGTATGTGCTTGTTTCAGCCCTTTACGAGACACCCTTGCTATGACAGTATTAATGTATCAGTTGGAAAACAGGAAACTTTGATACCTTGAGTGGGATTTAAAATAAACTTTGAACTTTGAACATGAGCTTGCTATAATGGATCTGTCGAAGAATTCGTGGAGGTACAAAGTTCAAGGGGGAATCTTTCTGGTGATTCTGGATAATCTCCGACACGTTCACGAGACACTGTTGAATAAGACGGCTTACTGTTGCGTTGCCGTCGATGCTTCCATCAGCCACACCATAAGAAGACTAGGAGCCCTTAATCTGATGAGAACAGACTGGAATACTGATAATCTCCACACTGCTCCACAAAGACCTACACGTTTTACACACCTTGTATTTGTACTGTTTACTCTTTGTTTTACAATGTAAACCAATTCATTTTAAATTCTCTATCAAACCTCATGTCCTGACACATTCAGAATCCCTCTGAGATAAGTTAACCCTGATTTGAACAGGCCTTAAACTTTATGACCCCCATTTATTCCAAATTAAAGGAGCCCCGATTGCTTTGTTTGTGGAGGTGCAAATGGGATTATCAGCCTAACTACTACCGCAGCCATGTGGCGACTATGTTGTTGTATGCTTGTCCCTGTGATTTAGCTGGCTGGTATTATCAAACCCTTTGTAGTCCAAAAAAAGCTATCCGCTGATTGCTTAACTGGATTATGCAGCAGGCATCGACAGCAATAATGGACAAGTTAAGCCCGAATGATGCTCAGCGAGAGGCTGCACGTATAAAAAGGCCGATCAACTGTCGCAAACCGCACTCTCCACTTACCCTGACACACTTTACCGAGCTCCCAGACAACTGAGAAGAGGTAAGACTTCATCTTGATGGATGAGTGGATGGATGGATAGCAATGATACTAATATCGACGTGCAGCTGTTGCCTGTTGTCAATTTGGAGCATGATTTTCATCTTTGAATAGAATACAGTGATAAGGAAACATTACATGGACTCATTATTGAAGGATAACTAGGGGTTGTGCAAGAAACTTAACGAAAAACTGAAAATCAGTGAGTTTTATTAAACCCTTTGGAGATTTTGTTTTACTCATCCTAATTAAATCCCACTGTGCAGTCTTTCACAGGCCATTTTACAGCGTACGGTTTCCTAAATGAGAGTTGGGAAGCCTTTCTACAACAAATAAATGTAAATGAGAAAGATATGTAGTTTTTCTAAATGCTTGTGTACAACATAGCAGGCTGCCCTAAGGCTTCAAAGTATGGCAAATGGGGTATTAAAGCAGCCTTCATGGTTGATGGTTGGTTTGCGGGTTAATGTGCTGATTTCCCAGCACAGCATTGCAACCCTGATGCTGAGCCACCAGTACCTTCTGATGTCAGTCGTAGTGATATAAAAATGTTAATCGTAAAATGTCCCTGTGTGAAATACAGATACGAGACACAGATCCTCAGCTCAGGGGTGAGATCAAGTCGCTTAGATCATCAGTAGCCAACCGCCAGCTGTAAGGCGGCTGTAGCTCAGTGTTACGGAGACCGTCAAGTAATCAGAAGATCAGCAATCGATCCTGCTTCTTACTGTCTGCATGTGGAAGTGTCTCTGAGCGAAACACTGAACCACAAGTTACTCCCCGGGCACTTAGCAGCAGCCCACTGCTCCTAAATGCTGAGGATGGGTTAAATGCAGAAGTCAAATTGCATGTACCTGCATGTATATGACCATTGACAAAAAGGTTACGTTTTAAGTGTGCTAAACTAATATAAGTGGTATAAAATGTTAAATAATATAGTTTTTGATAGTTTTAACAAATACATTATTTAGTTCATTCGTACTAGCTGCAGAGGTCACAGGTGAGCATTTTCTGGATATTTCACAACAGTTAGACTTGAGGGATGCACCTTTGCTGTACCTCTCTGTGTTGCTGAAATGCACATGCAGCCCTTGTTCCTCAATCCACATATTTGGTATGGCTTGGAAATTACTCCGTACGGTCTCTTCAGTCTCCATACAATGAATGTACGTAACGCAGCGATCTCTGCGTTTTTCCTGCACTGTTCTTTTAAAAGTCTTTTAAGCTTTGCGTTGAGGCAGGACAAGTAAATGTGCTGGGAAATAACCAATTAAGCTTTTACTTACTAAGTTCCAAGTTACCACGTTTTTCATAATAGTATTAGTAAATATTAAGTAAAACTCGCAAGGGAATAAGACCAAATAGTCTCAATACTGTAGATGATGCCAGAAATGAATTTGAGAAGTTAGCAAACCTTTATCATTAATGAGCAACAATTAATCAAACAGCTCTCTTGACCTTTCTGTAATAATCCTTATTACAAGGCTATCGAGAGCTAAAGTTAGTGTCCAAATAAGTCCAGGAATACTACAGCAAGTTACTGAAGGGGTTTTATCCTTTTAACAGTCCTTGAATAGTCCAAACAAGCAACAGCTTTGGCACCGCTGGTACGTTTGAGGGGAACACTTTGGGACATAATCGTGTGCCGTGTAGCCCTTACACGGATGGCGTAATCTTATCTCAAAGGATTAACCTTCTGTACCCACGAAAACAAAACATTAATCTAGTCAGTATAGACAGTTGATGAAGGATCAATATCTTAATGACATTATCATCTGACCTCTTACTCATACTATGACCTCCTAATAACCTAAAGTCACTTATCTCTTTTTCTTTCCTTCGAACAGACGACCTGCAGAGATGGCAAAGTGAGTATTGTTTTCCTTTTGTTATTTGCTTTCTGCTCCCCTAAGGTAGTTCTCTTACTTCAACTTTACCTTTAAAGAAACAAAAAAATCTTCATAATGTTGTTCTAGAGATTCACATTGTAAATTCCAAAAAACAATATAAGTTATTATTTTTGGACTGACATTAAAACCTGGCTCAGGCAACCCATAGAGTTGTCAAATAGTTTAAAAGTATTCATCTAAGGTTTGTAAAAGCTTAGTCGGTTGATGCGTTGGTTCAAATTTGGCCACAGGTAATCAGCTATTTAGGAACCCTGCAACACCATTTGTAGCTCCCTCACCTGGGCCAACCTGTCAATCCGGGCACGGTGAGGTAAAGCTGCTCCACACTTAGCTGTTCCTAACTGGATAAAAGGGAATAAGAGATTACTGGCCCTTCTGCTGCTTGCAAAGGAACATACATTACCTTCAGAGACTCAAACTAATCAATATAGTATCTGGTCAATGCAGACAGTAACTCAGTTACAATCCCAAGCTTCTTATGTTGACTGTTCTATGACAAATCAATAGTTCTACATTCAACTCTTCATGAATAAGAAATAGTCAAATCATAATAATATCAATACTAATGGCAGACGAACAATATGTTAAAGTGGTGTTTCTCTTCATTTTTTTCACAGGATTTTCAAGAAGACCAGCAAAGGTGGAGGGGTAAGTTACAGTTGTTAAGTTTTTTCTTGAGTTCTTCTCTCGTTTTTTTAATTATGTCGTGGTTTTGAAATATTTTTCAGTAATGGGAAATGAAACGCTCAACTGTTTCCTTTCCTTCGGTCTGACAGCTGACTCTGTGCCTGGGGAAGAGAGACTATGTGGACCACATGGACAAAGTGGACCAAGTTGGTACGTTCCTCCTTCAATACACGTGTGTGTGTGCGTGTGTGTGCGTGTGTGTGTGCACAGCTGCGTAGAGAGTCTGATAAATATAACATCGTCCGCACTACATTTACAGATGGTGTCGTAAAGCTGGACACAGCAGATTTTGCAGGCCGGAAAGGTAACATCATCAGTAACATTTCAAAGTCCTGAAAGACAATGACTTACCAAATCGTCTCATGCAAGTGATGGTAATGAAACAATGAATTATGTGTCCACAGTGTTTGTGCAGCTGGCATGTGCCTTCCGGTACGGGAGTGACGACCTGGATGTGATAGGCCTGTGCTTCAGGAAGGACATCTGGATCACGCATGTCCAGATCTACCCAGAGAACCACAAGCCCTCTCTGAGCGAAATGCACAACACCCTGATTAAGAAACTTGGAGACAACACATACCCTTTCACTTTTGAGGTATGACATCGTGCCCAGATACCAGTGTGACCGCAGCCTGTTCGACCCCACATTCTGCCTTTTGTGTTCAGGTTGAAATCAAATGTTTATTTTACTAAATGCACGCAACATGTCATGGACAGTTGATACCGACTGTTGAAAAAGTAATGAGTCCTTACAAGTTACTGCTTGTCTGATATATTATTAGTCTAAAGGGGAATTCAATTTGTTTCTATATAATCCAATAGAGCATACAAAATGAAATAAAACATTATGCCATCCTGAAATTCACTTCACTAAAGCACAAAAAAGCCAGAAAAGGTTGATTAATGAGTCTGAACTCCCATAACTGATTTATATTAAGTTGCAATCTCTGAAAATATTCTCCATTCTTTGTATAAACAGATAAAAGTAACTCTTCTTCTTTGTCTCTCTAGATTCCCAACAACCTGCCATGCTCCGTCTCTCTGCAGCCCGGACCAGATGACAAGGGGAAGGTAAACCTCATGCTGATCTGTGAACACCGTCCACCTCTCCACGCATCGTTGTCCAGCGTGTAAGCAGCCATGCTCGCTGTTATGGTTGCGAACGTCTTATATTTGCTTTGCAGGCATGTGGTGTCGACTTTGAGGTCAAAGCGTTCCTCGCCAATGACAAGTGCAATGCCGATGAGACGATTGACAAGAAGTGAGTATGCTGTCATTCTGTCACCATCTCTTTGTATTCATTCATCTTCCAAATGTTTGCCGTACTATTCTGCCTGATTAACATCTTACTCTCCTCTGTCCCATTCTTCCCCACAGGGACACCGCTCGCCTTATCATTCGTAAAATCCAGTACGCCCCCGCTAACGTGGGCGCCGGGCCCAAGGCTGATATCTGCAAAGGCTTCATGATGTCCGACAAGCCTGTTCACCTCGAAGCTTCGCTGGAGAAAGATGTACAGTAGCAAAACTTAATGCCTTTAAAGTGTTATGTCTCGGCTCTTCTAGATGTTTGTTAATGCTTCCAGAGTGAGTTTGAATGCGGACTATGTTTTCCCAACTCTACATCCATTCCCCACCATTAACTGGTTGTTTCCTGGTTTTGACCTCAGCTCTACTTCCACGGTGAAACAATCCCAATCAAAATCAAAATCAACAACGAGACTAACAAAACAGTTAAGAAATTCAGTGTCACCGGTGAGTACCTCTGCTGACAGAAACGCTCCTCATTCAGATTTGATATGACTGTCAGAGCACAACATAATAATCTAGTGGCTCCTTCCTCCTTCAGTGGAACAAACCACAGACATCGTCCTCTACTCTGCAGACAAATACAGCAAGTCTGTTTATAACCAAGAGTTTGGGTAGGTGAACAGAACACTGAGAACCACAGCAAACATCAGTTGCAGTTTGGTGTGTTCATGTGTGGGTTTGTTGGTGTTTAATCCTCCGCAGAGAGACCGTGGAGTCCAACAGCACCTACGACAACACTCTGAGCATCACCCCCATTCTGGCTGACAACAAGGAGAAAAGGGGGCTGGCACTGGACGGACGACTGAAGGATGAGGACACCAACTTGGCCTCCACCACTATGTGAGTGCACAAATGGAGCAGACAGGACGACAGCAGGATTTATGTGTACTTCATGGAGCTTTTCTGGCATGTCACTCCGTGCCCTGTCTTATAATAGTTTTTAAAAATACACTTAATTGAATTAAACCTTCTAATCCCACAAATCCTTGTTGTAATTCTCCGTAGACTGCGGCAGGGTGTTGAAAAAGATGTGTTGGGGATCCTGGTTTCCTACAAGATTAAAATCAACCTCATGGTGGCCGGAGGAGGGTGAGTGTCTAATCCCGTTAAAATATTTTTTGGTGCCTGGAAAATTTTGAAGAAAAAAAATAGAATGAAATGAACTAAAACAAACTCTCTCTTGTCTTCATGCAGCCTGCTGGGCGGCCTCACTTCCAGGTGAGTACGGTTTATTTACAGTCATATCAGAGCGCATGCAGCCAGGGATCATGAATCACCTGTATTGTTCTGATTGGTTGGTTTTCTCTGCAGTGATGTCACAGCGGAGCTGCCGTTGCAGCTCATGCACCCCAAACCTGAAGGTATTTTTTTTTTAATAACTCACAGAGACTAACATTATCCTGCTGATACCAGTGCATCTAGTGCATCACCTAGAAATCGTATTGTTGAGAAGTTGCTAAGCAAGGAGAACAATTTAGGTGACATTTTGACATTTCTTTCAGGAATTATTGTATTAAATGGTTCTTTTCATGTTTTTTTCTATTACAGTGTCTTGAAAGAAATCTCCCCATAGTCAAGGTGAGGTTCATTGACAGTAGAGTTCAGTTTAAGTGGGTATACACACAACCCTGAAGATATATTTGTCCCTGCTTTGTTTTCTGTGTGTGCACGTGTGTTTATACATGGTTATACATTAGGATCCGTCTTTATGACCGCTTGTTATCTGTCAAAGTATCACAATAAAAAGTAACAATTATAGTTAAACTCCCAAGGCATTCAAAATGAATGATTGAGGATTATTTTGTATTATTTAAAAAGTAATTTTCCTATTATGGTAGGCAACAATAAATGCAGTTCAGTGACCATCCATATGGTAATGGTAATGCGTAGTGTTGTATGTGATGGGAAGTGTTATAATATTGAAACAATCTCAGGTATTGATTGTTGTGTGTCCACACACGTGTGTGTTTTGAACTTCCCTTTGTGTTTTCTTCTTCCCAGAGAGGATGTTACGCTGGAGGTTGAGAAGAAACCCATAGAAAGACAGGAAGACAACGAGGGGAAGTGAAACAAAACAAAGAAGAAGAAAGATGTGACTGGTGAAATAAACCCAAACAACAATAACCAAGAAACTGGAGAGAATGAGCTTTTTGACCCACCAAACGTACAGATGTAACAGTCCCCTCACAGATTCTGTTGTTCTTATTTTTGTTGTTTAATTATTATCAATTAGCTATAGAAGATGTATTCTGTAAAATAGTATCCAACATTTAGAGACCAAATAGAACCACACATACAAAATTAAAATCCTTTTCAATTACTTCAGAGTATGAGTGGCGTAAGATGGGAACTCAGTTTGAAGCCTGAACAAGCCACTGTGCTTTGGACTACAGTGGTCACCTGCTATTTTGAATGGCACTTTTCTCTTTCCGTAAAATGTATCAGATTACCCATAATACAATAAAATTATTGTAAAAACTGAATTGTTGTGGTGTAAGTTTTGTTTATGTTTCTGTCTCTGCTGATTTCAGATTACAACACATTGCTGCACTCAACTGGTGTTTGTTTTATTCAGCGGGATGTCAGTGGCAACCCTGTGCTCATTCACTTGAGCCACAAAACGCACCGCATTTTGTAATTATGATGCAATTTGTTATCATATGTTACACTTAAGTTGGTATGGGGACACAAAATAGGAAGCAAAGGCAATTTGAAGATCTTATACATAAATTATTGGGTACAGTAATTCTCTCACAGACACACACACAATCATTTCTACATAAAATTAAGATCTTTTATTGTCTATTTGTGTAAAGGCTATTGGTACCAGGGACTTGGTGTGCTCCCTGGGCAAGGAATACTAGCCTACTGTATACTTCTATTATTATCTTATTCAGTTTCTTGCTTGGAGGGACCTGAAAGCCCTCAGCTATATGTGACTTCATGCGAAGGGATTGAGGATGAACTAGTGGAGGCCAAACTTTTTCCAAGTCTCTCTCTGAGGAACTGAAACATTCATTCTCCTGAACCAAAGGAGACAAGCAGCGTCGAACAGGAGGTAATCAAGGAGCCTCGTCTCTCTCTCTGTCTCTCTCTCTGTCTCTCTCTCTGTCTCTCTCTCTGTCTCTCTCTCTCTCGCGCTCTCTCTCTCTGCTCTACCCACATAGAACAGTGGAACTGCCTTGCCTTGGGAGAAGGCTGAAGGCCAAAGTCCCCGAACCCAATCCCTTTTACCTCAACCTCTTTATTAAAGTAGTTTCATACCAACTGCCTTTGAGTCTCCTGTTTTATTGTGAATCTCGCCTCCACGTCCCCTTGGTTGCCGCACAATACAAATCACAAGCCTTAGAAATAAGGTGCACAATTTATACAGCAGTAGAAATATGATATTCAATTTTCTGAGCGTGTCCATGTGTTGGCTAATAATCAAATATTTATCAAACGACATTAGTCCTATAAGGGCTTTTATACTATTTTAATAGAATTACTATTTCTGCTTTCATTGTGCAATTTTAAAATTCAAACTTTTTAAAGTTAAAATATACAGTACTATAAAACTATTTCATAACCAATGTGTATACATCTTCTGTCATATCAGATTGGGTTCTTTAATTACAGAAATACGAGGTATTCAAAAATGGTCCTCTATAAATTACTCATATTCAAAAACATCCATAATGAGACAAATGTGGTCATAAATGATGTTTCATTAATGAACCTAGACTTCGTTGTTGTCAGCTATATGAGCCATGAGTTTAAAGCTATTATTTTGAAATAAAAAAAGACATTTGGAAAGGAAATAATGTGGTCCAACTCTGTGAGTCACTTCGGCTCAGACATTATAAATATTTAGTAAAGAGGCAATTAGAGGATTTTAAATGTCCACTGTGGGAGACTCCAGGAGGGGGCGGCAGTGCGACGTTAAGGAGGCTAACTGCCGCAAACCTCAAAAAAGAAGAAGAAGAAACTCAGCAACTCTGACGTCATCACGTAGAACGTGCAGCACTGAAGCAACATGGCTCTGAATGGAGGTTTGTGAAGTTATGATCTTATAAGCGAGCGAACTTTGACATTTATCTCGTTTACCCGTGCTACTGACAAATAAGTCTTTTTTCGCGCGCGTGTAGTCATTAATTACCGTGTATAATCTTATTTTTACTAAAAGTGTTCGTCTGCACCGTATAGACTACGTTAGCCCACGTTAGCCGGGTTGGTTTGCTAGCTAGCTTATCATCATTTACCAGCAGAGCACTGCGGCAATGCTAATCACGTTTTATAACAACACAACGAAACATCTAAAGGTTCTAATAAGTGCAAAAGTGTTGTGAAGTCGAGTTAATACATTTGACAAAGGGCTAACAGACAGACAACATATACACACACGCTACAGAAGTGCAAAGTGTGTTATTACAGCAAAAAGCTCTGAATTTTGTGAGTACAGTTGAATAAAATCAACACTTTGTCACTGACCCCAGATGACAAGGACTTCGAGTGGGAGCCTCCAACAGAGGCAGAGATGAAGGTGATCCAGACTCGCAGGGAGCGACAAGACAAAATCAGCAAGCTGATGGGAGACTACCTGCTCAAAGGATACAGGATGCTGGGAGAGTGCTGTGATGTGTGCGGGGTGAGTCAAGTGGACCTTTTACGCTGCGTGTGTGATTTTAGCGTCAATAATGTAGAAAAGATGGAGTCGTTCTATCACGAGTGTTGAAATACGTTTGGTTTGTGTCCCCAGACGATTCTTCTCCAGGACAAACAGCACAAAAACTACTGTGTCTCATGTCAGGAGCTGGACTCTGATGTTGACAAGGACAACCCTGGTACACACACACACACACACACGAGTATTAAATAAACCTGCTGTCTCCTTCCTGTCATGGCTGCTCTTCTTGCTTTGTGCCTGTTTGTAAATACCATTTATGCTTTTTCCCATCTTTCCCCTTCTCCCTTTTCTCCGCTCCCCTCAGCTCTGAATGCACAGGCAGCGTTGTCCCAGGTGAGAGAGAGACAGCTCGCGGCCCAGTCCGCTGCACCGTCCCAGGCCCCAGAACTCAATGGAGGCCCCAGCAGCACCAGTAGTCAGGCAAGTGTGTCCGTTCCTCTGCCCAGACCGGAGCACTGTGAGGGGGCTGCAGCAGGGGGAAGAGCTCTCCTGCCTCCGCCTGCTGTCCCTTCTCCTTCAACCCCTGCACCCACCCCTGCCCTAGCGCCTCCTCGCCCCCCAGTAAGTCCACCCACCCCTGCCATCTCACCTATGTTACTAGAAGCTGAGGAGGCTGTTCTCGTCAAACTTCGGTGGGCCACTAACCAGCTACAGAGTTCGGCCTCCCTGGAATCGAGTATCCAGCTCTGCAGCCTGATCACCAGCTGTGCCAACTCGCTGCGCAGCCTCAAAGAGCTCAGCCAGTAGCCGCCACGGAAAAGGTTGAAACCCTGGAGCGCTGTTTCTTCTTGCCTCTGTTCTGGAATACTGACTCTGGTTCGCTGCCTCGCGGCATCTCCCTTTGACTGACTCCCTGCATAGAACTGAATTTGAAATTGGTCAGCAAATGCACTTGAAATAAGATTAAAATGTCATAAGTTCACAAGTTGCTCTTGAGTTAGCATACCCTACATGGCTGGCAGAAATATCATGTTACATTGTTTCCTTAAATGTTTAAGTACACCTGTTTGAACATTTGACTGTTTTTGTCAATATGTAAGTTCTGATGTAGTGACAAGAACGGAACATGGCTAAATGCACATTCGTCATTGGTATGAATTTAAAACCGTCTGGCCATTAAAACATTTTAAAATAAGACTTAATCTATTATCTACAGTGAAAGACTGCAAACGTAATTCTACAGTTGACTGGCTTTGATTAATCCTAAAAAGGCCACCACATTGATATCAGGGTAAATGATGAGTTGTTCAGTCGGGTGAACAAAGGGTGTTGGTTTGCAAATTCAAACAAAAGCTAAAGCTCTAGTGCCCAAATGTCTGTATAATTGTGTGTCTGCACACGCAACAGTGTCTATGCTGAGATACAACATACTACCACACTGAGTCATCAATTAAAATGTAAAGTATGTGACTGTTGTTGAAAACACCAGTCCTCTGACACGAGATGCATTTTTCTATTTACTGTTCAGTCTGGATTCAGATGGATACCCTTGTCTCCGGTGACGCAAAGATTGTGAATGTGTGCGGGCAGTTCTGAGGTTTTTATTGTAAATATATTTGATACATGATGATGGTGGTGGTGGTGGTGGTGATGGTCATGTGATGCTCAGATGAAATGGGCGACATTCAGGAGTCGAAGTCATAATTCTTCATTCATTAAAACCATCTAGAGCAAATAAACTGTGCACTGTACGTCAATAGACAGCACTTCATATTAGATCAAAAGCCAGCTTCAGTGTTCTAGTTTTCCAATTCTGCAGTTTGCTTCTTTCCACAAGAGGACGCCAAAATGCTAAACACAATGCCGCAAAGTTGAATTGAAAAAACGCTGTATTTAAACTAGTAGTATTTCAAGTACCAATAAACATGTACATTTCCGTTTAAAATGTGTCCCGTGAATTACAGTTGTATCTTTGTTTCAACACAAGTTGCCACAATCACACTGGAAATGAAGTCATTGACACATTTATTTCATTTACCGGTCTGCTGGTAAATGGTGTTGTTTAGGACTCAGGTGTTGGACAGAATGAGTGTATTTGTTGTGTTTGTGTCTCAGCAGTAAACCAGTTCAATCAAACAATACACAGACAGACAGTCTCCCTTTCCCCCAAAAAAACACTGTAGCGGGGCGTGGCGCGGCCGGGAGGAGCCGTGGGGTGGGGTGGGGTGGGGGGGGTCTGTGTCTGCGAACTCTTACACAAAGGAGAGGAAACAAAACAAAGCCAGGAACTGGAAGCGTGACATTAACTTCTAATTCAGTGCCTCTACCGCAGAAGACAGCGGCGCATTTGACTTGATTTGCCTTTGAAAAGCCTGTTTCCGACACATTGGACACAGCGTCTGCTGCGGGAGAGAGGAAGACAGCACCTTTGGGTGACGGTAAGACAGCATTAGACTGTGTGCGGGGTCTCTCCTGCAGAGTCAGCTGTGCGGCGTGGCGATGAACGGCAGTCGGTGCGGCGTGGCGATCAACGGCAGTCGGTGCAGCGCGGCGGACTGTCCGGTGAGCGGCGTCTTCTCGGTAGACGGGCTGCCGCCGCTGCCCAAAGGCCTGAGCGGGATCCTGAACTCCAGCGGCGGGTCGTGGCGGGACATCGAGAAGGTGCACAGCAAGAGAGCGCGCATCCAGGCCGACATCAGCCGGGGCGGTGGAGACGCGCCGCGCGGTCACGGCAAAACGGGGGGACTGGACGCCGCTCTGGCTCTGCTGCGGAAAGAGATGGTAAGGTGGTCTGCGAATATCCTGCCTTTGTCTCTCTCTCTCTGTGTGTGTGTGTGTGTGTGTGTGTGTGTGTGTGTGTGTGTGTGTGTGTGTGTGTGTGTGTGTGTGAGAATAGCGCACAAATTCAACCTGCGCAATTGGCCTGTTTTGCTTCACACAAATCTGCACTTATGATTATAAATACATTTGACAAAATGATCTTAACTCAAGCTTCACACTCTGGCTTTTTCCAATAAAACAAACAATACAAAGTAATGGGGATGAAGATTAAGGTTGTTTTTTTCATACTATTTATGTGGTAGAAGGTGAAAATGAAAGTTCCTCATATGTGAATAATATTTGGTGGCCAGAACATATTTTGTGTTTTTCGTGTAACAGGTCGGCCTGCGTCAGCTCGACATGTCTCTGCTGTGCCAGCTGTGGTCTCTCCACGAGGCCATCCAGGACTACAAGGGCTACTCGCTCCTGTCCGGGGCCTCGCTCAGTGCTGATAATGGATCCTCTGAGGAGGAGGAGGAGGATGAAGATGAAGAGGAGACAGGAATCCCCTCGCAGCCTCTGTCCTCTTCGTCCTTGCCTCTGCCTCCACCCAGCAGCAACTCCAGGGACCAGTGGATCAAAGACTCCTTTCATATTCCCTGATGTAGACACACACACACATGCACCATGCACTGTGCTGTTTTCTCAAAGTTCACGTGTACCTTCAGGCAACACTTACACTAGTTTTTATACCAGAAATCTTCTGGCCGGTTTGTTTTTCTGGCCGTGGGCCAATCAAATGACAGCAAATGAATATCTCAGCAGAAATGAAGACCAACTAAAAGAGAAGAAAATGAAGATAGACAAGTGAGACCCGATGTTATCAGCCTTTTGCTCTTCATTGCATAATATTCATGCTACTACATGCTGCTGGCTTGTCAGTGAAATTGAGCATGTGTGAAGGTCTGATTCCACTTTGGATACTATACATGCCTGTTTGTGGTTTCCTGATCATTTCAGACTTTTTTAAGTCCCTGTTCTGTAAAACAAGCAGGACAATGTTTCCCATCGCACAGTATTTTCTGCCATTTAGTGTCTTGACTGAAGTGTCGTCAATCAGTTATCTGTATTATCTTTAATTCTATGAGCATTTGAGACAGTATACACATTTTTTCTGATCCAAATATAAGGAGGAATTATTTTATTCTATTATTTTATGTCTCCCGACCCTGACGTCTCCTGTCTACAAAAGAGCTACAAAAAAAAGATTGCACGTTACTTCTTTAAAAGTATCTTGGCTGCCTATGAAATGTTAAAAAAGTTTTTGTAACCTCTGTTTTACGTTGTATGTGCTGCTTCTGTCTCGGCGAGGACACTCCTTTTATCTGGACACCTCTCTTGGTTAAATACAGCTATGTGTGTTTATTGAAATACATTTTGCTTATAGAGTAGGCTAATTTTAGGAAACGATTAAACTAAAGGCTGATTCTGCTGGGATTCTACTTGGATGGAGGCATATTAAAACTGTAATTAAATTCTCATAAATAATCAGCTTTTTTCAGTATTATCTGTAGGTAGTGTTCAAATGAAAGCAGCGTGTGTTTTTTTTAAGCTCAAACCTTTAGAACTGTACAAAGCATGGGACTATTCAACTGTGTTCCATGAAGTAAAGTGGCACAGTCTGTCCGGTGGAAACAGTTACATAGGCTTAATGCTTCAGAAAATGCGCCAGTAAATTACTTGTTTTGTTTCTAAATCTTAAAATAAAACTCCAGTGTACACCACAGGCATTCACAGCGTTTCTGTATTTGAATTAAAGGTAATCGGAGGATGAAATTGCTAAATATGACCAACAGGGGACACACTGTCACTCGTCAGGAGAGCTCCTTCCCTGCTGCAGGCCTCCCTCCTCTGACGGTCATGTCGAAAGCAGCAGAGTCGGGGAAACCATTTGCTGCGTGGAGAGCAGGAATGAAGGGGGAGTGACGTTTGGAGTAGACAGCCTCATG
This sequence comes from Anarhichas minor, assembly GCF_050575085.1. Classification (NCBI taxonomy): domain Eukaryota; kingdom Metazoa; phylum Chordata; class Actinopteri; order Perciformes; family Anarhichadidae; genus Anarhichas; species Anarhichas minor. The sequence continues at coordinate 11,424,411 of NW_027466473.1, read as the reverse complement.
CTGTTCTCTATTTATAATCAACATATGTTGTGGTTATTGTTAGAAACGATCTGTCTCTCTGACGTTTAACTGTGTGGGTCTGTCTCTTCGTCACAAAGCATGTCTCCTCACCTGTTTGTCTCTCTTCAAATTGTGTCCTCTTTCTTTCTCTGCCTCTCTTTGTCTTTTTTGTTGTCCATCTATCAGCAATTAATGTTATTATCGCTCCACATAGTTGCTGCAAGTGCTGTTCATGCACTATAGTGAGTGATCATTTGAATAAATAGACACCAGGCTGGAGGTCAGTGGCTGTCAGCAGGGAGCGCTGGAAAGGACTTTAATGTGTTACGCCGTTACAATACGAAGGCCTGTGTTACATGAAAAGTAAAAAATATGTGGAAGCACGGTGGTCAGGTCTGTTCAGGAGGTATGTTGAAAACAGGAAGCCGTACAAACTGTTGGTATACTGAGAGCAATAATGCTCCTTCTGAATAATCGACCGACGGTGTAACATTAGAACAACTGAGTCATGAGAGAGTTGTTCCTGCTGCTGCTGCCCTCCACCCCAGCTGCCTCTGTCCATCCATCCATCCCTGTTCCCCCCCCCCCACCTAAAAATACACTCCTGCTCTCACTGAGGAAAATCCCTGTGCTCTGACCTAGCTTGAACACACACACACACACACACACACACACACACACTGACTGGCCCTCATGGAAACTATTCCTCTGTATTTAACTGGATGAAGCACACGTTTCTTGAAAGCACTGAATGACGCAACAGAAACTCAGGAAGTGCCTTGAGTATGAGCTCAATTCTTATTTTTTTTATAACAGCAATGGGCTTTAGCCTATCCATGTCATGCTTCAGTTAAGTTAAGTGAGTTGCATGACAGCTTTACAGGGTTACACACCTGCAGTAGATGTGAGTGTGCAGAGCTGATTATGTGAAATAGTCAGATAAGCCTGTTCCAGTGACACAGACAGTCAGGATCAAAGTCTACAGGTATGACTGCAGACTGTACAGACTGCAATGTTTCGCACATACAGTCAAGCAGCAAAGATAAAGACCCTTTTTTGCATAATGCTGCATCACCACACAGTCTTTGCATATCCTGTCTGTCTCTCTCTGTCTCTCTCCCTCTGCTGTCACTGAAGGTGGGAGGAGGAGGGCTTGACTAAGCGTGGCTCCGTGTGGATTATTGCCAGAAAGAGAGAGAGAGTTGTCAATGAGAGCCGCTGCAGTTGTTGGGTTGAAACGTGAGCTTCATATCAGGCGTTTTGCCGGCTGTTTGAATGACAGCGAGCAGGGCGGAATCGGTTCCTCTTCTGGCTTAATTGCCAGTTCTGTCCGTCTCTTTCTGTTCACTACACCGCGACATTTCTGAGCGTGACTCCACTTACTGCCAATGAGTGCAAGTCGCAGTTTGTGTGAAGCCTATTATCATCAGCAACAGTAGCAGCAGCAGCAGCAGAAGAAGAAGAAGAAGAAGAAGAAAAAGAAGAAAAAGAAGAAGAAGTCCTTTTAAGGAACTTTGATTATTGTTGCGCGGAGGAGCGCGAGGCTTTCTTTCTTTTTCCTGTTTTGTAAGTTGTATATCTTACCAGAGGAAGTTATGACTTCGGTATGGAAAAGACTGCAGCGCGTTGGTAAAAAAGCGTCAAAGTTTCAGTTTGTCGCCTCTTACCAGGAACTCGTGTTGGAGTGCACAAAGAAATGGTGAGTCTGGATCTTTACAATTACTTCGAGAGATTTTCTGCCATGACCCATGTGAACGTTTCTTCCTGTTTGACATCTAAATAACTCCCCTAACAGGTTTAGTATGTTAGCTGTAATAAGCCTCTAGTATGAAAATGATCATGGGCGTACCTCTGCGCATGTAGCCTCCATGAGATAAGCGGTTCCACGGTGATAGTGGGTTCGATTCCCGACCGCGCCTATTGACAAGGTTTGTGTTAACCTTTAGACAGTTATCAGGACACAGTCCATTCTAAAGCATCATTGTTCTTTAAAGACTGATGATTTAATATTACAGTAAGTATTTGTGCAGAGACATTATCTATCATGTAACCATTATGACAATGAATAACAGTCTGTATTTGTTACTTGCTAATGTTTTACTATCACTGTCACTCCCTATTTATTTTGAATATGTATACAAATTCAGGCAACTAAGGCCAAGTGTCTGTGTACATTGTGGGCAAGATTTGGTTTTACATTCAACATCAACATTCAATCATGTACCGTTGTAATTAAGCACAATCAGTATAGTCTCACTCTTATTTCATTTCAAAGCTCCAATCCAATCACTTTGTAGTGCTCAAGCTCTGTAGGGCTTCCCCCTCTTGTGCAATTTCCTGTTGTACAAAACATTTGGGAGGTGACCAGGTGATGCAGCATGAGGCATTATTCTGCTCTGACACGCACTGACACAGCATCGGAGAGAAAACATACTAATATACTGTCAGAAATTGGCAGTAAAGGGTGCTGCTATCGGGTCACGTTGAAAAGCGAAAACTGGAAAATAATATCACCACCTTTTCCTGGAGCCACCTTCGTATCTGTCCAGATTACTCTGAAGTATGGACTAATTGTGTAAGCGGCTTGTTGTCGGCACGATAACAAACCGTTTTGTTTTTTAAAATGCTGCATTGATTGAAGGCTCTTTGTCAATAAAGTGTCAGAGTTTGATCAGCGGCAGAGAGCTGTTATGTGTGCAAACAGACGGGACGGGATAGAGTTATTTAGAAAGAGTGACAACTCCCACACATGATGAAATCAGAGTTGATAAGCCGTTACCATGTTAGTAACAACAGAGGGAAGGAGAAGAGAGGACAGCTGGAAGACTGGAGATTAATCCAAAATCCTATTCGGCATAAAGTTGTTTTTCAAAAGGAAACCAACCTAAAGTTCTTGTAATTAAATCTAGTGGTCAGAGTTACTGATACTTAAAGATCACCTCAAGCATCAGAGGCGGGAAAATAATCTTTGGTCACAAAGAGGGTTGAAAGCGTCTCACAAGTCACATGTTTGTGTGTGCGTGTGTGTGTTTGGGGGGGTTGTTCTAATTTAGTGCTATGATTTGAAACCATTGGCTTTCTTAGAAACTGTCGCCCCTATATACACTTGTTACTGTGATGCATTTAAAGTTACCACAAAGAACTTTAATTTGATGTCAATTGTGGCGGTCCCTGAAAGCAGTAGTGTTTCCGAGCATCACAATCCCTTTAGAAAACCTCTCCTTTTACTGAAACAGGGTCATACAGTGTGATCCATGCAGTCTTGGTTCTGGTTCTCCCGTGCCTCCGTTCCCTCCAGCGGGCCCAACAATACAGCCTGGGTGTCAGCAGTGTGGTGTTTTCACTGCTCCGCCTTGTGACTGCAGGTCAAAGGTGGCAGCAAAGCCGGATCTGGGTCGGTCAGCAAGCGGGCTGGAAAGAGTCAATCTTTTCACTGATGGTCTCGTTTACTAGGTCAAATAGAGGCATCGGCATTAACTTGAGACTGTTTCGTAACCAGTTAAAAATGTCTCACAGTAACTTTAAGTAATTCCAGTTTGTTTCATTGACTCATTTTTTAAAGTTGACTTTATATCATAACATGTTATGTTTTTATTTCAGTTTATAAATCATTATATTCTGCTTAAGTATACCAAATAAATAATTCTTAACGATTCCCCAAAGTGTAACGATTTGATGTTAGATGTTAAAAAAAGTATTGTTAACATCTTAATTCATCATGGCTGTGTGCAACGAAGTACAAGTTTCGCTCTTTTGAGAGCTCTGAACATTAAAAAGTTTTAAAATTGAAATGTTATGTAATTATCGGCATACATACAATGTTCGGCATACAACTAAATATATTGTTAATGTGTTAATGTTGTATTAGTGCAAATTAACAGAGTAGCCACAACAGAGTTTGAAGTTTTCACAACTAAAATCGAATATTCTTTTTTAGTGAAAATAAAACGCTTCAATAAAACGGAAATAAAAAGGTAAATTGTTTGAGTTCATAAACTTAAATGGTTTAAGGCTGTCGGTTCCCTCAAACAGTTTGAATTAAAGAAATGAATTCAGTTTTAAACAGAGCTTTACACATCAGTGACGTTCAGCTCATTGTTTAGCTGTCCACAACTTTACTGTTATGGTTCACTCTTACAGCTGTCATAGTGTAAAAGTAGAGAGTGACCAAAGGGAGCAGTGAGCACCTATAGGTGTAGACAGAGCCAGATATTTACCTCAGGGGTTTTTAGAGACCAAAAACAGAGCTAAAAGAGAGAATATTGAATTACATTCATCAGGTTGCCACAACTTTAAATGTATCATAGTGTTGCTCTGTAGCTGTCGGATGTGGACGTACAGGTCAATCAAATTAGTCCTCGTTCAGCTCGACCTAATGTTACATGCGGTGCATTCAGAATATTCGTTGACAGGCCCAGGAAATATGCAAGTAGTGCGCCACATCAACTTTAATTTCTACAATATTCTCAATGTTGTCTTCACAATCTTGTTTCTACTGCCTCTAAGCGGAAAGAACAATTACACGATACCATGACTGGAAGGACAAGATAATTCACCATTACAAGCTCTATTGGATAGAGGAATTGAAAACACAGAGGGGCCAAAGATAAGCAGGCCCGGACGTTTGTACATGACAACATGACGTTGACAGAGACAGTCTATAGATATAATTAAAGACTTAGCAACAGGCTATTTTTACAGTAACACAAGGAGTGCTTTATGTGACCAAAACATGAGATGGACTTAGTGAGTAAGTTGATTTATTTTACTGTCTGTAAATGTGCATGTGTTCTGTTTTTACAGTGATATCGCAAACACAATCACAAACACCACATGCTGTTTAAAAGCCAAACATTTCTACATGGATGTGGGTAATATGTGTCCCTCCTGTAGTCAGCTGTGGACTAAACCATTGTCTGCTGAATGACAAAACACCAACCACAATTACAGTAATTACATGTTACACAACTGCATTACACCCCCATGTTCGCCCGTGTAAAACCCATAGTTACTAAGCTCACTGGTTCAGAAGATGTTTTTGTGTCTTTGTGTTTCGGATCATACGTTATAGTCTCCTTGTTGGTGCTGTTCCTTCTTTCTCCCCTCCATCATCCCCGCTGTGCCGGTCAGGCTATTTCTAATGCCACTCCTGACCCCCTAACACACATACAGTACCACATAAACACTTACACACACGTGCCCTCTTTATACTTGAGCACTGATACACTGCAACTTGAGACAATATTTATCGATTCTATGAACTAACATTCTAAAGAGCATATGTAGGTGTTGAAACAGAGTTGTAAAGATAACATATTTAAAGTTGGCTCTGAGATTTGAAAGGTATTAGGAATTATTAGTATGTGCTGGTAATATTTGGTGTGTGTGTGTGTGTGTGAGTGTGTTCTCTTCCTACTTCCTGTCAAGATGCACGCCTCACATTCACATACTCCGACTCAGATCACGTGACTCCAGTTTCACTTCCTGTGCCACAGAGGACTGAGAAAATACAATGGAGAGTGTTTCAAACACGCATATACAAAATGATAGGCACACACACACACACACACACACACACACATATTATACATTGTGTAGCCGAACATACAGATAAACAGCTGCATGAAATACACACATATGCTGTACACACATTCACAATTCTACCAATGAGCTCACAGCACTCTGCATAAACACTCATATCAGTGCCTTGTCTTTGACTGGAAGGAATGATCCTCCAGTGATTCACAAGACTTTCTATTACAACTTGTGTTCTCTTTTTTGTATAAAATCCACTTAGTTTGGAGACGCGATTTAATGAAGTTCGAACATCCTTTCACCGAGGCTTTTTGTAAAGTTACTAATGTTGATCAAATGGTTGTTTTGGCTGTTTCCTTTTTGGAGAAGAGCAGATTAATATCAAGTAACAACATGAGGCAAGGCGTCATTTCTGTGTGTTGATGTGTTTTTTGTTTCGTTTCTGTAGGCAACCAGACAAGCTGAGGGTGGTGTGGACCAGGAGGAACAGACGCATGTGCTCCAAGGTGAAACCACTAAACCACCACAAACATACACACACACAGAGGCGCACACACAGTCTCCAGAGGTGGAAAGTAACATTCAGAGGGGAATAATGTACGTTTAACTGCACTGCTTTTATTTTAAAGCTTTAGTTACCACTTACTTTGCAGATTCAGAGTATTAAAAAGAAAATTATAAATTAAACTACCTGGTAGTATGTAAAGTTTGAAATGAGCTCCACCTTGCAGGTGCAACATTAAACGGATGTACACGTTGATTCATCAATTATAAAATATATATTATTCCGAAATTAGACAGAAGTTGTTTTGCATAATGAGTAGTGTTACTTTTAGTACTTTAAATGTTTTGATGCCCATACTTTTACTCAAATTACATTTTGAATGCAGGACCTTTACTTGTAACAGAGTATTTATACACTAAGCGTTGCTATTTCTACTAAAGTAACAGTTCGGAGTACTTCTTCCATGACTGACAGTCTCACCAGTGTTGTTTGTTGTGCAGCTCCACAGTTGGCAGCCTGGAATCAAAAACCCCTACAGGGGCATGGTGGTGTGGCCTGTCCCAGAGAACATCGACATCTCTGTTACACTCTTCAAGGTACCAAAACAACAGAATACACTGTTTACTCCACACACACACACAGACGGGAGCAATTAGAGGGAACAATGGAGAGTGACGAAATATAACCAATGCAGATGCTTCCATAAAGAGCACGAGGGGTCAAGAGTTCAGAGTATTTTTTTAATCCCAAAAGCAAATTGCAGCGAAGCCAAGTCACACATCAATCACACAACAAAAATAATATAAACAGAAACTTATATTATGCTATATATCGTCTTGTATTGATATGGCAAGATGCTTCATTTGAATTGCATAGATGAGTATTGGAAATAACATAATAATAATAATAATATACACTGAATATGTACATATACACACAGTTATACAGTTAAAACAGAAATAGGAATGTATGTAGAAGAATGTAGTATACATGAATGTATACGGTTAACATTGTTAACATTTAAGTTAGATATTGGATAGAAATAGTCAAAATAAACACAAATTCACAGTTGTATAACAATAATATGTGTGTCACATTTACACCTGTTATATCATAACATAATCTGTTATACAACCAGAAAAATAAATTCATGTATTCATTAAATGGCAACATTTACAAAAGAGTTTGTGCAATGGTCGGACTGCAAATTGTATTGTTGTTCTCACCTCTTCAGGAGGTCAATGCTGATGAATTTGAGGACAAAGAGTGGACCTTTGTAATTGAGGGCGTAAGTATCTCTTGACTACTCCACCTCTGCTTATGATTCTTTAAATTGATACGATTCAAAATCCTTTACGGATCATGGCTGTTTTTGTTGGCCATGTAAAGGAGACCAAGGGACATCGTAAGGTGCTGGCATCAGCAGACATCAACCTGAAGCGGTTTGCCAGTCTGACGCCGACCCAGACCGACCTGACGCTGAAGCTGAAGCCGCTGTCTGTCAAAGTGGTGGAGGCCACGCTCAAGCTGTCGCTGTCATGCGTCTTCGTTCGTGAGGGGAAAGCCACGTGAGTAGTCGTTTTATCTCACAGAGTAGTGCTTCAACAATACGTACTTGAAAATGGACACCGATTACAAAAACAAGGAAGAGTTTTTATGTGTCGTATATATTATACTTGTTGTAAATAATAAAATTCCACTTTGGAGGTTGAGAAATGAAGCCTCGACCACATTTAATATACTGACTGGTTTATTTGTCGAAGGGATTTCGTTCCTCACTAAGTAATGACTATGTGGTAAATGTTTGCTCTCATGTTCTTGCTCCCCAGTGATGAAGACATGCAGAGTCTGGCCAGCCTGATGAGCGTCAAACCCACAGATATCGGCAACATGGACGACTTCAATGAGAGCGATGAAGATGAGGACAAGAAGTCTGTCACTGCTACAGGTGGGCAGACTTACACAACCACTGCTTCTTCTCGCTGATCTTCACTGTGAGCGTTTTCTTCTGACATTTCCTCCTCCTCTGCCTTCTTTTTCCTCCTGTCACTTATTTTGCTCTACTCTGTTCTGGTAGCTGCAGTTGTTCCACACACTCTAACTCGCCCAAATCGCCCTGCTCCCCCTCCACCTGACAAGCGAGACTCCACTGGACCCACTTATGCAGCCTCAGGTAGCTTCCTCTTGCCCTTTCTTTCACCTGCTCCTGCTGTTTGTTTCTGTTGCCAGAGAGGAGGAGGAGGTGTGAACAGGAACTCTCTCTCTCCATCTGTCTGTTATTGGGAGGCTCAGTTTATATAACAGTAATTCACACACTCGTGCCATTTGCTCTGCATACCACATATTTCTCACCTAGACATTATTGAGAATCATGTGATGACCAATGCCACAGACGTTTGTTTGGAGGCGTGAAAAGCAACATGGCATTCAAAGGTGAATGTGTCCAGAGAGGCATTACTGTCAAACCACCAATCTAGTTGCATGGCTTTAAGGCGTACGTTGTTATCCGAATAGGCACCAGTGGTGGAAAAAGTATGTACATAATTTACTTAAGTAGAAGTAGTAATACAAAACAATGAAAAATACTAGTAAAACTGCTGCGTTCATTAGAAATCCTACTTCAGTAAAAGTACAGCAGTATTTAATTACCAAATAAAATGAAAGTACCAACAATACTCATTATGCAGAGTGTCCCCTTGTTAAATATATGATATGATAATTATCACTTGTGTATTAATATGTGAGAAGCATTTTTGTTGTCGTTGGTCGAGGTGATTTTGAATTGTTAATATAAAATGTGGTCAGTTTAATCTGCAAAAAAACTCCACTCTTATAAAGATATTTCTAAATGCAACAAAATAAAATGATAATACTAATTATTATTTTAAAAAAGCTGGTTGCTGCACTACAATGATTCAAATTGAGTTTAGAATATTGTGAAATGAGTTCACTTGCGTTAAAAGAGATGATCTTCCATTTTTTATGAGAAAGGAAAATGAAATAAGATGTGTTATAGTTACTGGTTATGTAACCAGTAACTATAACTGTCAGATAAATTAAGTGAAGTGAAAAGTACGATATTTCCCTCTGAAATTTGGTGGAGTAAAAGTATAAAGTAGTAGAAAATGGAAATACTCAAGTAAAGTACCTCAAAACTGCACTGAAGTACAGTACTTAAGTAAATGTACTAAGTTAGTTTCTACCACTGATGTTCTCACCTTTAGTCAAATCATCAACTGTCATTGACTCCCAGTTAGTTTCATTTTCATTCTCAATTCATAACTTTTTCCTTCCTGTCTTTTTCATAATTTCTCTTTCTGCAAAAATCTACTTTCCCTGATCCATCCATCCATCCATCCATCCATCTACTCATCCAGCCTGTGGGCGTGATGGCGGTCCTCCCAGTCCTGCTGTCCACTCCCGCCCTCCTCTACCTATTGCTCCTCGCCCATCGCCCCGTCGCAGCCGGCACCCCTTCACCACCGCCCCTGTTCAGTCAGAGATCCAACCTTCCCCCGGCCCCTCCCCTCAGCCCTCACCCAGATCCAAGCATAAAAAATCATCAAACCCTCTTCTCCTTGAGGCTCTTGTTTCTTCTGACCCACTACCTAATCCTCCAAACTCACAGCTCACAGCGGCTACTCCCTCAATCCAAAGTGCCTCCGCTCTCCTGCCTCTCTCTGATGTGTCTCCTGCAAATCCTCCATCCCCCAAATCCTCCAAAGCACTCATAATCACACCTTCGACCCAAAACATTTCCTCTTCCATTCATCCTCCATCTCCCAAATGCTCTGGATCTGTGTCAGTGAAGCCTTCTTTAGCAGTGCCGTCTGTTCCCCTAAATTATTCTTCAAATACCCCCTCAAAACTGCCTTTTCAGCAGCCCAGCACCTCCGAAGCTGGCATTACCTCATTAACTCCCAAACTTCCCTCCCCTGCATTGCCATCACCCATGACTTCTTCCTCCACGGCTCCCCAAATGTCTTCTTTCACTGTGTCCACTACTATGACCCATCAGACCACCTCTACTGCCTCCCATTCTCTCCCACCTAAATCCTCCTCTCCCTGTAAGCCCACCCTGTCCTCTGAGCCTCCATCCGCTCACCCTCCACTCACCCGGACCCTCTCTCAGCCTCCCTCTCTGCCCAGAATCTTCCAGCCATGCTCAGGAAAAGGTATCAATGTGGCTGGCTGGCAGACAGGCATGCTGCATGCTTTCCACTAACTGATTCCTTATGTGTGCTGGTCTGGTCTGACCTTGTCTTCCACATGATTTAGAGTCATGCCCATGTTACTTTACAAGTCAAAGGCATGCTACTTATATACAGTACGTGTGGTTTGAGGAAGATCAGTTTGTGATGATATCAGAGTTAAACATCTGAATGTTTTGGCATTGCTGCAGTACCTCAGGCAAGAACAAAGGAAAGTTTTGCGGCCGTTTTAGAAGTGCTAATTTGGTATCTAATTTGTTTTTTTTCACCATATTTTGCCTCAGTTTTGACTCGTGTTGATTAAATCCAACTTTCTATGAATATAAACCAGTGTACTCACAAGTTCAGGATACAGGGAAAACATAACATGAAGTTTTTTATTAAGATTTGAATCACACCATCAAGGAGGTGAATCTTGTCCAAAAGTTTGGTGCGTTTCAATCCATGCTGACAGACTTCTCCACATCTTACTAGCACCTTGTTATTCCTAAACTACTTTAACAATGCACATTAAACCCCCTCGGGGATAATATTACTTGTTATAAATAATAACAATATATCTCATGTAATGTCAAATCCAAACATAACTCGTAGTCCATCAATAATTCACTATTCAAAATATACATAAAACTCATAACATTCTGACATGTACACCATAAGGAGATATGTGCAAATTACAAAACTTTTTTATTAAAAGCTTTTGAACATTAAGAAAATTAAATATTGAATTCAACCTTTTTAATTATATTGTTGTGTATTTATAGCATTTTGATTACTTTGAATCATTGTCGAGACTTCAGCAAACCCGTGTGTTTTGTTCCTGACAGATACAGATCTCTTCTGTGATGGTGGAATACAATTAGTAAAATACATAATATGAAATTGGCTGTGCTGTTCCTCTTTCACTCTTTGCCTCTCGCTAACTATGCATTGGTTTGTCTTTATTCCTCTCTCGTTCATCACTCCTCGTTCTCCCTCTCCTCTCCTCAGTTCCTATTTCACATCAACGGCGCCCCCCGGAGGATCAAACTCCTGATGATCTTACTTCAGTCTCCGGTCTGTCTCTGCTGTGACTGTCTAGAATAACAAGATGCTCCACTACTAATATTCTTTTCAAATCTTAAAAATCTTTTCTTCTCTTCTGTCCTGCTTTTAATATCTTTCATCGTCTGTCCTCTCAACTAGGCCGTGCTCACATCTTCAGACCTCAGGTTGTCAAATCAATCCCCCGCCCCTCATCTCCATCTCCCTTTTCCGCTGATGCACCTCCTCTTGAGTCCACTCCTCTCCCCAAAACTCACCCCAGTATCTTAGAGTCAGGTAACCAATGTCAATGTCATGTTTTATTTTCCTCTGACGTCTTCCGCCATCATTTCACTCTTTCCTATAAACCTGCTTCATCTCCCCTGTTTCCCATCTCCGCCTCCTCTTCCCTCCCCTTCCTCTCTGCTTTCCTCAGGTGCTCAGGGGACGTGGTTGACATCTGCTAGTGACATCACTCCTGTCCCCCTGCTGAGTAGTCCGGACCTTGATGCCCTCTGTGACCCCGCCGCTCCGGCCCTTACTGCCTCCCTTCCATTCTCCTCACCCCCTCGCTCCTCGTCTCTTTCCACCTCAGTTTTATTCTCCTCTCCTCCCTCTCAGCTCGCTGTGTCTCCTTCTGCTCCTTCTGCTCCAATCAGCTCCTGTCAGTCAGGTATATTAGCCAGCTAATCAAATAATCTCATGTCTTTATTACAGCCAAGACAATTATCTCATGTTTTTTGATGTATAGAAATGTCTCAAGCAGATTTCATCAAAAAAATAACCTCGCTTTTGCTCTTTCAAGGTTCAGCCTTCCCCCTCGCTCAAGTAGACGAGGAAACAACTGAGAGCCCTCTGCGCCGGGACAAGAGTTCTCCTCAAAATAACCGGGCAGTGGCCAACATCAGAGTATCCAACCAGCCAATCAGACCAGCCCAGGATTCAAAGGTGGCCATCAAAGATGAACCAGCAAGTATCAGGTGAGGTCATGGGATGATATCACATGAGTGATTCAATTTTTATTGCTTGGTTTGGATCCTGTGTTTGGCTACGAGTCGCTGTGTGAGGAGAGAATGTGTCAGCAGACCACAGAGCTGAAGAGGCGCCTTGACGACTGTGGCACTCAGCACAGCTTGCACACAGAAGCAAGCACACAGAGCACATCTGTACACTTTAAGATGGGCTACCTGCTTGAAATTGCATGAATGCTTCAAAGAATAGTTTTTTGCCGAATGCTCTTATTAGCTTTTTTGGTGAGAACATCAATAACGTTCTCATGCCTGTCTTTCAAATATGAAGCTACAACTAGGAGAAAGTTGGCATTGCATAACATAAACACTGGAAATGGGGAAAGCAGTAATCCTGTCTCCATCCAAAGGTAACAAAATCCACCTACCGCACCTTTAAAGTTCACTAATTAACATATATCTTGTTTGTTTAATCTGTACACAAAATACTATGTATTTAACCCTGTAAAGGGAAGCAACGTCATTTTTTACGCTTTTTATACGGATTAATATAATGTGTTAATTGGTGAGCTTCACAGATGCTGGTAGGCTAATTTTGTTACCTATTGGACAGAGCGAGACTAGCAGTTGCCCACTCTTAATGCAAAAATAAGCTAACCATATAGGAAGGTAGCTTCATATTTACCGCACAGACATGAGAGTGGTATCAATCTTCTAACATGGATCTTCTAACTCTCAGCATTAAAAGGAAATAAGCTTTCCCATAATGTCAAACTATTCCTCTTAGGTGCACAGATGTACAGTTAATTCAGCGTCTCCATACTGTTGCCGATATCGATCTTTGTAGGATCTTCAGAGTGCATCATTGGGATGAACATTTTTGGGAGTTGGGAGTTGGGAATGGGAGTTATTCCTCCAATCCAATCACATGTATCGATCAGCATCATGGTAAACTCATTATGGTCTAAATGATCCCAAGCTGACCCACCTTAGTGCTGACTGAGGCAAACCTGCTTCAGCTTGCGTGTGTGGTTGAATAACAGTTTTACCTTGTTTGTTGATCAAGAGATTTGTGAAACTATTGCTCTAAGGCCTCACGGTTGCTTGATGCTAACATGTGCTAACAGTTGAGCGTGTACCCTGCCTCCTGTTGCACTGACCTTCCTTTACACGGCAGTGGAGTAATGATCAGGTCTCTGCTCTGAGGCCTGCTTGTTTCCACCCGTAATCACCTCCTGCACGGTCAGCCTTGTGAATTGTCACCCACTCATCTCTCGAGCCTGACCTCCAGTATTTCTGTCCCCAGTCCTGCCCAGTCACGTTCAGAGCTGATAATAGCCCCGCCCCCTCCATGGCCCTTCTCCTGCTGCGAGAGCTCCACCCCTCAGCAGCCCTCCACCAATGTTGTGGCAGCATTTATCACTCCTAAACAGCCAAATGCTCAGGGGGAAACTGATTTGAAAACACCAACTAATGAGATGGCTGTTATTAGCGCCTTTAAGGCCGAAAAGCCGCCACTGGCAAAGCCTGAGCCAGAGCCTGACTTTGACGACATCATCTTTGAGTCGCTTGAGTCACAGCGACAAGAATCAGGGGGCTTGTTTCTGGAGGAGGATGACTCTAAGCGAGATACTATCAAAAGGTGTCCTCCGGGGTGAGTATTTATATTTGCAGATAAAATCAAGGTCCAGAGCATTAAAAAATAAGTTTGCAAAATGTGAACTGATGGTGCTGATAATAAACACACACACACACACACACACACACACACACACACACACACACACACACACACACACACACACACACACAGACACAGATTGAGGATTAAGTAATATTGTTTATCTGTTCTGCAGTCTGCAGAAAAACAATGAAAAGGTGGGTGGAGAAAATCCATCACTGACGGAGCAGTTAGAGGGAGCAGCGATGAAGAAGGAGGTGATGATCAATGTAGAGCAGGAGAAGCAGAGGGAGAAACAACAAGAGGAGGAAAGGAGGAGGAAAGAGGAAGAGCAAAGAGCAATGCTCCAGAAGCAGGAAGAGAGCAGAAAACATGAGGATGACAAGAAGAGACTGTTAGAGGAGGAGAAGAAGAGGCTCTTACAGGAGGAGGAGGTCAAGAAAGAGAAGGAAAGGAAGAAACCTGAGGAGGAGAGACTTCTGAAGGAGAGAAGAGAAAGACAGGAGAAGCTGAGAGAAGAGGAGGAGAAGAGGAAGCGGAATGAAGAGGAGAGAATGAAAAGAGAGCAGCAGAGGAGACTGCTGGAGGTGGAGGAGAAAAAGGACAAATGTAGGAGGGAGGAAGAGAGGAGACTTGAGAGAGACAGATTCTTGAGGAAAATGAAAGAGGAGGAGCAAAAAGGGAAGGAGGAGGTGAGAGTGTTTGAGGAGCAAAGGAGAAAGAGGGAGGAAGAGAAAAAGAGGCTCCTTGAAGTGGTTGAGCAGAAGAAGATGAAGGATAAATGCTTGAAGGAGGAAAAAGAGATGGAGCAACAGAAAATGAAAGAGGAGGAAGAGCGAAGAAAGAGGGAGGAGGCAGAGAGAAAGAAAAATGAGACAGAGGAGAGGATGCAGAGGGAGGAGGAGCAGAGAAGGAATGAGGAAGAGAGAAAGAAAAGGGAGGAAGAAGAGGAGAGGAAGAGGAGGGAGGAGGAGAAGAAGAGGGTCAAAGAAGCAGAGGAGGGGAGAAAGAGGGAAGAAAAGGAAAGAGTACTCGAAGAGGAAAAGGAGAGGGAGGAGGAAAGATGGAGAGAGGAGAAAGAGAAGGAGAGACTCATAAAAAAGGAGAAGGAAAGGATGGAGAGGAGGAAAAAAGCAGAGGAGAAAAGGCATGAAGAGGAGGAGGAGAGGAGGAAAGAGACACTCTTGAAGGAGCAGAAAGAAAAGGAGAGACGACTGCAAGAGGAGCAAATGAGGCAGGAGGCAGAGAAGAAGAAAAAGGAGAACGAGGAAAAGAAAAAGAGGGACGAGGAGGAGAAGAGACATTTAGAGGAGAAAGAGAAAGCAGAACGAAAATTGAAGGAGGAAGAAGACAGGAAAAAGAAAGAGGATGAACAGAAGAACAAGCTTCTGCAAGAGAAGGAAGAGATGGGAAGACGAAAGAAAGAGGAGGAAAACCAGAGGAGCAAGGAGCAACGAGCTGCTCCGACCTGCACTCTGGAGGCCAACAAGTCAGATGAGGATAAGCAAAAGATGAAAACTTTAGTTTCTCCTTCTTCTTTGCCAGTTCCTCAGCTAAACAAACACACCGACGCCCCTCCTCCCACTTTCACATACTCGCCCGCGGCTCTTAAAGATGTAACACAAACTCCACTTCCTGCTCCCCACCTTCCTCCTCCGGACAAAACCAGCGTGACATCCGAGCAGCTGCCCTCACACATTCTCAGCCAATCACAAAACAGAAAGATGACCCTTCAAACAGTTGATAAACCAAGCTCTGCCACCAACGAGCGGTGAGTTACACCACTGAAATAAAAAGTGATTATTTCACTGTAGGTGTTGATATTACATAACTCAAATGGCTGTCATCTGCTTTCTTAATCTGCAAATAAAATCAATTTACCAAAAAGTCACTTTAAATTCACTTTCTGCTGATTGAAACATCAGACTTTGTTCTGCAACTCTGTCCTAAAGTGGTATCAAGTTGGGCTGAATCCTTATTTCTCTGTTCTTCTGTGATGATTCTTTTTTGATTCTCTGCTCATGTAAGATTTCTTTGATTGATCTGTGTTGTAGGGGGAGGGGCAGATCAATCCCCAAAGTATTGATGCCACCGATACTAAGTCTTGTCTTAAATATCGACACTACTAGATCGTGCTTACGAGCACTCTTTGCTTCTCTGCTGCTGTTTTGTGTGCACGTGTGATTTTAAGAAAATTCACACAATAAAAATGCATTGTTTACCATTGAAATCTGTCTTGCATTTTAACATGCAAATGTATTCACAAGTAACCATTGATGCATTTACCTCATTAATAATGACATATTTTCCAGCTATTTTCCAGTATTTATCAGTGGTCATGGCCGTGGTATTACTTGGTATCAAATTTTGTGGCATAACCCACCCCTACTATTAGTTTTTTGTGTTGTCGTTGTTGTGTGGCTTTCCTCCTCTCCCTTTCCTATTTCTGCTGGATTCTTTTTGAAATTCTTCAACCTGCCCCCCTTATATTTTTCCCTCTTTCTCTCTCCTTATTCCAGTCTTGGGCAACCCTCTCTGTTAAAGGAAGGTTCATTGGCAAACATTGTTATCCCAGAAAAGAAAATATCGGCCACATATTCTCCACATAGCACCTGTTCAGGCCCCAATGTTCAGGATAAACCATTCACATTAGAGGTCTTAAGCCTGGTGCCACCTCCACAGAGGCTGTCTGATGAAGAGGTTCCTCTATGGAAAGCGCTAGAAGGGAGAAGTGGGAAAGATACATCTGAAAAGATCTCTGCAATGGAGGGTGCAAAACCTTTGTGCAGAGGGTAAGAATGGATGAGGGGATGTCTGTCTGTCTGCTTTGTCTTTCTTTCTGTGTATCTGCGTGTCTGTCTGCTTTGCTGTTCTGGCTTCTCAATGATGTAGTAGGTATGAAAATGTAAAACTAAGACCCCTTCATGCTTTTATCCCTTTCTTCTAGCTCACAAAGAGAAGATGCTGCTGAGGTGGACACCCCTGTCAGGCAGGAGCCCCAACCAATAACAGTAAAAGACTCAGAAAACCATCACATATTCCCATCTCCTGCTGAACCCGGCGCTCCACCAGTTATAGAGGAGCCCAAAGAGCCAGAGGGACCCAGCGTTGAACCAGAAACCTCACCCGAGGTTTCCCCAAAACCGACCCTCGAGGGAACAGCTTTGGCGCTAGAGCCGCTGCTTCCCGCAAAACCAGAACCAGGACTGCGGTCGGAACGAGTTCTTCAGCCATCAGGAAAACCACAACAGGAGGGAGCAGATGAGGAGAAACCAGCCGAGGTCTTGACTGGTGGTCGGGAGAGTTTCACCAACAATAAGGAGCCAGTGTGCGAGGCAGAAAAGCAGCTGTGGGCGACAGTAGAGGAGACCACAGCGGAGACAGGAGTGGAAAGTAGTGAGAGCACCGAAGAGAAGGATGAGGAGGGTGGTGTAACAGGGGGGTGAGTCAGTGACGATTCCTTTGCAGCATGGCATATGTCTGCTTTTGCTTGCAAACGACTACAAACACACACTCTCACAGACACACACACACACACCTGCACATGTACTGACTAACATTCCTCTATGGTGCTGCAGCCTAACCAGTGCTTAGTTGCAATTAACCTCATCTGATGCTGTTCTCTTCATCTCACCCACTGTCTATGCTGTTAGACTGGCTGTTTAAATGGACATTATTTGATGAGAGCTTTTCACAAGACTACATTTTGTGTGCGTGCGTGTGTGTTAGTGCCCAGAAATGTGCACACGCAGAGGCAGACGTGTGTGTTACAGAGCAGCAGTTGGGGCCGCCTACTGGCTTCATGTCAGCAGTAGTTGGGGTGTTGTATAAAGGGTGAGTCTCTCTGCCTGCCTATTGCCTATCTGATGCGTCTATTTTTATTTAAAAATAACTAATTAATGAATTTAGTTAAATTAATTGTTTAAGTGTGAGGCATTATGCTAAAAAAGTGTTGTAGACCAAGCTTAAATACAGTCAGAATATATTGCCAATAACTGCTAATAATTAGACGACTTTTGGATGATTCAATAACTTGTCAAATGCAATAAAAAATCTTTCTAAATGTTTCAAAAAGCAGGTGCAGTAAAAACACATGCATTATAACTTAAAATACAAATACAACTTCAAAAGAGGGATAATATTTGTACACTATTGACTGAGGTAGTATAATAATTAAGAGCTATGACTTCAAAACTATAATTATGTTTTCAACAAATAATCATATCAGAGGTTATAAAAGTGTTTTAAAGTTAAATGCACGCCTTTTCTAAGCAGTATGTTTACACAATTTAGCCTATTTATCATACATGTTATTAATCAATTTAAAGAGACATTTTATTACATTTTGATGACTTATTACTTTATCTCTATGGGAGTAATGCTGGTATGGGATGGCTATACATTTTGCCATAACACACATATTGTATATGAGTGCTTAATGCTCTGGAAAACCAGAAACAGTTTGGTGTTTAGTAACTGCTCTTCTGAGAAAAACTGCACTCAAAAGCCACCATTTACAACGATACACCATGCTGTTGGTCCAAGTGGTTGATCAACCATTGTTTTGTTTCTTGGTTATAATCCATTCAGTGAGCTGTCGAACACAATGTGCTCATCTTTTCAGTGTGTAGTAGAGAATTTGTCTTGTGCATATATACGTATATGGGCTAGTTGTGTAATCTTTCTCTGAGCTGCATGGCACTAGAAAGCGTTTTCATGTCTTCTGGTCACGTTTTCTTAATCATGCCCGAGGTTCTTTAGTGTTGTGCACTAAGTAGAAATAAAGTGTGGGGTGGTTCTCAGTGCAACCAACAATACATGTTTCCTCCGTATGTTTTGGACAAGCACCAAAACAAAGTCTGAGAAAACTGAACTACTTAATCAAGCATGCTGACTGGCTTTCCGTCCAGCTGTTCAGAGCATGAGGTCATTTTAGGGTGAGAACTGTCTCAGATATTTCCTATCCCTCGTCTCTGTCCCTTTAGCTATGAGACAGTGACCTCCATCCTGCAGACTGCTGGACCCACTGATGCAAGTCATGCCCACCACTCTGCAGGCCAACCATGCATCCCTATAAGTAATGAAGATCAGCCACCTTTACATGGAGGAGACGCACAGATTCTGCACTCCGCTGAGCCAGATGACGACCCACTGATTCCCATTGGTGTCGACATTTCTCCACCCACAGCCTTCTCTGACACAACAGAAAACCAGACCATTAGTAAACAGACTGGATCGACACAGAAACTTTCACACGGGCTAAGTCTGGTGGCAAGTCTGAGACTGGCAGCTAGTGAGCAGGAGAAGGAGAGAGAGCAGGAGGGGGAGAGAAGGGAGGAGAGGGTAGAAAACGTGAAGAGTGAGGAGAGAGAAGAGGCAGAGAGGTTGGAAAAGGAGAGAGAAGAGATGGAGAGGTTGGAAAAGGAGAGAGAAGAGATGGAGAGGGAAAGGGAGGAGGAGACAAAGAGGCTGGAAAAAGAGAAGGAAGCACTGGAGAACAATCAAAGGGAAGAGAGGGAAAGGTCAGAGAAAGACAGGAAGCAGCACATTGAGGATGAAAATAAGAAGAGAAAGAGAGAGATGGAAAGGGAAAACAAGAGAAGGGGAGAGGAGGATGGTGTGAGGCGAAGGGAAGAGGATAGCAAAGGAGAGAAACCACAACAGAAACAGATCAATTCTGTCTCTACGTCGCTGCAGGAAGTCATGAACGACCAATCAAAAAACTGGCCTCCTCTGAGGGAACTGGAGATGGATGATCTTGCGTATGATGAGAGGTTACAGGTTGATGAAGAGCAGCCAGAAAACAAGTCTGATCCCAAATTAGTGACAACAAATACTGTCCAACTGGTTTCAACCGGACCTGCTGATTCTGTCCCTGTACCCAGACCAACAAGCAAAGTTGACTCCCAATCAGTTAAACCCGAGGACTCTGTAACTGCTGTTAAGAAAACCCTGGATAATACTGTTCTGAGATCAGTTAAAAAGGGCAAATCCAACCTGAAATCTGGCACCATCCCAGTGTGGTTGAGAGAGGAGGAGGACGAAGAGGTGGAGTATGAGAGAGGACAGGAAGATCTTGGCTCCATCTGGCTGGCTGAGCTGTACATGGAAAGGGAAGCAGGGTGAGTAAGGGTGGGTGAGAGAGACAGACAGCTGCAGGGAGAGAGCGATGAGTAACCAGGATAGAGTTGTCTATGCGAAAGAGAGCTGCTTGTTGCGTCTTGTGGATCAGAGAACTCTGCCTGTACGTTTGTGGTGTATGCCTCCTCTAATAATCAAGGCTGTCACTCGCTATATCTGCAGGGAAATAATAATTACTAAGCACTGCTTCCCTTCATTTACTCAGGGTTTGGCCTTTTCTTTTTACAAGAAAGTTGTGTGTTGGCATGTTGATGTGAGTCATGTACTGTATGTGTGTCCTCCCCCAAACAACATAATGACCATGTTGTTTGTGAAGGAAACTGGAATTTCCTCTCCACATCTTGTCCTGGTTAGGACTAAAAACAGAGGTTTTCAAACTGAGAGATAGAGAATTGGGGGGCGGGGCGGATGGCAAAGATACTGCATCAGGCGAAGGAAGGATGTTTCCGGTTAAGGTACTTTAAAACCCTTAGTGCACATCTTGTTTGAAATATCTCACTCCTTCTCAGAGTCATGACTCAATCTGAAAGCACCGACATGATGCACATATTTTTATATTCAGTGTAACTGACACTTTCCGAAGACATCATCTCCATAAATCTCCTTAGAAATAGAAAAACAAATCACTCCTTAAAACTCCAGACCTTGCCTGAGAATCATCACATTTTTAGGTTATCTTCAGTATCCAAGTAATCCAGTGATAGCTGTCTGGCTATCCATGGATAAACTGCAAACAGGAACTGCCAATGGCTAATCCAGCATGCTTTTAATGGTGCCAATTTACCAGAGTTTACTAGCTTTTCCAGTGTAGATAAACTTAGTCAGTCCTATTGCTGTTGGAGTCATTTTAACTTGGAGAAAGAAGGATTTGATCAAAGATGCAGCAGTAGTGCAGCATGCATAGAAAAGGGGAAGCTGTATAATGGATGTATCTGCATCTACTGTATGTTCCTGTCTGTGAATGTTGCTGTCTGCACAGCTGTCATCAATGAATATTAACAGGTTCCTCGCATTTTGTCCAGGACTCAATTGCTGCTGTAGCACGTCAAGTAGCATGGATAAGTGGATTGGTTTGGTCATTGGATATTGCAATACAATGGAGGCTGGAGCATGTTTTAAATTGGTGTTTTGCTTTCGTTGTCCAGTTTGGTATAATCTTGCATAGCCACACCTCTGTCCCGTCAAACTTGTGGAAGTCTGGGGTAAATCTTTTCCAAACAATGGGGATATAAAGACCATTGGAAATCTTGGGACAGTCGGGTCATTTTGCTGCAGTGTCCTTCTTTAACAACGTCTTGCTCTACCCTCAATTTACTGTTCATTGGTTTTAAGTATTGCAACAACCAACTGTGTCTTTTTTACTTGAATTTCCTCCGACCTCTGTGCAATTAACAATATGGATCGCTGGCTGCGTAAGATAAATGGTTGTATGTTGCCGAGGGGAATGGAGCATGCGAAGGATCTGTTGCTGGTCAGTGTTTTCAAAAGTACCTCAGCCTTCAGGTTCAGCTCTGAAATCTTCTTTTCTGTCTTCAGCCCAGGCCACCAATCCCTTGCTGTTGCCCAGATGCCCCCCTTACTCTCTTCCAGTGGACAAACCTTTTACGACAGCTCTGCTGCCAGTCACCCGAATAAACCGGAACAATCTCTAAACAGTCTGGCAGAACGCCCTCATCTCAAACCTCTTTCGGGGTATAATCAAGAGGAAGGAAACAGTCAGAAAACTATAGCCAAATCTGCTCCGCAATATAGTGGAGCACAAAAACAGCCAATGAAAGGACAGAGAGATGATGATGTCACAAACACTGGCCACAGCCTGGAGGTAGCAGCCATCGAGGAGGGAGAACTTGTCCAATCGTCTGTGGTGCCTTGGCCACTTCCTCTGAGCACAAACACTGCCAGCATGCAGTCACACAACAAGACGCACACAGGAACAAACGTCAGCAAGATCGACGATGACACAGAAATGGCCAAAACAGCTACAGAGGCACACAAGAATCTTGAAATGAGGGATGATAAAGAAAACAAGGACACACACACCACAAAGAGTGACAGTCCACAAATCAACAGCCCCCGCACACAAACACACACCCCTGATCTCAACCAACAAACCAAAGACCAACAGCTCCAAGAGGAGGAGAGGCTGTTGTTGGCTAAAATCAATATGATGACAGGTGACTCATCACCTGTCTCTGGCCCTCGCAGTATGAAGCTCCTCATCCCCGACCCCTGTGATATTGACAGTGACACCACAGAGCTTGTTGATTACAGTCAGTGCTGCTGTGACACCCTGCAGGAAATATCCCTAACTAAGGCAGAAGAGCCACCGGCCAATGAGCTGGAGCAAAATCAAGAAGGAGAGGAGGATGTGTAAGTCAGCCTGTGCTGCTCCAGAAAATGACATGCCACCGAGGCCTTGTGTTTGTTTGGGTTTGTGATGTGCAGAAATGCAGACTCCAGTCGGAGTTAAGTGACACTCACTAAAGATTTGACTTGAAGTTAAATTTGACTTGAAGTTAAATCTTATAATATATATTTGTAACACAAATAATATTTGTATTATTAATTATCATTAATAAGGATAAAGCCTTCTTTTCACTACGTATGAAAACCATACTATGAAGAGTCTTTAGTCACCAGCGATTTTGTGAGGCTGAAGCAGTGCATTAAGCTGAACGCTTACATCAGCATGCTAATTGACGATACTAACATTCAGATGTATAGTATCTTACTAAGTACAGCTGAGGCTGATGGGAATCTTTATTTGGTCATTAACCAAAGTGTTGGTACGAGCTTGAGGTCTCTCCCAAATTTCACTCAATACCACAAAATGTCAACCTTATGGAGGCACCAGCGGTAAAGTCAGAGACTCTCCAATCCAAAGAAGTGCGGATTCATCCTCTTGGCCATGGATATATTTTTAATTTTCTTCATGTCAGTCTGGACTGTGGTGGTGGACAGATCATCAGACCGGCATCCATAAAGCCATGCTTCTAGAACCACTAGCCACACAGCTTAGCAAGCAAATGCTTTTCTTTTGGACTCGCAAAAGACTTAAAACAGCTCTGGCAACATGTGTGTGTGTTGCCACCGGGGCCGCATGCGTAGTTTGAAGAACTGCTGCTGTGTATGATGTGTTTTTCAACTGAATACCCAAAGCATGGAAAAATACACAACATAGACAAGTGTTTGGTGAATCTGCTTTGTTCTGAGGTGATTGAAATTGGCCGAACAGCATCGACCTGTGTTGAGGAAACTGTGCAGAAAGTTCTGCTGTATGTTCCCTGTCATGCCCTGCAACACCAAGGCTGTGCTGCCATCTGCCGTGTCAGAAAGCTTGCATGTCTCTCGCTCATCGCTGTTTGAATGATCTCCTTTGTTCCAAAAGCAAAGTGTCTTTCATGACCCGTCTCTCTCTGTTGTTTGTGTCCTGTCTCCTCGTAGGCTAAAAGGCCAAAGTGCTGACCTCCCTGATGGTGGAGAGAAGAAATCGCCATCACAGCTTGGAGACACCTCAAGCAGACACACCAGTGATAAGCGCACTGACACAAACATCACTCCTCCCCATCACTGTGAGATGACCACATCTCGGCTTCCTACTTTACCAGAAGAAGAAACCTCTGACCTTAAGCCTGCTCCAATGGTCCGAGAGGAGGCTGACGGGAAGGACGATGCAGCTGAGGTAAATATGCACAATACTGATGTGTACATGAACTCTGACATGCTTTTTAAATTACAAACAAAAAACGGAACTTCTTCCTCTCTCGTCCTCCTCCTGCAGGGCCTGGTGAACTCCACCCAGTCGTTGCTCCAGTGGTGTCAGGACATCACCAACGGGTACCGGGGGATAAAGGTCACCAACTTCAGCACTTCCTGGAGAAATGGTCTGGCCTTCTGTTCCATCCTACATCATTTCCATCCAGACAAAATGTACGACTCGCAAGAAACATAACCTGCTTTTCAGCTTTATGCCTCTTTCTAGTTTGATCTTTGTTTTTCATTAGTTTTTTTATATTTTAGAGCTGAAACAACCAATTGTCAATTCAATTTGCAACTGTGAATATCTGCTTAATTTTTTCATTTTATATAACAGTAAATTGAATGTCTTTTGGTTTGGGGGTTTTGTTTGGACAAAACTACACATTTTTCATGTGTTCTGGGAAAGTGTAATGGGCATTTTTCACTATTTTTTGGCATTTTATAGACCAAACAATAGATTGATTTATCAAGAAAATAACAAGCAGATTAATCAATAATGAAAGTAATTGTTAGTGTCAGCCCCACATAAATTTAAATGTTAACCTGTATGTTCTTAAATCATTATATGCTTCCCGTGTTTTGTCCCATTAGAGATTTTGACCAGTTGGTCTCTAATGACATCAAGCTGAACAACAAGAAGGTAAAGACGTGGCTCATGTTGATCAATCAGCTCTTAAGTGCTATCAGATGTGTTGATAGTTTACTCATTAACAGATATTTCTCTTTTGTTTCTGTGCTTGTCTTCCTACCACATCAGGCGTTTGACGGTTTCGAGGCGCTGGGCATCTCTCGCCTGCTGGAGCCGTCCGACATGGTTCTTCTGTCTGTCCCCGACAGGCTCATAGTCATGACCTACCTCAGCCAGATCCGCTCACACTTCACCAACCAGGAGCTGAGCGTGCTGCAGATAGAGCACAACAGCAGCCAGTCCAGTTACGGCCTCGCCCTCTCTGGTCCCGGTCCCACTAACGTCGATGCCGCTGCTTTCTGCATGGCCAGACTGAACGAAGGAGTGAGCTTGGAGGAAGGAAGGAGCAGCACGTTGGTCGTCCCACCACCGAGGACCAAACGACTGATTAAAGGTAGCCTCTGTGCCACTTTCAAACATGTCGATTCTCTTATTTTCACCACGATTCATTCATTTATTTTCATGGACCTTTTTTTGTGGGTTCATCATAACAAATCGTGCAGTCAAACTCACTTAAGATTCCCGTCCATATTGAAAGGTATTTCTTGCTTGAGTCGTGATGGTTTCAGTTGAACGATTTGACGAAGACAAATGTCAGGAAAAAAACAAAAGAGGAAATTGTTTAAAGCTTACTCAGGAAATTGGGTTGAATTATTAGGTTCAAGAATCCAACTTCTAATAGTTGTTTATATCTGTTTTTAGGAGAGGAGTCAATAACCCCAGTCCCACCACCAAGGTCGGCTACTAAAGCAGGCAAATCTGGACTGACTCAGGTGACACTTTCTGTTTTCTTTTTAACTGGAACTGACTTCCATATTTAAACTGTAATGTCATTTTCTAAAACAGGATTTTAAAAAACACTTTAAATTGTATTTTCTTAATTTGCTGTATGTGTCAGCCTTGTAATAGTTACTCTATGTGATAGTTTCATTTTTTTTCTTGTCCAGGATGAAGACACAAAGACAGGAATCACTAATAATACAGGTGAGTACCTAAAGCCCGAGCCTTTCAAAGACTTGAGTATTTATTCAACTTCCCATTTAGATTTATTTTTTACACTTTTGATTTGTCTCGTGTGTGTCCCTGTGTGCAGAGAGTACAGCTGAGACCCAGCCTCCCAAACAAGAAGAGGAAACCATGGTCAGTTATGTGTTCCTCAGTTAACCCTTCCTCTTCTCTACTTACCCTTTTCTTTTATCTTTGACTCTCCTTCTCACATCAAATCAAATGAACATCATTAACGTGACTGATGGCTGCCAGAAGGAACAAATCATGTTTGCTTTTATTTTGTACAAATCTGTTCATATCGATTCCATTCTTTAGGCCGCTCTCTAATCTTTTGACCATCTTCTTCTACTTGTTTTCCTCTTTCCCGCAAATCCCTCTTTCCTTCGATCTCCTTTCCCCTTTTTCCTCTCTTGTGAATGTTCATGTGTGTTTGCATGTATGTATGTGTGTGTGTGTGTGTGTGTGTGATGTGGCTTGTGGTCAGTGTCTGCAGGACACCAGTCAGTATGTGCTGAGTGAGCTGGCAGCATTGGAGTCGGAGCAGAAGCACATCGACAGCAGAGCCGCCGTGGTGGAGAGACGACTGCGAAGCCTCATGGAAACAGGTGAGTCACACACACACACACACACACACACGTGGAAAATATATATATAATCGATAAGTAATAAACTGGAAGGACTCAGGGAGCATCAGTGAACGGAGTAGGTTTTCTCATATACAAACTAAACTGCCTTTTGTTTTTCTGTTCATACAGGAAGCGACCGTACTGAAGAAGAAAGACTGATCCAGGAGTGGTTCACTCTGGTGAACAAGAAGAACGCTTTGATACGCAGACAGGACAATCTGGAGCTACTGTAAGACTTCTCTACACACAAACAATACACACATGTACGCACACATACGGTATACACAATACTTTACTTTTGCTGATTATCAACTGTGTCTGCAGACAAGAGGAGCAAGATCTGGAGAGGAGGTTTGAGCTCCTGAACAGGGAACTTCGGGTGATGATGGCTATAGAAGGTGAGTAACCAACAGAGGTGGAGGAAGTATTCAGATTATTAACTTAAGTAAAAGTAGTAATTCAAAGGGATTTAAAGATGACTGGCATGTTGAGAACTAAAACCAATAAAATAGATTTAAAAAAGAAATACATTTCATTACATTCCACCACTGGGAACCATTTAGCCTCTTGCTCAACACCACTTTTCTATTCAGTAAAGGTGAATGAGGAGGTAAGCCCTCGTTTAATACAAGAAAAAAACTGAAATTGGTGAACTGCACATGATTATAGGAACCGTTACGTAAAGTTCTGCCGTTTATCCTGCAGACTGGCAGAAGTCGTCCACGCAGCAGCAGAGGGAGCAGCTGCTCCTCCAGGAGCTGGTGTCTTTGGTCAACCAGCGGGACGAGATCATCAGAGACATTGACGCCAAGGAGAGAGGGTGAGTGTGTGTGGGTGTATGGTTGTGTGGAAAAAAGACAAAACAAGTCGCAGGGAGACAGCGAATCCCTAAAATACAAGAGGTTACAGAGAAAGCATTGAAAAGTAAAAGAATATTGAAGGTTAATGCTTGTGGTACTGACCTGTTTGTATTTGCAGTGCAATGGAGGAGGATGAGCGTCTCGAGCGCGGTCTGGAGATGAGGAGGCAAAAATATAACAACAAAGACAAATGTGTCCTACAGTGAGATGCGAGGTCACACACAAACACACACACAGCTTTTATTAGCAAAAGATGATCTTTCAGGACTTTTGGGGCTCCATATTTCACTGTTTTTTGAGTGCCTTTATTTTCCCAAATAACTGTTAAGTCCCATTATAAGAGGAAAGACAAGATATGGGCTACAAACTGTGTCTTCTATGTTTTCTTGAAAATGAATAACTGTTGTTCTGTCAAAGTTTCCATCTGTCTTAAGTATTATTTTGAGTTCAGTTCACATATTCTTATTTATTTAAATGATGTGTCAGGTTGTTGTACATCTATTGTACATGTGTTTTGTGTGTATTCATGTGTGAGTTTGTTCAGTATTTGAACACTGGCTTTTCCTTTTCTTTTTCTTTTTTATTACAAAGAATAGGTTACCCATCTTGACACGACTAGAGCTTGTCAGAATCTGCTGGACTAAAACCAAAATGTGCCTTGTCCTTTCGTAATATGCCCAAACTTATTAGATATAAAAATAAAAGGTGACAAGTCATGAGCTGGACTCAAATTCACAATATTGAGAGTACAGGGTACACGTTTTAAACTTAAGGATGATCTCCAACATGACATTTTTATAAACCCAAAAAGCATTTCCACTTGTTGCAATATTGATTTTCTTTTTTTATATGTTGAAAGTGTTCTTCATATTAAGGAGTTATTAAACCTTGTGTGAGCACAAACCCTGAACGCCTTAAATAACGTGTGGGGATGTGATGTTCATGCCTGCTTGAATCACAGAAATGAACCCGTTTCCTCCCTTCTGTGTCCTTGTACTACTGTACGCATGCTGTTTGAGGTGCACTGATAAAGTGGTTCCCTGCGTCACATTACTACTGTATATCTATCACACACTGTATACCGGATGCTGTCTATATTTATGAGTTGAAGATTTGATGTTGAATTACATTGATAAATACGTTCAAGAAACATAAATATTGTTTGCTTGCTTGCGTCAGGATTTTGATTGATTTTTTTTTGGACACAACATGAAGCTGTGAAATATAATACAATTTGGGACAACTCCTTGGCCATGAATACAGCCTGTACTTTTTTGTCTTATTGCACTGGATTGCAGTAGAAAGTGAAACATTCCTGTTGTTATGGCACAAGTTACACACTAAATATTTGTTTTAATTAAATTACCAATGTTTTTGAACAGTAAAAAAAGTGAAGGCAGGTTACCAGCTCAGGTTAAACTTACCCAGTGGAAACATTTGAATAGGCTCATGTAAGCTATGGTGTTAGATAGGACGTAGTTTACAGAAAGTCTTGTGTCCGCTTATTTTACTGAAGCATATATCTTTAAAGTGAATCATTACAGTGTGTATGTGGAGTGTGTGTTTGTTTGTGTGTGCATGTCTGTGTGTACACGCACACCTGTGGTCTGTCCCCTCCCAGAGTATTAGAGCTAATCAGCTTGACTCTGCAGCACAGATCTCCACTTTATAGGGATATGCTAATCTTAAATGACAGAACCAATGCGTTAGCTGTAGCTCAGCAGGAACCTCCTGAAGCTCTGATAGCAAACCCTCAGTTCGGTCATGCTCGAACCAGGACATGGCCCTATGATGCAGGTGGAGCACACCCATACAAGGTGTTGGGTGTGTGTGCTGAGCTGCCTTCTGCTCGCCTGCCTGTACGTTGGCAGCTTGTACGTCTGGAGAAGCAGCTTACCCAGGTATACAACTCACCAGCAGAGCTGTGACAGTGCCGTTAGACTGGACTATTAAACTGTTTCTATGTGTGCTTGTGCGCAGGGATCATCCCGGTTTGATAAAGCGTCGCTGTGCCAGTGTGCTGCTGGTCTCTGCACTGTCACCTGCAGTGGTGAAGGCATGGATGCACTGGGCTGATGTCAAGGTGAGTACGTGAACAAAAACATTATCTGCATCTCCCTTCTCTTCAATTCTCCAGTCGGCACTAGTTTAATGCAATAAACAATGTCCTAGCAAACCGCTGAGAATTAAACTCCATTTCGATCTTTGACAGGCTTTGTCCAGTGAACATTACAGAACACAGCAGGTGATATGCACTCACTCTATTGCGTTATACTGAAGTATTATTTTGTCCGGCCCATTTATATCAATGAGGCTATAGGCTCAGACACTCTCAAACTAAATCCTCCAAAATTAAACAGTTTAATCAACACCTCTTTAAAACGTTAAACAAAAACTAAACATGGCCTTCATGGAGGTAGGATTCATTACATGACTGCTGTTTTAGACTGCATTAGTTGTATCTAAGTGTCCCTAATAAACTGACAGCTGAGTGTATATATGCTTATTGTCTGTGCTAAATTTATACCAAAACAACGCAGTAAGCTGCAAGGGATTTATGTCTTTCTTAAAGTCACTTTACAGAGGGAACTGAACCCTGACCGTCCAGGTGAAGGACAGTGGCCTCACTCCTGGGGGCATAAGGTGTTTTGTGAGGTTAAGCCTGGAGTCACACTGGCTTAACTTCATAATCACTTTAGGTTACAAACTATGTTAATAAAGCTGCATTCTGCTCCTCCAGGTCGATGCGTCTGTGTGGCAGTTGATGGGAGTTCGTTTGGAAGGTCTGGTTCCTGCAGCCGTACTGCCATTACTTCTAACCGTGGTATGTCCGAGAGTCTCAACCCAGATTAAACCTTGACGAAAAACATTTCTGTCTTTGCCAATCTTTTATAGAGGACAGCTTAGCTGTTAGATGTACAATAATTCAACGATATGCAACTTGAGCACCTGCTTGTCACAGTTGATTTCATGAAGGTACCACAGGGCTTGGCTAAGAGTGCTGATTTCATCGAGAATTCTTAGATCCAATTCAGTGTCTGACCCGATTTAAAGCTTAATATCCAGAGTTCCCATGAAACAACATTCACTTTTCTAAAATTGCTTTTACTACCATATTTTTCTTAACCTGTTAGATGTAAAGTCAACCAGAGAACCTCTTACCTTGTGGATCCCGTTTGCCTCTTAGAATGTTTTATTTATGCTGCACTAAAGCAGTTTGGACATTTTAGAGATTCAATTATTCCCAATACGATACAGCATGACTTTACAACCTCCATTAAATTCCCATGTGCATGTTTAAACCACATGTCTAAAAAAAATGTGCCCTGTAGCCTCATTATCCTTTCCTTAAATCTTTTTATTATATACTTCCACTGGATGTAATAAACAATTGATTTTACTTTAAACATCAGGTATTTTATCTCGGCCCCCTGGTTCATTCTGTGATAGACAACCCCGACGGCTTCACACTGCAGTCTGCACTAAGTGAGTTATATATTATGTCCCGGTTGGGTAGTTTTACATGTGTGCCTGCATGCATTTGATGTGTAAGTCAAGACTTTACTTTCCCAGATGTTCAATCATGGATGCTGTGTGTGGGAGATGCAGTGTGGCTCAGGAACCAGGTGGTGGCACCGGTGACGGAGGAGCTGGTGTTCAGAGGGGCCATGCTGCCCATGCTGGTGCCCTGCACAGGACCCACAGCTGCCATCTTCATGGCCCCTCTGTTCTTCGGTGTTGGTATGGCAACCAGATTTTCAGGCTTATATTTACATGTTAGCAAGGGCTTTATTTATTTTTTATTTGACATAGATGTTTGCCTCAATTCATAGCTACTTTACTCGTCATTCTAGCCCACTTCCACCATATCGTAGAGCAACGGCGCCTCCACAAGGACAGTATGAGTGTCATCCTCTTGGTGTCAGGTCAGTTGGCTCACAATACTCTCCTCAAAGCAAATTTATTCAAATGAAGTTAGTATTCTATTTTGGGATTTTAGTACATGAATGATTTAACTTTAAAATTCGACACGTTTCATGGGGGAAATAATTCTGTGCTGTTCTGTTGTAGGGAGTCAGTTCTTGTACACAACTGTGTTCGGTGCCTTCACTTCCTTTATATTCATGAGAACTGGTGAGAGAAGAACGGCACATTAACCTGCTAGCATGCTCACGTACAGTACACACCTCATTGCACTAAATCTGTAATCTCTTTCTGAAGGTCACGTTGTGGGTCCAGTTTTGTGCCATTCGTTCTGTAACAGTCAAGGGCTGCCTGACATCAGCTCGGCCCTGCAACACCCTCAGCGGTCTGCTCTACTTTTCTCGTATCTGATGGGGCTGCTGCTCTTTCTGCTGCTTCTCTTCACGCTGACAGACCCCTTCTTCTATGGTGCCATTCCTGTCTGCAGCCTGGCTACCCCCGCAGCGTTGGCATGCTAGACTAAATAAAATAAAATATACTCCTCCTCTTAAAACTTCTTGTTTTTATTACGATGGATTTCATTTTGTGTTGGGTTTTCAAATAAAAAAAGTATTTTTATGTGGTGTGTGTGCATTTATAGGTGCGTGGGTGGATGTGTGCATGAGAAGAGAATGATCCTAGCACGTCAGACATTTCCTGCATGGTTGGAAATATTTCCTACTGTATTGAAACACAACACCAGTACAACTTTCAGTGGCTGAGAGAGAAATTGTGTGTGTGGCAGAGAAAAACAGAAAGTGAATGAGTGAGAAGGGAAGGCAATGGAGGAGACAGCAGTAGAGAAAGACACATATGGAGAGAGTCAGACAGACAGAAACACAGACACAGAGGCTAAGTAACACTCCAAAGGAACCAAAATGGAGAGGAACAGCTATGCAAGTCACTTTGTTAGGACAAATAAGGCTATGAAAGACAGGCTTGTGAGAAAAAACTGTTACAGCCAGAAGCAACACGGGCGATGCCAACAGAGATTAAGAGGAGAGAAGAGAAAAATAAAGGAGAAAAGAAAAGATGGAGGGGGAGGATAGGGGAAACATTAGTGTGTCCCCAAGGAAATTTAGAATGTGGAGTAGCAGATTTGAGGAGGAGAGGGTTCGACTGAGAGGTGAAATGTTGTGTTAGACAATTAAGATTTATGAGTCAGGCTGATGAGCAGATTATACAAAAAAATGTGTATAACCCAGACCAGGAAAGGCAAAAGCAGGTTTACACAGAGGAACAGAGCTCCAGACTATAGTTAGACTATAAATAATGTATTTAATTTCTCTTCATTTCCCTGCATGTGAAGCACCCAAAACACATAGTCTCATGTCTTTTGTCAGTTTCAGACTTTTTTTTTGTAGTACGAAAGACAGATAAAAGAAACAGTAAGACATTTTGGGACATGTACTTATTTGCTTTCTTGACGAGAGTTGGATGAGAAGATCGATACCACTCTATTGCTGGAGCCAGCAGCGGGTTAGCTTAGCTTAGCATAAAGAGTGGAAACAGCCAGCCCGGATCTGACTGAAAGCAAAAATGTTGGCAACTCTAAAACTTGGTAAATAACATGTTGTATCTAATCCATGCAAAAGCCAAAGTGTAGAACGCACAATGCGTTGGTTTATAGGGGATTCTATGCCGAGCTAAATCTTGGCCAGAACCAATTGCTAGGAAGGACACCAGTGTTGACCCAAGGAGTCGGATATAAAGTGTTAATTAGTGTAATAGGCTAGCTGTTTCCTGTCTTTATGCTAAGCTAGCTGGAGTGTAACAGCACCAGTTCCCCATTACTTCTAATAACAACTGGTCATTGCTGTGAAATGTTGGAAGGTTTAAAGAGAACAAGGATGTGTTTTTTCATATCTTTATTTATCCAAGGAAATACTGCTGACTTCTCATCATGCTCTCTCACTGCTTCGCTTTCATACATTTCAACTCAGTCATAACTTGGGATCTTTCCTGTACAACAAAGTCTTGAGCTGCTGGCCGATGAGAGTTTGGGGATTTGGCGGACTTTGCTGCTCAGGATCAAGCTTGTCAGCTGTTTTTGCCAGAAGCAACTGTATTACCTATCTTACCCTACATTTTTCCCAGAGAATTACAGATTAAATGTAACAACCTCCGATTTGGCAGCCATGTGATTTGAAGACAGCAGAAATAATAGAGAGCAAAGACAAACAGGCTGTTATTTGACTTCCCCGCACAGAGCTGGCCTGCAGAAGATTTCAGCATTGTGGTTAGGGAATGATTTACCTCCGCTCTCTGATGCTGACTCAGGCAGTTTACTGATTCCTTGCCATTTCTTTCAGAATAGCTTTTTGTTTTGTGAAGCACAAGCTGAAAATAGAGTTCAGGTTACGTGAGGGATGTGGATGTGGGGTACAAATGTAGTTTCAACAGGAGACGTCTAGAGAGAATAGAAGGAAATGGTGCAGAGAGAAGTCAGACGTGTGGCGGGTTACCTCAAAGGTCCTTCACATCCGACGTCTGTCTGTTTGTCTGAGCCTTTGTGTCCTGACCCTTTCTTGTGGAGTCGTCATCCTTTCTCCCCACTGTTAATCCATTTACCACTATACACACACACACACACACACGCACACACACACACACAAATGGCTCCGTTTCTGGGGAAATATGACTGTATCACGAAAGACACTACAAAGTGTAAGATGTGTGTGTGTGTGTATGTGTGTGTGTGTGTGTGTGTGTGTGTGTGTGTGTGTGTGTGTGTGTGTGTCTATGGAAAAACTGAGCCTATCATCTGGAAAAGGAATAATCTGTCAGGAATCATGCTCTCCCAGTGCTCTCTCTCCATCTCTGTTTCTGCCTCTCAGCAGTTCTTTCAACCTGAACAGTTTTCTGGTGATTTTTTTTAGCAGAGTTTCTATTGGTCTGAGGTTTGTTTAAACATGTGTGATTCTTTACGTGCAGCAAACTCCAAACTCCAAGGTGCATTAGTATCACCCGAGCCTTTCTTTGCTGCTTCTGCAAAGCTAAAAAAAGGTTTTTGGACAGATAGAGCTCGATCACTGCAGTTTCCATCAGCGACCATGTTTGTTTTAAAATTGCCATACGACTCCAAACCGGAGAGTCAGGAGCAGCTGTTCAAAGATATTCATTGTTTCCATTCTCCATTTTTGTTTTTATTGCCAGTTTAAAGAATGCAATGCAAGAATACTTGTAGATGAGAATGAGAAATGAAGACACAAATTAGATTTTCCAAACCCTCCCGGTGCCCAGTTTGTTGCCAGTTTACAATCTGAAAATCTCAAATTGTTCCAGTGGAGCTGCTCATTGGATAACAGGAGGAATCTGTGTTGGTACTGGGCAGCTTTTAGGTGTGGACATGTGTGAAACTGAGCATGAAGGAATGAGGACATGGATGAAAAGCATGCTTTGTAAACTATTAAGGTTAAATAAAGGTTAATAAAGTTCATCTGGCATATAGACGTATAGCTGCGAGCACAGTTACCAACGAGCTCACACCTCTAAAAGTGTCTCTTAGCTCTTTTAGCTGATGGTCCAAGCAACTGTGGACATCAACTGGCAGGGAATAATTCCTTCTGGACTCATCCATTCCTTCCCAGTCTGCTCAGAAATTTGTGGTGAAGATTTGTTGACAGTCTGGGTGTGGATGGAGAGCACATAGATGTCTGCTATGAGAGATGAAACATATGGACCTTGTAGACGAAGTGGATAAAAGTATCGTCTTTTTCCTCCACTCCACAGAAATCACCAGGAATGCCTAGACTCCGTTATTTAACCACAAGGCCGCAGCTAATTGCTTCAGTGTGTGTGCGTGTGTGTGTGTGTGTGTGTGTGCGTGCGTGTGCATGACATAAGACCCCGGCGGTTGGGGAAAATGAACAACTGACGTGTCCTGCTGTATTTAATTTGGTGCACACGGTTCAATAGGCTTCAATGGGGTGAGTCTGAACTGCACTGACCCACGGCAGTAAGGAAATGCAGTTTCGTTGACATCAGTGTGGAAGCTTGGTGACCTCAGGAGAGAAACAGAATGACAGAGCAGAAATATATTTTCCACATATGCAATGAATTGTGATTGACATACAGTAGATTTAGCAAAGTATTGCCTGAAATTGTGCACTGTTATCCCTCCATCATGGCTCTGCCTTTGAATGTGGCCGTTTGTAAACACTTTTGCATTTCAACGTGACTGGACGACACATTGCACAAACTAGTTCTTTTCTAGCATAACCCAGCCTTTAGTCTTCTTAGATACATGTCACAATGGTCTTTGAGTGAAATGTCCTTAAGTGTATATTCAAGTGTCAGCAATCCAGACAGAACATCTAATCAAGAACAGCTATTCAGCAAATAGAATTAGTGGTTGAAGTGAAATGGAGAGGCTTTGGAGCTGGAAGTTACAGTTCAGCTGCTTGGAAGCTAGAAGTTGAGAATATATCAGAGCCAGTAACGACATGTGGCAAGTGGTTAGGAGTCAAGGAGCCAGACAGTAGGCTGTGACCTAGGAGGTGAAGAGAGTCAGAAGATCTGTATGTTCCATTAGAGGTCTTCGAGTCGGGAGATAGAGCAGCTTGGAGGTACTGTATGTAGATTCATGTTAAAGAGGGGAATTGGGAGCGCAGGACTGTGGAAAGGAGAAGTTTTGTCTGCTCCATCAATTACATTTCTGGAATGTGTCTCTGGGGGCATGGCAGTCTGAGCAGGAGGAGGGGTCAACCAGGCCTGTGCGATAGAATAAACAGACCAAGAGTGGGAGGTTTGGGGCAAAAGCTGGGGGTCTCGGGGAGAGATTGCTGACTTGGGAGCCCAAATAATAAGACTAAAAGAGAAGAGGGGGAGAGGAGTAGCAGGGAGAATATACGGAAGGGGAGGAGAGGATACAAGAAAGGAGGGACAAGGGGGAGATTAAAGAATAACAAGGAAAGGAAGAGAGGAGACAGAGGAGGATGGGGGTAGTCCAAGAAAAAGAAATTTAGAGGATAACAGGCAGAGGATGAGGGATGTGGAGGAGGAGGAGAAAGAGGTGGGGAACAAGACTAAAAGGCTCTTTAGGATCTCCAGGATCCTGAGGTTTTATGTTTGCTTCCCTCTAGTTCCAATGGTTGTTACATAACTAGAACAGACTACTGAATTGTTCGAGGGTATTGTATACATTCTGTCTGCCAAAACCAGCAGGCCACAGCCAGCCGACACATCTGGTGAACACAGATAGAGCACAGACCACTGCAGCTGATAACGGATTCAACTACTCAAATAGCATGACTTTTCCATCTCATCATCCTGCGTTGAGACGCTACAGCGACACATGATAATGACATCAAGCTGCCCTAAATTGTGTTGTGGCAGGTCACACTTTCCACAGAGAAGGGCTATTGTTTGCCCAAGCACTCTTCCACTTTGCTGTACTGTTCAACAATTCAGCTTGTTTGTGTGTGGTAGACCTTAATTTACAGTCTCTCGGCCAGTTGTTTCCCCCGGCAGCTTTAAATCTGTAACATTCCCATCAGCTGCTGACTTCATTTGATGTTCCTTTTTTATTTTTTTAAAATCCAAACTCACCTTTAACTTTGCACCAGGTGTACCATTCATGGCGGACGGATCATGTGATGGCCTGCTCCCCAGCTACTGAGAGGTCAGGCTGATGCACATCTGGCATTTTCTGTTTCCTCTCCTCCATATGCCCCTGAGTGGTAGCAACACACACACACACACACACACACACACACACACACACACACTGAAAAACTCTATACTCTTAGACATCTGTGCCAATACGAAGTTATTGTATGACAGCATGAAAATTAACTCACTCACACACACACACACACACACACATACATGTGCATAGTCCAACAGGTATTCCCTTTCCATACTCAAATGTTTCCAATGGACTGTTAAAAGTTCCAGTTGGTATGTGCTTGGTAGAAAGAGGGAATGAAGGGTGGTGGCAGAAAAAGAGACAATAGAGCGAAAAATGGGGGAGATTAAAAAAGAATGAGAATAAGAGAAATAAATATAGGAACACAAAAAAAAACAAATGCTGACAGGGAGCAGGAGAATCAGGCAGAAAGACAGAAGGTGGAAGAGAAAAAGAAGAAGGGGGAGACGATCTTTGCATCTCTCAGAGCTGACAAACACTTTCCACTCCTGTGGATGCTGTGCAGCGTGCACTACTTGAAGGTTATGTGTGTGTGTGTGTGTGACTAGATGAGAGTGCATGTGTGTGTGTCTAAAGCCATAGGCAAGATGGGGGGGGCAGAATGGTGCCGTATGGTTTTCATAACTCTCTGAGGCTTTTCAATTTTGTAACCCCCCCCCCCCCCCCCCCCCACACCCACACACACAACAATCTGTCAGCCCCTCCTGCCGTCCCTTATACACTCACACATTTTACCAGCCCCCTCTTCCAAAGAACTCACAATTCTTTTTCCTCTACGTAGCCTCCCCCCCTTTCCCCCCTCCCCCATCTCTCTCTCTCTCTCTCTTTCTGAGGTTCAGTCAGGAAGACAACTTTGCAGAGGCGAGAGAGCCCTGGCAGGATCAGATACAGGAGAGGGTTTCTGTAACTGAAATTCATCACTTTCATATTTGGAGTCTATTTATCTCTTTTGGACTCACTTGAAAGACAGATTGCTCCACTGAACAATTTTGAACACCGGACTATACTGGTATACTTCTCTGGACTTTAGTTTGGACTGGACTGGACACAACTGGACTTCACTGGTTAGATGTATAGGATCTGGTGTAATCTGCTTCATTGTGGCAGCAGTGCTGAAAGTCTGCTGATGTACAGTAGTTTGACCGATTCTGCACCGTAGGGTTTTTTGTCTGGGGCTTGGGCAGTTTTGGATTTATCTGCCTCAGATTACTTTGAGTAAAAGTTCAATTAGACCAGATTATTTATTCAAATACATTAAAAGGATATTTTAAAAAAGTCTCGATTGGCTAGTTGCAGTTTGACTAAATTGACTGAAGTGGGTGAATTTGGTTTCAGGTTTGTTTGAACAGGAGGTCAGAATAAATTGTTATTTTTTTTCTTTATCAGGTTATTTATTTTGATAGCAAGGTTGGAATGTTGGCCTAGGTTAAACTGCATGTCTTGGTGGAGGATGCAAAAGACCATAAGAAGCAGCAGCAGCATGCCTCTCCTGTGTGTCCTGTGGCTGCTGATGGTCTGTCTGGCTCCTGGAAGCCAAGGCCAGAGGCTGAGGGAGACGGAGGGGGAGCAGCCAGCAGCCAGCGCTCAGCTGGCGGAGAGAGACGTGCTCTGCCACCAGGAGGGATGCTACACCGTCTTCCTCCAGAAGAGAACCTTCAGGGAGGCTGGGCGGAGCTGTCGGGAGCGAGGTGGGACCCTGGCAACGATGCACACCCGCGAGGCAGCGGGTGTGGTCCATGAGCTGCTGTCGGCCATCGAGGGAACCAGGTCGAGGCTTCGCCTCTGGATCGGGCTGCATAGGCCGCCACGCCAGTGCTCATCCACCCGACTACTCCGAGGATTCGTCTGGGTCACAGGCAAAGTCTCCCCTTTTTGACATTTGACCCTTCAGTGTCAGTTCAATTGAGCCATTTAAGTGGATTTTGATAACTCAGCTCAGAAAAAAATTGCTCCAAAATAGGGAAAGGTACATAATGGTTCCAGGTTTGTAAGAATCTAATGGAATAACTGTGGGTCAGTATGAGGCTGAATCTGTTCGAAAAGGATTTAGTTAGTGAATCACCAGATTAAGTTGGTTCAGCTGTGTTTGCAGACTTACATGTACAGAACTAAATTTACCAATGCTAGATTCAGGCCTTTTTTTTACCATACATTGTAGTTTTAAGTGAATATGGACCTGTGATGATACAACAATAGACTTCCCTAAACTTAAATCAGCATTGACAACCGTTAGGCTTTCTTCAATAATACTACTTTCACACACAGAGACAGACACACAGACACAGACATATCATTTGTAACAAGAGTTTATGAATAGATTATGCTGGCCCCTGACCCTAACTTCTCTGTCAGACTTTGGTACCCGGGCCAGCCTCCAGCTCTGCACCGACTAGATGGTTATTACATTAGCTACTTGTGTTTCACAGAGACGGAGCTGGCGCGACAGGGGAAGTCGAATTCCCTTTTGACCTCACTGCTCGACCTGATTTAGTCGTTACAGAAAACTTGACCCACTGAAAGCCAGATTGTTTAGTTTTTTTGTGTCTGCCTTGGTCTTTGAGTGAGAACAGACATTACATTTTAAAGAGTTATGTGGTCAACTTAGCTGTTTTTTTTTTTGTTTGTTTACCTAAATTATAAAAAATCATGTTTCTCACTTATCCCTGGGAGTATCTAGCATTAGCAATGAAGGGATAGTTTTGGAGGGTTTGATATGGAGGTTTGTTCCTGTTCATATATATACAGAATATATAGTCGCCTATTTGGCGACTCCTTGTGGTGGTAACAACAAAAACACTTTGGCAGACCACAATGCAGGCTGCTGTAAACCCCCACCCCAACCCAGAATAAATGACAATGAATAGGGCAACATCAACATATAGACTGCAGGTTGTTGTTTTTCATAAAGTCACATAAAATATACTACACATGGCAGCTTTAATCAGAAGCTTCAGGATTAACTCTTAAAATGTTTCATATAGATCTGAAAAGCAAATTAAATACTAGAAGAGAAAA
This sequence comes from Anarhichas minor, assembly GCF_050575085.1. Taxonomy (NCBI): domain Eukaryota; kingdom Metazoa; phylum Chordata; class Actinopteri; order Perciformes; family Anarhichadidae; genus Anarhichas; species Anarhichas minor. The sequence goes on along the minus strand of NW_027466473.1, from coordinate 11,384,778 downwards.
ATCAAAGAGGGAATTTCTACTTTTTACTGATCATGGTCCTTGTCTTTATCTTCCCACAGGAGACCAGGACGGCCAGTTCACCAACTGGCTCCGTGAAGACACCCCTGGGACTTGTGCGGCCCCTCGCTGTGTGGCCATGACCGTCCACACGTCTGAGAGTGGACGTGAGAGCGCTGACAATTTCCGGTGGGTCGACGGCTCCTGCGCGCTGCCGTTGGATGGATACGTTTGCCAGTACAACTACAAAGGAATGTGTTCACCGCTGGAGGACGAGGGCCGTGGTCCGGCTCTTTACACCACCCCCTTTCACCTTGTCAGCACACTGCTGACCCACGTGCCCTACGGCTCTGTAGCCGCTGTACCGTGCCCTGCAGACGCCTCAGACCCAGAGGCCCGTGCTGAGCAGACAGTGCTGTGCATGGAGAGAGACGACGAGACAGTGGGCTGGTCCAGGGACGCCCCGCTGTGCTCATCTGGTGCAGCTCCGCAGAACCAGGACTGGTGTAGCGAAGACCATGGCTGTGAGCAGTACTGTCAGAACACAGACACAGACTACTACTGTTACTGCTCTGAGGGCTTCACGATAGATGAGGACGGGTACAGCTGCAAGCCTGATCCCCTGAGCCTAACTGACCCACCTGAATTATCCGCTGACTCCGCCGGTCCCACTGAGCAGCCCCACATCAAAGAGGTCTGTGTGAAGATGGGGTGTGAGTACGACTGCGTGGAGACACTGCGGGGCGTCCGCTGCACATGCCCCCACGGTTACCAAATGGGTCCAGATGGCCGCAAATGCTCTGACGTAGACGAATGTCAACAGCAACCGTGCACGCAACTGTGTGTCAACATCCCAGGCACCTTCCACTGCATCTGCCACTCCGGCTACCAGCCAGACGACGAGGGCGAGTGTGCGGACATCGACGAGTGCGTCTATGAGGACAGCTGTGAAGGCCCTTGTGAAAACACAGCGGGGTCCTTCACATGCCTGTGTAACCCCGGGTACGTGTCGGGCATTGGAGAAAAGTGTGTGGATGTAGATGAGTGTGTGGGGGAGTCGCCCTGCCAGCAGCAGTGTCTCAACTACATGGGAGGGTACCAGTGTTATTGTGACAATGGCTACAGCCTGCAGTCAGATGGGCTTACCTGCCAGCCTTCGCCTGATGATGGAGAATATTCCACCCTGACCCCTGACCCCGGTGACTTCGCTCACATGCCCGAATTGGACCCTGACCATGATATTCTTTGGGCCACCTCATTCACTCCGGACCCGAACTTTGAAGCTGACACTAACTTTGACGTTGACTGGCTGACAGAAGCCCCTGAAGCCCCCTCCCCTGACATGGCTCATGGGTCAGACAATCATCTGAACCAATGGGATGCCCTATCACCAAAGCGATATCAGACAGTCCCATCCCCAACGCAAAAAGACAACAGAGGCAATGAAATTGATAATGAGGCTGAAGCTAAGACTGAAGGTAGTGAAGCTAGAGATAAGGAGGGGGCTGAAACTGCAAACGGGTCAGCCACTGGAACAAAGCAGGGAGAGGGATCTGAAGTAGATAGCACGGAGGAGGCAGGGGCCGGATCTGCTGCAGGTGAACGCAAGCATGACAAGAGCTGGTTACTGGTGGCCCTGCTGGTGCCTCTGTGCGTGTTCCTGGTAGTGATGCTGGCTCTGGGGATCGTCTACTGCACCAGCTGTGCTGTGGACAAGAGCCTGAGCTTCTCAGACTGCTATCGCTGGGTACTCCCTACAACGCCTCCTGACAGGAGGGCTGGCAAAACCCAAGCATGAACCCTAAAATAAACAAACACACACAAATGTTTTTTCACATTTCTCTTGTGTATAAGCAAGGCTGGTCACTAAACCTACCATTTGGATATATAGCCAACTACTTTCTGTTGCACACCCCTTGTAAATAATTCACTTTCTGATTGTGTTTTTAGAATTCAATAAAACCAATAAACTGATGAAATGCTGTGTGGTTTTATAAGCCTATCTGGGTTATAACAGAAAACAATGTCCAATTAAAGAGGATGAACAAATGAAAGTGTGTTTGAAAAGAATGTGTGGTTACGGTTTTATGGATCCACTATGTGTGTAAAAACAAAATAAAGGCTTCATTGATTCACTCTAAACAAGAGTACAGGGAACTGTGGGTGGGGGGGGGGGGGGGGGCGGCAGGTCGAGATCTGCCACAAACCGGAACAAGTTCTCCGGAGTGTCACCTTACCACGAGTTCCGGTTGTGTGAGGTACTATTAATGCTATTACCGATGTCTACCGTATACCGTGGCCAAATAATTTGGAGACATCTCCGACTATGGAAAAGATCACCGACGAGGATGGGATTCGAACCCACGCGTGCAGAGCACAATGGATTAGCAGTCCATCGCCTTAACCACTCGGCCACCTCGTCCTGTATCTGCAGTGCGAGGCAATATTGGTAATTATTTGTGTGTACGTGAATATGTTCTTCTAATTCTTTTCTTTATGGTTTTACAGTCTTGTGTGCTTTGTTTGGGTCCAGATAACGTGTTTTTCATGCTTACCCTTGCTTAAAGAATTACGACTTGAAGCACAGCGAAAAGTCCGGTGCCGGTACTTCGTGATTGGTTAGTTTTCCCATCAACCAAATTGTACAACCTGTGATTGGTTGAGGGGCGGGTCTTACGTTGAATAAATACAGGAAGTGTAGATCCGAGCGTGAGACTGCAATTTGACGGAGCTGTTGAAGAAAAGAAGGTAATAAGCTATTGAGTATGTACCCACCTTTATACCTCTCGAGATGAAGTGTTTAGTTGCTAATCATGCATAGAAGTAGTTTGTATAATATGTCTAAGTAATATTTGTCTTACAGTAGTTGTGGCAGCATGTTTATATGTTTATAGCACTCAGCATCTGCTTAGCTTTGCGCTAGTAGCTAACGGTAACGTTGAGTTAGCTCAGTAGCCTGAATACTAAACGTATTTACAGTAACGTTATTTACTTAAATATGAGGTGTGAGTGGTTATTAGTTTGCTCATTTTAAAGGGACATTTAAAGACGTGTGGGATTCTGCATGTTTGCGCCTCGGTTTATATAATTATTGGTTTTAAAGTGAAACAGAAAATGGAATGTAACGTTAAAAAGTTTACTATCACACGTGTGGAATTTTGCTTCAGCATCTAACGTTAACCCAAGGGCCAACAGTCCCTGCTAACATTATTTTAAACAATACAAGTAGCCTATCCATACATTGTTATTTAATCATTTTATTTTCAATGACAGCAAATAGCGATGTAACCAAATGTAAGCATTCATGTGAATTTATATCATTGTATAAAGAGAGTGACATGAGAAGATCAATCTCATGTCTGTAAGTTAAATCAGCTATAATCACTATTTTAAAGTGATTAGTGACTCGTCTAAAACATTTAAAAAAGGAATAACTTCAATAGAATCATTCGATACACTGTAGCTTCTTTACATTCTATTAGAATGTAAAGAAGTTACATTCTGATACAATGTAACTTATTTACATTCTATTAGAATGTAAATAAGTTACACTGTTGCCTTTTCTTTTCTTCCCACAAGAACGTAATTTTGTCAGGTTGATAAAAAAATGTCACTTTACTTCCTGACATTATTGTTACTTTAACCTGTTCTAGTGTAAGGAGCAGGCGGTGAGCTCTTCAGTGGTCTGGTGCCTTGCTTAAGGGCACCGCGGCAGTGCCCAGGAGGCACGCTGGCACCTCTTCAGCTGCCAGGCCACACTACTATTTATTTACTTAAACATTTCACTGACTAAACAATTGTAAAAAAATATATATATATTAACAGTTAAATTGTGGCAATCCTGTTTGATATGCCAACTAATCGAGTGTTTGGTAGAATTACTTGTAAGAAGTAGCCTTTTTCCATAACTTATATCCTTTATACAATAATCATACTGAGCAAAACAAGCTGCAGACTTGACAACTTTAAAGTCAAGTTAATGGTTTCACTATAACTGTTATAAATCTGTGTTTGTACAATACACAATCTGCTTAACCTGCATGAAGCTTAGATGTGCAAATACTTACTGTAGCTCATGGTTATGGAAAAAAAAAAGCCAATGATGTTGGTTCTAAATGTCGGTTTTTCTTCTATCTTTTTATCCTCCGCTCATTATTTTCTCCTCCCTTCCTCTCTCTTAATTCAGTTCGTCATCGTCAGTGTTGAACCTCAGACTTAAGATGGTAGACTCCCAGTACTATCTCCCAAATGAGATTGGTGTAGCTGCTCTTGACTGCACCGAGGCCTTCCGTTTGCTTTCACCTCAGGAGAAGATGTACTCCCACTACCTGTCACGCGCAGCCTGGTACGCTACTAATCACAGCATTTTGCAAGTTCAAGTCGAGCGCCATTGAAATGCGCAATTAACTGAAGACTTTGATAACTGAAAGCCTGTGCATCCTCTGCTGTGTTAGGTATGGTGGTCTGGCAGTGCTGTTGCAGACGTCCCCAGAGTCTGCAGATATCTTTGTGTTGCTGCAGAGAATCTTCAGGAAGCAGACGCCTGCGCAGCTGGAACAGGTTGCAACAGCAACTGGACTCAGCTCTGAGGAGTACCAGGTACACAGTCTGTCTCTGGAGCTGACTCACCTTTTCACCCACAAACATGTACATATACACAGGATGAACATTATATTGTATTTCTTTCTTGATTGATATTTTAGGCATTCTTGGTGTATGCAGCTGGTCTGTATGCCAACATGGGAAACTACAAGTCTTTTGGAGACACCAAGTTCATCCCAAATCTACCCAAGGTAAAAATCCACTTCAGCTGATTTGTAACAGTTTTTTTTCACAGTTGGTTTAAACACTTGTCGAACGGCTGTGACATATTTTAAGCCGTCTGTGTCTGTCCACCCAGGACAAGCTGAAAGCTCTGGTGAGGGCCAGTCAGGCATTTCAGGAGCAGCCCACTGAGATGGAGGCTCTGTGGGACAGCTGCTCGTGTCTCCTCTTCTCCCTGGAAGACAGACAGAAACAGCTGGGGCTGGGCGACAAGGTGGGGTCTTGTATAATTTAATACAGGTCAGCTGTGACCATGAACTATTTTGTCTCGTAATATTTAATAAAATGTCAATTGTGTTGTCGGGACATAAACGATTTAATGCATAAGATGATTTCTTATTCTGCATTATAAGAATTGAATATATAAGTAGATGGTAGCAAGTCAAATGGTCTGCAGTTTGGTGAGTTTAGATTGTTTGCAAACACCAATAACTCTTTAGGAAGCCGCTGAACCTAAACTTTCAGTGAGTTCTTCAGGTGACCCCGATGAAAGAATGCATGGCTCTTTAAGTATGTCTGCTGTTCCTCTCTTCAGGGAGTTACCACCTACTTCTCAAGCAACTGCAGTCTGGAGGATGCTGAACTGGCTCAGAAGTTTCTTGACTCGAAAGTAAGTCAAATGAATTCCGTTGTTGTGTCCCTGATCTCTTGTAATAACCTCCGCTTTCTTTCTTTCTTTCTGTGCTCCACTCCGACTCCCGCATTCCTTTCTCGTTATATTTTCCTTAATCTTCTTTCGTCTCTGCCCTCCATTTCAATGGTTCATCCTGTTTCTTTTCTCACTCCTCCCGTGTGTCTCTTGGTCTGCTTCGGCTGACTCTTAGCTGTGTTCTTGTGGTTTATCTCTAGAAACTGTCTGCCTACAACACCCGTCTGTTTAAGAGGGACAATGGAGGTAAAGCCTGCTTTGAGGTGCGCCTAGCCTCGGCTGTGCAGAAAGGTCAGAGCTACAGTCTTACATGAGAACTTTATGAACATTTACAACAATAATCAACCGTATTGCTCTTGTGACAGAATGTAATATGTAGACTCTACTAGACAAATTCCAGCTTGTGAACTCAAACGAGTTGTGTTTGCCAACAAATTGATTTTTTTTTTTTTTAATGTTATATTTGTTTCACAGTCAGTTAACGCAATGAAATGTACTCTCCTGCTTCACAGACTGCGCAGTGGAGGGGGAATGCGAGTCATGCTGCGGCAGCTTCAACTTTGAGGAGAAAGAGTTCACTGTGAAGAGGGGAGACTACGCGCCTCTCATGGAGAAAGTCTCTTATTACCTCCAAAAAGCACAGGTGAGAGGGAGGGATACAGCGCAGATTATAGTCTATTCTCAGGCTGTGCTGTTTTAGCTGTTAGGAACCACAACGGAAAGAAAATCTCCCGACTAGGAAGTTGATACAGCAGCGACGTGTCCTTGAGCGAGACACCGAACTCAAAGTCTCTCCCCGGGCGCTTCACAGCAGCCCACTGCTGCTAACATGCTCGGGATGGGTTAAATGCAGAAGTCTAATGTCATGGATGTGAAGTAAAGTTTCACAGATTTCTTTGTGACTGAATCAGTTAAGCCTAAAAGTAGCCTTCCTGCTACTTTGTGCCGCTTGTAATTCTTCCTCTGTTTCCAAATAATGAACACAGGCCTACGCTGCCAACGAGAACCAGAGAAAGATGCTTGAGGAGTACAGTCGCAGCTTCACCTTCGGCTCAATTGACGCCCATAAAGAGGGCTCGCGCTACTGGATCAAAGACAAGGGGCCAATTGTTGAGAGGTGAGCCCAGTGAACCACAAAAATGTCAAATTAACACAAAATGATCTCCTTGCTTGTGATGTCAAATCCTGCTAACCTTGAATGTAATCTGATGTATAAAACACAGAGGTAACACAGAGCACATCTCTGCTGGTCCAAGCTGACTGATTTATTTCTTTAAAGTCTGCGGCTGTAATACAGGCTTCCAATGTGGCTGTTGAATACTGCTCTCCTCCTGTAGTAATCTCTGAAACCCTTCTCTCTCTGCTCCTCACCCCCCTCCTCCCCCCCTTCTCTCAGTTATATAGGTTTCATAGAGAGCTACAGAGACCCATTCGGCTCCAGAGGAGAGTTTGAAGGTAACTGGCATGGTGCTCAAGAACCGTGAGATCAACTTGTTCACCGGCTTGTGATCATAGACCTCTCTGGGTTTCTTCGCTGAAGACTATTTTGGGGGGAATTAACATTAGCTGCAGGAACTTTCCTCAGGGACTAGAAACCTTTTTTTTTAAAGGAGCTCACTATGTCTTGACCGCAGGGACCAGAGTCTAAGTTTAAGATGACCGTCGCTGATTGGTCCAACACACACAGCGGCAATGCTTCATGTCGTGTACAGAGCAGATACTGTACTCTGTGTCGAGACAAATTTATCACGGGACAATAAGTCTTATCTTATCTTATCGCTTCATTCAGAAAACAAGGAAGCGCTAGGATGAGGGGAAAGCATTTATCTTTGTTTGATAACATTAAAATTAAAGTCATTTAAAAAGACTGAGAGAAGTCGGTCAGTAGAATAGAGACACGGCAGAGCTGTGAATGAGAGAATAATTCAGTTTGTTTCACAGCGGTTATGCTCTAAAGCACAACAATGGGCTGAGGGAACCTTTTTTAGTTTCTTAAAAAGTAGTCCGGGGAATAACATTTCCAGGAACTTCTTAGTGGAACTCGGCTATTGTGGTTGAGATACTTTTAAAAAGTTTTAAAAGTTGATAAACGCAGCTTTTAACTCCAGTGGGTAATATGTACATAATGTTTCATCCAATCAATGATTAAGTTTAGAGGGACATAGTATAAAGAAGGTTGTTCAACACTATTTATTAGGTTGGTACTCTGCCATCAATCCTAAAGTCCATGGTCAACATGTTGCTATTAATATACTTTGCTAACATTACAGAAGTTTGTGCATCTGTGTTTTATAAAGACTCGTTTCTTTAAGATTAGTCAGATTGTTTTGTTTTTTCCTCTGGATTCACTTTGTTGTATCTCCTCTAGGTTTCATAGCGGTTGTGAACAAGGCGATGAGCGAGCGTTTTGCCAAACTGGTGAGCTCAGCAGAAGTCTTGCTCCCTGAGCTTCCTTGGCCGAGGGAGTTTGAGAAAGACACGTTCCTCAAACCCGATTTCACTTCGCTGGATGTTCTCACCTTCGCTGGCAGCGGAATACCAGCTGGCATCAACATCCCCAACTGTATGTACACTGATGCAGTTTTAAAAGTTAGGTTGGTTCAAGTCTCACAGTATTATACTTACTAACACTGTCTGTGTTATTGTGTGTAGATGATGACATCAGACAGTCGGAGGGCTTTAAAAACGTGTCACTAGGCAACGTGCTGTCTGTAGCCTGTGCTACACAAAAAGACAAACTCACCTTCCTGGAGGAGGAGGACAAGGTAACGCATGCAGCCTCCTGGTTCTCTTACACAGAAGCTCTTGTCTCCCTCACACACTCCTATAATAATGCATTCTCGTGTGTGTGTGTGTGTGCGCGCTAGGATTTGTTTATCAAGTGGAAGGGCCCGTCATTCGAGGTGCAGGTTGGACTTCATGAGCTGTTGGGTCATGGAAGTGGCAAGCTGTTTGTCCAGGTCAGTCAGACGTATTGATCTCTCCCTGTTAACGTGTTTCATTTTCTGATATCTGATTGAAGAATCATCGGTGAGGAAATAAAAACTGATTTGAGTTCTTTGTTCTTTCTCCACAGGATGACGAGGGTAAATTCAATTTTGACCAGAGTAAGGTGACCAACCCAGAGACTGGAGAGCCGGTGAGTTTGTGTGGACACGAATTTGTAACTCTGTTCAGTTAGCAAAAAATAAAGGCCAAAGTGATTGAAGGTGTGACTGTATTTCTTTTCTTTTTTTTTTTTTTCAGGTGTCCAGTTGGTATCGCGGCAGCGAGACTTGGGACAGTAAATTCTCCACGATTGCTTCCTCTTATGAAGAATGCCGCGCTGAGTGTGTCGGACTCTATCTGTGCCTCAACAAGCAAGCGCTCGGGTACATTATGTTCATGTAACACTCATTTCATGTCTCTGTACAGTAGTGACGGACTCTGAACCTGACCTGCTCACTGAAGGTTTTCTCTTCTGTCTCCTCTCTTACTGAGCGCGACATGCTGTTTTATTTCCTCTTTCATTTTTCTGGACGTCAGAATCAAAATCCTCAGGACTATCTAAAGTAACCGTTTTATGGGCTGTCGCTATTTTCTGTGAACAGTGGATTTTGCCCTCATTTAAATAAACCACACCTTCAAGTCCCCCTTAGCTCAGAATAAAAGCTCATGTCTCTTTCATAACACACAAGACGGCTCTGTTCATTAAAGCAGTTGCACTAAAATGTTTATTGCACCTAATGTGTAATCTCAGTTAAACTGGTAAAGATTGATATGGAGCTTAAGACGCGTAGATCAAAGAATAATTGTCTTTATCACTCATTGGTCGTTCTGATGGAACAGAATTTTTATAATATTGGAGATTATGTTTATATTTCATAGTGAGCAATTTTTAAAATATGCTGCGTATGGTCTGAACCTGTTTTACCATCATTCGAGTGACCGTTTTTAAATTTACTTTATTTGTCAAAGTAACTGAAATAAAGCCACTGAATGCTGTTGAGCCAAAATGTCTAATTTGAAAATCTATTTTAAACTCTTTACTATCTCAGGTTTAATCAACTCAGAGTTTGTTAAACCTGCTTTCTGAAACAGGGCCCGGGTGATGATTTATGGCTGTGAAGCGTGTTAAACGTTGCCTTTGTTTGTATGTTCCAGTATTTTTGGCCACGAGGGCCAGGATGCGGAGGACGTGGTGTACGTCAACTGGCTCAGCATGGTCCGAGCGGGACTGTTGGGCCTGGAGTTCTACACGCCTGAGAACAAGAGCTGGAGACAGGTAATCTGTCTGCTCAGCGAGTTGCTCTCCTCCATAACACGCTGCCTCTCTCACTCTTTACTTGGACTGATTTGAAACCTGTAATGATTGATCATAGGTACTTTAATTTATATAGAACTTCAGAGATTCATAGTTTTTGGAGAACCGTGTTTACAAGACTAGTAACGAACTCGTGGTTCTTACAAGCTGACTGGCTCAGTTTAAAGGGTCGTGTTGTTTTCAGACTCTGTTTACACGGAGTCTGTCTCTGTTTAGATGAGTGTCAGGAGGTGTAAACTGTATGTTGTGTCTACAGGCCCACATGCAGGCACGCTTCGTGATCCTGCGTGTTCTGCTGGAGGCCGGGGAGGGCCTGGTGGGCCTGGAAGAAGTGGCGGGACAGGACGGCAAGCCTGATGCTCGAATCACACTGGACCGAAGCAAGATCCACACCGTGGGCAAGAACGCCATCCACAGGTTCCTCTGCAAACTGCAGGTATGTTCTGGTTCATGGTGAGTTTTGACATCACAATTGCCCAGACAGCAGATTCTATAAGTACAACATATTGAAGAAAGTACAATACTGAAAAAAATGTATCTTGGATGGATAAAATAAAATCCATATACTGTAGCTGCATGTCAGCTTGATTGCACTAATACACTACTGGTGTATTACGTGTGCGTGCAAGAGACAAATGCATTTGGGGTGCATTAACAAAACTACTTTATAGTGCTGTTGGCGGTCAAAAACTTCACATGGCATCATTTTCAGGGATAAATCAATTCCAAAAATCTGCAACGATTTCGATAGTCACATTGACTATTGGTTTTTATTTATTTTTTTTAAGTAAATATTTGCTGGTTTATTTCAAAAGTTCAATATATTTGAGTGTAAGAATTAAGTAAACGTTCGGCTTCAGGAAATAGTAAAAATATTTCAGTGTTTTTTTTTTTTTTTATAGACTAAACAATGAATCAATAAATAATAATCTGTAAATTAATAAATAAAACAATTGTTGGTTATTTAAAAATAAAGTAAAACATGAAATGAAGTTTCACATGACAACTCCAACCAAATAAGAAATGTACACATCACGGTTTACAAAAAGTACGTATGTAAAAATGTTAATGCCATTATTTATTTCTCTGTATAATAACCATGTTGACTTTCCCAACATGTTGCTAACCGGATTCCACTGTTTTTGTAGGTCTTGAAGGCAACCGCTGATGTGGAAGGAGGCAGAGAGCTCTACGACTGCTACTCCACCGTCGGCGACAGCGGCGCTCACAACTTCTTGCGTCTCCGGGAGACGGTGCTGCTGAGGAAGGAAGCTCGTAAGATGTTTGTTCAGGCCAACACCAGAATCAGTGGTATGTAGCTGCATCTGTACCTGCTATGAGGGTTCATTAAGACAGATGCTTGTACACAAACTCTCACATCTATTCTATTGATTCCATTTCGTAAACAGAAGGGTAACGTGACTGTACCTTTTTTAGATTGTGGTCAATGGGAACAACTGACACTTCTACATTTTTATCATGTCATACGAACTCTAATTACGCTTGTTTGTAAGCGCTGAAGTAGGTTTTTATTAGCACTGCTTTATCAAGACTTGATGACTAGCTTTATAACTGATCAAAATGGCATTATAGAACATTTTACTGTTGAACATTTGTAGTTGCAGACTGTCATCGAAGCGATTGTAGACATGTATTAGTCATTTATTCAGTTTGTGCCCTGCTGTGCGGTTTCCAGGGGACAGCGTGGAGCTGGTTGACTACGAAGGCAGCGCGGCAGGTTTGATCCGCTCCTTCACTGAGCGCTTCCAAGACGACGCAGAGCAGCTGGAGGCCGACCTGTTGAAGCTGTGCAAAAGAGACGCTCCCTGCTGGTGTTGATGGATGATCTGCTCCATAGGCTTCAGAAATACCAACTGAAGTCAGATTCTTTTTTTTTTTTTTGTTTTGTATGTGAAAGCAAATTGATTCTTAATGGATGTTCAAACACACTTCTGAAGAGACAAAATGTAAGTTCCGTACTATACGGTAAAGCCATAACAACAGATCTGCCAAAGACACCAGCCACAGTTTTTCTGGACATGACTCAGATCTAATGTCAGGTGCTGTCTTTGTGACACAATCTACTACAAATAAATGATTTGCCACCATCACTCGTTTAAAAGTATTTAGGACACATATTCTTCCAATGAGTGTTGAGAACTGTCCATTAAACCAATGCTGCCTGATAGTAACAATGGCTCCTGGGTATAAACGTGTATCTAAGTGAATAAAATGTTCGTTATGACTGTACTTGAGATGATGTGCATGAATTGGTTTTTAAAGCCAACCTTTGGCTAAAAAGAGTTCCATCTTTACAGCGTGTCCATTCGGTTAAATGTTTGTCCAGCCTTGGTGTTGAAAGGTTGAGGTTGTTAACTCGCTGCGATGACCGCTTAGTTTTGGCAGAATGAAGTCATGACTGTATAACATATTGATGTCTGGAAGCGCTGTACGTACTGATGACCCGTTGAATCTGCACAAATTAAATTTGTTTGATAAGATCTTCGTGGGCTTTTTATTTTCTTCTACCAGAACATTAGACAGTCGCTCATTTCGTTATTATGAAATTCACCCACAATCTGAGACTGACTTTCAATATATTTTAATTAATAACATTAGAAATCACCCTGATGCACATGTATAGTCTTAAGTCTGTCTACAGAGGAGTTATTAAATCCAGTCAGAATTTTACCAAATAAAATCTAGCGACTCCTGGTAGCCAACTCAAAAGCAGTTCTAACTGTATTGCAGCTATGACAATATCTATTATTTTTACCTTTGGTGCAAACTAGAATTACTGCTTTTTGGTTGTAAACCTCCAACCATTCAAGCTGCCATTTACATCCATGTATGTCCAAAATGTAATTACTTCATAATTTTATCCTTTCAGACAATTGTGTGAAATTGTCATGAATAGCATATTAATTCTTAAGTTATGGCCAAAAATGTGTTTTGTGAGGCAACGGTGACCTTCGACCACCAACGTCTAATCGGTTCATCCTTGAGTCAAAGTCGTCTTTAGTGACGAATTTGAATAAATTCCCTCGAGGCGTTCCGGTCTGATAGACTCATTCAAAAAAAACCTAATGGCCACGTCTGATGTAAATTTAGCAAAATAAAGGCATGTACAGGGTAGTTGTGATGGACTTCCTCACTCATGAAAGTTTAGAGTATGAAAGTTCTTAATTCAATTTTTAGAAAATACTGATATCGAAGGAAATAAATTGCTGTCAGTTCGCAAAACAGTCAAAAATGTGTTGGTATGCTTAAGGAAATGTTTGGCAATAGAGCAAAAAAGTGCACATAGTTTGCAGTTAAAACATTAAAAACAACCAGTATCATGTGTACAATTTTTGGTTTTGAAAAACCTATTTAATTCAAAGGTTTGCTATATTCTGAAGATTATCTCAGGGTGAGACCCTGAGATGCTGTCACCACGTTCACATTTAGTAATTCTACACGGTGCTTTATAATAATGTAAATCAGTTAGTCTAAAATGTTTGTGCGCTAGAGGCTTGGAGCATCGTCCTGTATGTGGGGGGAGTGAGGTGGAGTCTCTGCTGCTCCCTCAAGACTACTGAAGAAACTGCAGCTGTCTGTGTCATTTAGAGAAGCAGCATTCATCTGTAAAACCAGACCCCTGTCCTCTTTTGTGTCATCTTCATCCTTCATTTCACCCCCACCTGCTCCCTCCTCCTCCTCCTCCACCTCTCTCTCTGATCTTTGCTGATCTGGTCTTGAAAGAGTAGAAGGTGTGTGATAGGCCTGCTCTGCCAGCTGAAGGAAGGACGGAGAGATGAAGGGAGAGAGACAGAAGGGGGCCTTAGGAGAAGGAGAAGAAGACGGGGACTGGGAAGGTGAAAGGGAAGGTGAAGCGATGGGTGAGTCGTATGGAGAGAGGGAAATGGCAGCCTTGGAGAGAGATGAAGAAGCCCAGGGAGAGTCAAAAGGAGAGAGGGATGGAGATTCTTTGGGGAAAAGGGGAGGCGCCTTGGGAGAACCATATGGGAAGAGGTAAGGAGGGAGTGAGGACGAACTGGAGAAACCGATCATTGGAGAGGGCTGCATGTAGTCTGATTCGTGTGGAAGATTCTCCATTACTGCTGATAGCTGAGCTGTAGCCTCTTCACCGGTGACTCCAGCTTCACTTTGGCCCCGCTCCTGCATCTCAGGCTGAAAGTGAGGAGTTGCTGATGGAAGCTGAACTTGGGCCTCACTGGAGGTGTTCTGCATCTGTGTCAGAGGCAGGGGCCAGGTGAAATCAATCTGAGCGACTTCACTTGGGCTCTCACCTTGTAACAGACCTTGACTTGGTTGGGCGGTTCCTTGTCCCCGTTTCCGGGCATTACATTTTCCTTTGGTTTTGGGCATTAGCGGCGGTGGAGGCGGAGGAGCGAGTGGGGGCGACAGCAGGCTCGAAGACTCTGTGGAAATCCGAACCTTGCGGCTGCGGCTGAACATGCGGCGTCTGGACAAAGGATTATGGGAATGCAGGAAAAGGGGGTTGACGAAACAGAGAGCGCCCTGGCCGTAGCCACAGTCCAGCTCTCGGGGGCTGCGCGTCGTGATTGGACAGAACTCGTGGAACAGGGTGGGATTTGAACCTGCTTGTTTTTTGTCCGTGTCAGAAGTAGTTACCGTCCTGAGCTGGTTGTCTGAGTCGGGCTGGAGAGCTGAATCCGGCTGAGCTGCAGAGCTCGTCTGTGGGGCAGCAGCGGGCGGGACTGAGGTCGCTGTGTCTGGCTTCTTCTTCTTGTCTTTCTGGGGCTTAGGTGCCTCCCGAGGCCCACGGACGTTTAGGTGGGAATTCCAGAATTCTGTAAAATATGATGTTTTCATTATAGTGAAACTTTAGTCTTTCTACTCATTCGTCCTTCATTTAACAAAAGTATGTATATGTCATATGGTTATTACCCAGCAGCTGGGAGGTAATAATAATGAATGTAGTATGCGTGCAAACAAGGAGTTGTGTTCACCAACCTATTCCCATATGTGAGATGGACTCGAGCTCTTTGTGGGATGTCGCCTTTGCAATGGCTTCAGGAAGCTCCAAAGGGAAGCGTAATACATCTCTGATACACAGAAAATATACAATATTAACACCAGCATTTGCTCTTGCAGATCAATAAATATTGACAGTGACAAATGTAGAAAAAGGGGGAAAAACTGCTGTGAACATATTGTATAGGAAGTGAAGGTAACGAAAAAGAAAAGACACAAATGGTGAACAGCTGAGGACAATGATAATAAGGAAGGCAAGATGGTACCTGCTGACACAGTAGAAGGAAACTAGTCTTGGGACATCTGGAAAACTGATGGCTGAAGACTCCAGACACAGAGCTGGGGGTGAGGAAAATTCAAAGATGCAGAGATTTTGGGAGGGGGAGATGTATGACTATGTAACACTGGAGCAAAGCTGAGTAAAAGATGATACCCGTAGTTTTGCCATTATACGAAGCGTGCATACGTTTTTTTATTTGATTTCCTGCATTCCGGGAAGTTGCAGGGAAACCAGGAATAGCTTACTTCATGATGTATCTGTTACTTCATAAAATGGTTGGCAATACTGTAAAAGCAGACATGAACTGAAATAAGCACAGTCGAAAATGTAAATGCTCTGTTTTCAGTTTTGTGGAAATCTGTTCGCATTAATATCTTTGTATTGCTTTGGTGACCAAATCAAAGTAGTCTCTTATTTCATGCAATTCAATTTAAGTATTTGACACTAGTGCAATTGGACGAAATCTTGATGATGTGAGCACACGGGCATTACTACATATTTGTTTACCAAAGAAGGCAGATTCAGTCTTGATGGGTCAGACACAATAAATATCCTTTTTTTTAAAGTTGTCACATACTCTTACTGGATTGTTCCTCCCTGATGCCAAATTGCTGAACAAAGGATGGCACGCTGTCATCCGCCAAGCGGACACACAGCACATTTTTCCGGGATGTGCGAGACCTGCGCACCAGGAAGGTCTGCGGGAGGAGACAAGTGATTACTGAGTGCATGTGTGAGTGTGTAGGACATGGACAGAGAAGGCAAGAGAGGTATGGCCTAAACGTATGTGGACATATGGTTGTGCTCCTGATTTTATTTAGATAAAGTGCATGCGGCTCTTACCCCAGGAGGCTCCCTCTGCAGTATGTGCAGTGCGGTGGCAGGGTTGATGGACAGCTGGAGCCAGACTGGAACTGTGAGCAGGAGACGGTCCAGCACGCTGATGCTTCTCAGAGAGCCCCGTCCCCTCTGATGCCCCAACAACTTCCGCTCTGACGACTGGGTGGGCTCCGGGAAATCATACAGCGGTTCTTCTTGTGCCATCTACACACACAACAAAAAGTATTATTATTAGCTGTCCTGCCACTGACCACGCACTCCCATAGTGTGTGCAGGCTACAGGTGGTTATTATCTCTCCTTGTGGCTCACATTAACAACAGGAAGATGGGAAGGATGCCTTCACACACCCTCACACACACACACACACACACACACACACACACACACACACACACACACACACACACACACGACTGCGTAATAAATCCGCCTGGATTGGGACAGCAAGTCCAGACTTGGTAAAGTGCAGCAGCTCAGACAGAGTTTAAATGAAATTGGAAGAGAAACACATATTTAAAAATACAGACACAGAAGCACGACACACACACACGCGCAGAGACGGCGATGTAAAATCAATAGCAATGATATTGTTGGTTATGGCTATTTTTCTGAACATATAGGTCTGTCGCCCTATTAAGTCTCACCGCAGCCTACATGTCAACATCTGTCTGGATCCGCAGCGCGCATTCCTGTAAAACTCTCACATTTCCTCTTCAAACTACGAGTCTTCCTGTCGTAGGCTTCATTTACACCACTTGTGTGTAGCTACTGTGGGATTCCAACTTCAACATTACCAGGCTCGTTGTTTACCTCGTTGTCCCGATGCTTCTTTTGATCCCCTCCGGATCCACTTTATGTTGACACGCTGCTATGTTTTCCATCAAATTCACGAGGATGAAAACTTTGCTTCCCTTCCACTTTGGCCTGTCATGGCGTGTGGTCTTAGATCCGGAGACGTCTCTCTTCTTTGGCTCCTCCTCCTCTCCCTCACCTGGAAACAAACACGTGATACTGTACACCTATGCCACGGGCCACAGAAAGACGCGCCTGTCCGAAGCAGAAATATTTGAAGCGTAGAAAAGTTAAAACCCGTTATAACTATGTTCATAGTGTTATAGTGGTGGAAGACGTACTCAAACATCTACTAAAATAAAAAATAAAAAAGCAATGTAGCAGTGTCATACAAGTCATGCATTCATGACATTATTAAAAGATTATGATCAAAATGTACTTATATAACAGACTTATGCATTGTTGCCTATTCCAGAAAAGTGTATATTGGATTATTAAGTAAAGGATCGGAGTAGTGACTGTTACTTATTCCCCACTACCCGCCATTGATATGAAACTATTAAATCAATGACATGTAAGTGTGGTAATGTTGCCCTCTGAAGCACTGTAGAAATATCAGTAGACACATTCCTCCACAATGAACTCCATTGACGTTAACACAACACGTTAGATCATGTGTTGTGTTATTTATGCGTCAGAGTAGGTGATTTTATACTCTCGACATGGCCATACAACTGAAAAAGAGGAAGAATGCCCCAGTCAGGAATACGAAGCAGCCATCTGGTGCAAATCTGATGTAACTGCGTCCCTGTGGCTTCCAGTCAGCGAACGTCAAGAAACCGGAAACGGATGTGACGTCTGAAATACAGCTCCAGGACCGCGTTGGGTAAGTAGTCCGTGAAACGTTACTATGCTAGCATGATTATGTTGCTTTCCCTCCATTTTAAACTAAATTGGATGCACAACACGATTAACGGTGGTTAATGTGCGCTATGATAGTTTACACACCAGTGATGGAGCTGTAGCTTAAGCACATGCTTTCAAACACTGATGAAACCACTGCGCTAGCTAGCTAGCTTAGCTAACGTTAGCTACATCGTTAATGTTTGCGTTTAACAAAATGGCCAGTAGTGTCGTAGTTGTTTAGCTAACTGATGGTCGTGCATCTTACCATAAACCAGTTGTATGTTACCGAGTATGCGTCATTTGTCTGGCATTAGCAAGGTCAGCTAACTTTGCAGCTACACAGGCTTCATTTGATCCGTTTTCACCTCGAAAGTCAACGGCTTTATTAGCTCAGTTAAGCGAATAATAACCGGCTAGCTAACGTCAATACGCTTCTTAGCAGATGGCAATGCAACTAGTTAATGACTTTAGTTATAAACCCACTTAGCAGTATGATTTAGGATGAATATCATTAACTATGATTAGCCACGCGGGAAAACGCGAATTTTTTGTTGAGATTCACGAAAGTTAGTAACGTTACCAACATCCAAAGGAGACATTTAAACCAGAGCACCATGTTTTCTCTCCTCCAGATGCCTGTGTGATACAGAGATGAGCGGTGAGAACGTGAAGTTGTTTGTCGGGAACCTTCCTTTAGATGCAACTCACGACGAGTTAACGAAGCTCTTTTCTCCATATGGAGAGATCAACACCTGCTCTTTGCTCAGACAGTACGCCTTCGTTACCCTGAAGGGAGAGGGGGCAGCAGACAGGTAACTGTTCATCACTACTATTAGATAGTAACTGTTCATCACCACTATTAGATGGGATCAATTAATTGATATTATAGAAATATGCTTTATTTTGGGGATAAAATCAAACGTGGATATGAAAGTTTATACTCCAACAAATTTAAACACAAGGTAATTGCTCATCAGGTATCTTAGCGAGGTACATTATGAGTCCAGTATGCTATATTCCGTTTGCTATATTCCGCTAATAAGTACATTCAGTGAGTTTTGAACACATTAAATAGAAATATAGTTATTGCTTGCACTGCCAGTGTGTTTTTAAATAAAAAAGAAAATGTATGTGTTAATGATGATCTGTATTAATGGTAAAATATACCATTAATTGGCTGGTTTTAGTTTATTTTATTCATTTTTAACCTCAGCTAAAATATTTGCAGTACAACTGATGATGATGATGCAAAGATATTTCTCATTCCTACTCTTACAGGGCCATACGACATCTTGATGGTAAAGAGTACAGAGGCCGGCCCTTGGTGGTCGAGGAGTCCCGTGCACGCCCGCCCAACTCCACTAAAGTGTTTGTGGGGAACCTCGCCGCGACATGTTCAGCAGATGACCTGCACGGTTTGTTCTCAACCTTTGGAAGAGTTTTAGACTGCGACAAAGTCAAAGGTGAGTTAAAGTCCCGTCACCAATACTTATTGTGAGGAAACATTTTGTAGAAGTGCTGATCTGTAATGCAACAACAATCTTCAGATTATCTTGTGTCATCTAGAAAGTTTTAATAGTTAAATTTTTTAATAAATAGTGCTAAACAAAAAGTGACAATAACAATATGGGATTGATGTGTTTTATTTTGAATCGGTGTCTCATGTTAACGCTGAGCTTCCTGTGTACTCTACAGCCAGATTATGCTCAAATGTCGGCTATGCGTTTGTGCATATGGAGAGGAAGGAGGAGGCCCTGGTGGCTATTGACGCACTCAACGGGACCATGTACAAGGGCCGTCAGTTGGCCGTAGAGCTGTCCAAAGCCCAACCGTTGATCAACCAGATTGCAATGGCTGGAAATTCAAACCACGGTGGTGTAACAGGTAAAGATGAAGTTATCCATTTGTGTTTAACTGCATCATATTAGATTCTGAAAACAACTCCTGTTCTCATCATGTGTTGTTCTCCCTTTGCCTTGTAGGTGGCAGGGAGGGTCTTCTTCCGCGACCGCCTCCATCACTAGAGCACCATCAGAGTCAAGCAGCCGTGCTAGCAGCAGCTGCAGCAGCAGCGGCTGGACTACCCATACAAGTCAGTTAATTCTCTAGCAGGGCATCCACTAGCCGGGAAAACATCTAACTTATGATCTCTGAAACCCGAGCCCATGAGTTTATGAACGGTCACAAGCATTTGTGACTGGACTCGTTTGAACCTGACTCTTACACTTTCCTTACCCGTAGTGTTTTATAGAGAAATGAGGTTTGAGTATATTTCTTTTAATGCGTGCATCTCTCATCTGTCTTTTGTAGGTTCAACAAAGTGTCCATAACTCATTCTACAACACCACCTCCTTTGACCCCACCTACGCTGCTTTGAAGGGCATTACGAGCGCTAAAGGTGCAGATGGGGTGATATACGGTGCTCTAGCCAGCCAGGTATATGGGACTGTTGCTGACCAGGTGTATCAAGATATGGCCAATCACAATACTGCAGCTGTTGCCACTGTTGAAGAAGTAGATTCACAAAGCGGACCAGATCCAACAACGCTTTTCGAGGCAGCGAGAGCAAAGTTCTTTCAGGAGGGACAGAAGGTAGTAAAACTGTATAATGTTCTCCTCTGTTTATTTTGTGTTGTACGTTTATTTTCTGACATATTTTTTGAATTAAAGGTTCTGGCAGAGCAGCAGGCAGGGAGAAAGGCGGTGTCTGCCGACAGTGAGCGAGACCGCAGTCCAATCAGAGGAAACCGAGCCCCCCTCCTCCCTGACCCGGTTCCAGGTTCCTTCGGTCAGGTACGACCGAAGCGCCGCGCCCTGCTGCCGACGCCACCTGGAGGACCCGAAGACGCCCCAGCTGCCACCAACACACCTGAAGGGTCAGATCCTGTTGCTAGGTACACACAATACATTTTGATAAAAGATGGAAAAATAAGGACGTTAAGCCTGCTTCCACTTGCACATACTGTATAATAATAGTTTATCTACATCTCACTAGTGGTGCAACGGATCATAAAACTCACAATTGGGATTGTAACACGGATAGGCTCACAGATCGGGTTCGCACAAAAGAAAAAATCCGGATCAGTGGTCCGTTACACCACTACATAGCACTGATCAATAAATCATTACATTATTGTAGAATGCTTTATTAACATCAAACTAAAAAATACACATCCCTGTGTTCATTATTTCATGTGAGATGTGGTTTTACGGCTAACATTTCTTTCTTTCCTTTCTTCTCTTAACCTCTTCTGTTGTAAACTGCAGGTCTTACACAGAGTACTACCAGCAAATGCATCAATACCAACAGTATCAACAGTACCAGCAGCAGTACCAGTACCTCCAGTATGCCTACACCAATCCTCCTCCTCCTCCCCCACCTCCACCAGCCACCACACAGGCACAGGCCTCCACCACAGCGCCCCCGGGGACATACTCGGCGCCCCCGACGTATGCAGCGCCGGGAGCCTACGCGCCGCCAGGAACGTACGACGCAGCAGGAAGTTACAACGCCTCATCCGGGAGCTACAATGCTACATCTGGGAACTACGAGGCCTCGTCAGGAAGCTATGACGCGTCTGGAGGCTATGGGGCACCCGGAGCATATGATTCATCGGGAGCTTACGCAGCAGCGGGAAGCTACTCCGCATCCACACCGTATGAGCAGACACCCGCACACGGGCAACCCATGCCCCAGCGCCATGATTACCCTTACCACACGCCAGAACCCCCTTATCGATAGTCCCACCCCCACACACTCCTTCCACACTGCAGATGTGTGCGTGTGCATGTGTATTTACATAAGGGACAGTGTAAACCAGTGAGGGAGCAAGGTTGTAATTCGAATGTAATTCAAGTCTGACGCATTTCCCCCTTTTTTTCTCCATCCTAGCCTAGTTTCTAACTAGCTTGCCCGTCGGTTGATGCCTGTGTGGCGTAGTGGGACAGTTCATTTTGTGATGGTGTCAAGCGTTCACAGTTTGTGTTCGACGATGTGAGGCACAGCTGGTTGGATGTTCAAAGAGGCTTAAATGTTTCTTGGGACAAAGTTGTACTCCGAGGCCAGGGTAGGATATCGTAGGAGAAGCTTTTTGTTTGTACTGAATGGAGGCCTTTTATATACTCTACATAAACATGTGCAGGAACATAAGCAGTCCAAATCACACATTTCAATTGTAATACGCTGATAAATTACTAAATAGCTATAAAAACATACTCCAATTATTTAAACAAAAAGAATATTATCCATCGGCCTTTCTGGCCTCTTTACAAGATGCATCAGGCTTGCCGTATTCTTTTAAAACTCATTTTTCAGAGGTCCACGTGTCCTTATGATAACAATTTTATAATATAAATCCAAACGCACGCACTAGTGTTGGCGTAGGAACATCCTGTGTGGAGTATGTAACAGGCCTCTGTTTGAATTCAGCTGCATTGACCTTTTTTATAACAGCCAGTCTGTTCATCCAGACATTGAACCGCCCGATTGGTTAATACGTCGACTAAGGGAGACGGCAGAAGAAGTGAAACGGAGCGTTGCTTCAGCCAGGTTTTTGTTGCCTTTACTGTAGAACCGTCTGTTTGTGAAGATGGAGAATGTTTGTTAATTGACCGGCTTTTGTGTTGTGTTTCAGGCTGGCTTCACTGAAGGACTCTCACTCGGAGTGATTATGTATCATTTTTGTCCTCTATTTTGGGTCATGTAAATCTTTGATATGGCAAAGTATTAGACGGATAATTGCAAATTCGTTAGACGGTCATTTAGGTTCTGTTGCAACCCAATTAACTGGGTGATTTGGAGATTGCATTGTGCCAGCTGGCATTAAAGTTTTCCTGAGGCGAACTGTTTTCAAGGTGTGAAGAGTTATTACAGAGTACATTTGTAGTCAAACAGGATATTACCAGTCTGATTATGCATACGTTAAGTTTCATAGTCTCATGTGTGTTAGCCGGGTGTGAACATGACTCAGATAAAAGGATACAGAAACATTTTCAGCGATTCAATTAAAGTATGAGTCCGGGCTCTCTTTATTTTCTCGAGGTATACACAAACTCAGGAGTTAAATGTATCCTGTCACGTCGGTGTTTACCTCTAAAACATTAGAACAGAATCATTAAGTCATCTGTAGTCGTTCAAATTTCTTTTTTTCCATTTCATATTGTGTTGAATTGCGAATCAGGCCGTTTGTGAAGCAACCCCGAAGCCCGATGGTTATGCGGTCGTACTTGCACCGTGCACTGAATGGTATTGAACCGGCGTGGCATGTGAGCGTATATGAGATCAACGTGCTGTGAAATCAAAACATGGCATTCGATCTTGAAGTGCGCTTCCCAAAAGAATGGGAGCTATCTGTGATTCACCATTTGAGCTGAGAGCAGGTGCAAGTGTGTTTTTGTTTTTTCTAAATGCAGTGGCGTGTTGCTGATGTGAATAGCGTAGCGTTATTGACTGAGTGGACACGAGGTGACAGTGCTGCAGGTGAATATGAGGGTGGTTTTGGATTTAGTAAAGGCCGCTGACCTTTCCTTTTCCCTCTTCTGATCTCTCCAGAGTCACACGCCTCTTTTTGACAAACCTCTGCATTCACACCACGCCATCTCCACACTTTATATCTAGATGTGTTTTAACTGGGTTCATTGCATTTTGCTCATGTAAAGCAGGCGACACGTGCAAATGATACTAATGCACACCCAATTCCATCAGTATTGTTTGACTGACAGTAGAAGTTTCGTTCCGTGATTGTACCACACCCTAGATCCTCATCTTATGTCTAATTCGCCACCTGAGTTGGTAGTGCTGTGGTAGGTTTTCAGTGACACATAGCCTCTCTAAATTTCCACATTATTCCACCATCTCCATTTGAACTGTTAGTTGCATGCCTTGTTGTTGCTGCTGCTCCAGCCACCTTCTTCCTCTTGCTGATTATTGCAGCTAGAGTGGGAGGGAGCCAAACTGAGCCCTTGCCCTGGACGTACGGCACACGCAGCTGTAGCGTGGGATGGGGAAAACAGCAGCGTTAGGCCTGAAACTGCTGTGGACGATGGGGTGTCCCCCCACTAAGGTAAACACTCAGACCACACACTCCTGCCCCTCCCTGAAAACACCCATACACACTCTCAAACACAATCGCACACACACACACGCACCTATATCCATTTATTCCTCCCCTGTCTTCGGGGAGTTTTATTTGCCAGGATTTCAGATTTTTGGAAATTAATCTCGCATTCTTTTTTTGAGGAGAGATCAACTTTTTCCTGTTTTTGATTTTCCTGGTTGTATCCCTGCAATCAACCCCCCCCCCCCCCCAACATACTCTGCTCATACATTCCTGCTCCCAACATACTGACCGCTCACACACACCAGATGCAGACACGTATATCGTCTTTTAGTCCAAATCTGAAGCAGGCACGTTGTTAGTTACCCGTACCTAACAGCCTGTCATTCAAGAGTACCAGGCAATCACAGCCACAGCTGGACGTGGGACATGTAGGTAGGATGGGTTGTGTTAGTTTTTGTAAATGTGCCCTTGGGGCCACTTTTGGGATAAAGTGCCTTGCGTAAGAGCACATCGGTAGGCCCTTCATTTCAGAGTTGAATAACCTGGCTCAGGATCGGTTGCTGATTCAACGCTCGACTCCCCTTCTCCCCCCAAACAGCGATTTTTGATGCCACATTCAACTTGTATGAATGACGATGAACACAAATATCATTTTGTTTTAAATTACATTTTGTCCTATGTTCTTTGAAATGTTTAATTATCAATAAATGAATTTGAATTGAACTGTGGCTTCTCTGTGTGAATATTTAAAGACGCTTATGAACCAGCTACGGTGTTATTACTTTTAAAGTTTGTTATTATTAGTCACCATTAGCTGTTGTATTATAACGGCATCTGATCTTCTTGGGGTCCCTGAGTGTTTGTGGAGGATTCACCAAATAACTTTAAAAGCTCAGCATCAGATGACGTTTTATTCCATTTTCTTAAAACATCAACCTATGCTTTTAAAATAAAAAAAACAATAATTTGATAACAATCCAAACCTGTTGATAATACAAAAAAATAAAATGAGAAGACATTGAATGTATGGAACCTCATTCCCTGCTTACAAGACATTTCATGGACACTGCTGAGATTCATGCCCTCAACAACAATGAACAGTTTACAGATGGACACTAGAGCACGGGGTGAGTGGAGCGAATGCAGTATACACAATGCTGAGGGTATACTGAGGTAATGTGGCGAGGAGGCCTATGCACCTAAATGGACGAAGGATCGAGCGTGAAACCGCAAAGACGTCATGCGCCTTTTCACTGGCAAAACACGGGAATGCGGTTTCTACTCGAACACGCAAGTCTGGTTTCCAGCCGCCAGATTAGTCTGTGAAGCAGCTTCAGTGGTGAACACAACGGTCTTTATTCTGTAGACAGACGGCTGATAATGGTGTTGGGAGTGTTCCACCGTGGATAAAACGAGAAGCTAACCTCCGATGTCCTTTTTGTAAAGTTAGAGTGCAGGTAGAAGTATTCTGTGCGTTGATAGTTTACGTAGATACTGGGGCTGTTTCAGTCCTTTTCATCAGACTTCACTGTAAGAGAGAGAAATACTTCCCTGGACAGACTCGACTGATGAAGCAGGAAATCCAACCCCAGATTTAACTTTTAGTTTTGCTTTATAGCTTTTATGCTGTGGCTCTTACTGACTATTATTGACTTTAGTAGGTTCAAATTAAGGATAATTAAACTGAGGTACAACAAATAAAGTGTACAGAGACATGGCTGACAGAAATGGGGAAACCAAATTTTTTTTTTTTTAGCCCTCTGCAGTGAGGTTAAAATAAAGATGCCATAGATCTCTAAACTCCTGTCCAAGTCTGTACACTTTCTGGGCCTGGTAATGCCGAAATTGTCTCAAAAATAAGGTTGGAGCTTCTGGTGAATCCAAGCCTGGTTTCAGGAAACCAGCCTGTGCTTTGAGAGGATGACTGGGAAAGAATAAGTCCAGTTGATGACAACAGACGGGGACAAGACTGGGCAAACACGTTAAAAACACCACACAATGTTGACCAGACCAAACACATAGTACAGTACTTTGACTTTCAATCACAACCTCCCGTGATGCTGCTGGCATAGTATGAAAAAGGAGCGAGCATTCGAACACGTATTGAAAATAGCAACGTTTTAATAAAGAGCGATTTTACAAGACTGCAATGTCTAGCTAGCTAGGTGGTAACTGGCATTGACATCCATGGTGTTTTACAAAGGTGCAGTTACTGGGTAACTGGGTTTGAAGTTTGATGGGTTGCTTGCAAGTTGCATTTCTGCATGCGAGGCAGCCTTCAAACAGTTACGGGACCCTACATTGTAAAACAGTTGATTATGAATGTCAATGAACGTTCATGTCAAGAGGTAAGTAAAAAAAAATCTCATGGAGAAATTTCCTTAACGTTTTCCAAACACACCGGTAAGTGAGAGTTCACACAATGGTCATGCTTTTACCGGGCACACGAGCCAATAAAAAGACGACACTTAATCATGCAAAAGAAGACAAGTTCTTTGTCTCTAAAAAATAAAAGAACACAAAAAATCTTTTGAGTTCTGATATCATCCATCCGTAGTGGCCTTGAATAAGAAGAAGCTGCGCTTTGATGATGACTTTGGTGCAAAAAAATGTTCCTGTTTCGAAGAGGACAGACCCTGTCCTGTCCACTTCCTCGATGAAGACACTCTTGGTATAGACCAGTTGTGATAGTTTACCCATGACCTCCCATCTCCCCTCGACCCCGCCCACTTCCTCCTCGAGATGGACACAAACATCACAAACATCAAACCCACCCTCCCGCACATCCCTGGATGATGACACCTTCAAAATACAACCATTCAAACACAGATACAGCAATAAATTGTCCCACGTACAGTACGTCATCCAATGGGGCTTCGATCACTTTTACAGAGAGAGCACGTCTAAAAACACACGAACGGCATTTCCTATATACAGAGGACACGGTAACAGTCAGAGGTTGGCCCAGGATGGACAGAGCTGCGTCGTGGGAGTGAAGTGCACAGTGAAAAGAGCATTCAGCTGACTTGAGAAAGACAAACCACTGGGATGAGGAGTAACGGTAGAGAGTGAAACGACAATTTTCTTTGTCAGCTGGCCTCTTGTTGAGAAACCTCAAGAGAATATCTGCCTGCTTGGTGACGATTTCTAACTGAAGTCTCTCTCTGCTGGTCGTAGAGTCGTAGCTGCAGGGTGATTGGTCTTTTGCGTAGCCAGCAGATACAGTTCAAGGTTGAATCCGAACCAATACGCCACCGTACAGTTGCAATCCTCTGACGGTTTTTGTTAGGCATCACAAGCGTGTGCAAGCTCCGGCTCTCCGATTCACTTTTGAGATTCCAGGGCCGATGACTTCGGGGCCTTATTTTTTTTGACGAGTGATCCTTGGAACCACCTTAATTTGATGTGGGGTTGTACAGACTGAGACACGGCCACAATGACACTCACTGCTAAGTTGTGCACACTACCAGCTCACTAGAGACCTTTCGTCTCTAACCGAGGAGCTTGACCCTGTTTATCTCTATGGGAAGGCATGTGCACACAAACGCACACATACAGCACATGTACATAGAACAGACACAATCAATAGAAAACGACTTCATCCCCAATCGATTATTGCCCCTTTCAACTGTACATCCCAGCAATGATTTTAGGTTTTTGTGCAGCAGAGCGTGGTCCCCTCTTCGAAGGTTTGTGCTATATATATATAAATGTATGTCGTCTGTCTGTGGGTCGAACTTGACCTTGGGTCTGCCAGAAAAGCCACATTAACATTTAACGTCTCATTAGAGCCTCCCGTGTCTGGCTGAATTAATCTGTGTGTCATCACTGCATTACTCGGGTCGTGATCAACAGACATTACTCTCGGTCGCTTTACGGCGGTCTGGTCCTCGTTTGACTCCTCCGACTGACCTTTAGCTGTCCTGTCCACAGACGTTAACACTACATTAGCAAAGCCCTCTCTGTGGTCGCAGTGTCTTTGATTACTGGAGGTGAGACGTCCGCTGCAGTAATTCCCCTCATCCAGTTTTTCTGGAGTGTGAAGGACATCGCGGGAGACTCATTCTGAACAGGACGAATGCAGGACAGGGAGGAAATCATACAGTTGGGAGTTGAGAAACACCGCCGTCCTAACATCCAGTCAACTCTCTGTCTGGCTCTCAGTGCATTTGTCACTACTTTTAGAGCAGTACGTGTAAAACAGAACAGGTTAGTAAAACGGCATTCTGTACAGAAACCTGATGTGGACACACAACAACACAACAGCAGGAAACAGCTTTCTAAACAGCCTACAGATGTGGTGGGACAGACGGTAACGAGATTGCATGATATTGCGCAGCTGTAGAGGGGGGAGGGGGGGGGGGGGGGGGGGTAAATGAACAAAATGCACAGTGTGTACAGCCCGACCCCAAGTAGCAAAGTTAGTGTAAGAGGTTTGTTTACATCCAAATGCGATGCCTGGATCTGGCTCAGTGCTTTCATCAGTTAGTTCCAGTGCAGTAACACGTCGGTACCTGGCAACACAGCAATGACATCAGGTACCAAAAGAGAAACACATACAGTACACACCCTCGACAGCCACGTCCATCCGCACACTCACAAGCGCACCCACAAAGTATCGCTCCACGTCGGATTTTGGATGTGAAGTTGGCAATTAAGAACAAATGGAGCTCATAAAAAGACTCAAAACGGTAATGTCGATGCAGCACGTTGAAATGTAGAAAAAGGAAAACACGCACACACACACACACACACACACATACATACATTCAAATCGATTACTTCTGACATCAGGTGATGAATGACACACAACGGGGAACCAATCTGAACAAGACGCTAAAATCACCTACACAGACATACACCCTTGGCAAAGTTCACATTGAGTAAAGTGCCAGCAAACAATCCAATCAGAGAAAGAGGCGCGTGTCCTCCGAGTTTGAAGTGGGTAGGTTTTTATACAGGAAATCATCAGGATGAGGAGGTCGGGAAGTGGCAGTAGAGCCTCTGCACTTCCACAGAGCTGTCATCGCAGGTCATAATCGTCGTCTGAATTGGCAAATCAAACAGAGGATGAGTGGGATTGATGCGGAGCCTCTGGTACCCCATTAACAGACAGAGAGATCAGTAGCCACATGGAGAGAGGAGAGGAGATTAGATGTTGAGGCTACATGGAAACTGATTCAGCATTTCATCTTTTATCCGTCCTCTGGTCCTCTCTCCTTCTTCCTCTCCCCTCCCCCCTTTCTTCTCCGTCTTCCTCTTTCTTCCTCCAGCACTGGATTTGGTTCTGGATTCGTTTTCTTCAGCTCTTTCTCTTTCCATCTCTTTCCTCTCGCCTTCTCTCTCTTGGCTTTGCTGCCATGGTTACAACATCATCCCTACATGAAGTGCATCTGCAGAGGACGGGAGGAGAATGGAGAGTAATTTAGTTTGACAAAACACCTCATCAAGTGATTCAGGCATCGACTGACAAGCACATTTACCTGCCGCAGTGCCAGGAAAACATCTGTACATGGGCGCGAGTGCTCAGTGGGCAATTATTTTCCTCGGTTGTGTTTTGAATAATTGGTCAAAATATACTTGTTTGTTCTCCTGAGAGACGTACCAACTGATGGTTACTCGCTGTGCAAAACACTATCTTCACACTTTCTGCTCAATTATCTGACAACGTGATTCCTGTTGCTGCTCGGGAGTGTCCTCTCCTTGACTTTACTTATCAGTCGTTAAAACTAGCTATGAACGCGTGCCTCAATTATGCCAGAAGACTTAGAGACAGGAAGCACATACAGATAAATGAAACATCCAATCTTGGTTGTTGTTATGCTGCTGTAAGTATATATCAGTTTATGATGTCCTACTCTCACTGGGTCTACCCAGAGGTTTGCGCCTTGCCTGCTTCTGCTGAAGTTAGTTATTTCCTACACTTCCCAGAAAAGTGTTCAATATCCCCGAGATAACTGGCGACAGCTCCATAGCTACTACTTTCCTTTAAGGTACACACTCCAAAGCATGTTCAGTCAAGTTTAGGTTTGGATTGTTTCGCCTCACACCTTCTTTATTTCCTCCTAAACATGTCTACATATATTGAGAGATAAACTGATTTCCTGAGAGATAGCTTAATAGCTGATATATAGTATATATATATATATATATATATATCTATATATATATATATATATATATAGATATATATATATATATATATGTATGTGTGTGTGTGTGTGTGTGTGTGTGTGTTACCTGTGTCCCCGGCATGGGTCCAAAGGGGTTGGTGGGTCTCAGGACAGGCTGGTTGTACATGACAGTCTGCGGGGCCATCATGGGAACGCCCCCCATCTGATGACTCATCTGAGGAGGGAGCTGCTCAGAGGACAGGTGGGAGAAGGAATGGCAATAGATGGGGAGTGGACAGGAGATCACAAAATGTTTCAGATTTAGAGTAGATTCATGGCAGCTGAGTATGAATGTATGACTGAGGTTAAAGCTGTTCTTTACCATTCCATACATAGGCACTTGGGGTGTCGTCATAGGAAAAGCCACTGGTGCGGGAGCCTGTATGGGAAAAGGAGAGGATCACAATACATCGACTTTCTGGCTGAGGTACAGTCTTAATCTTGACCTGAAAGTCGATTACAAAGAGGTGCACAATTTTACAACGTAGACTTGAGGTAGAAGATTGGCAGCCACAAGGGATGAAACACAATGCCGAGGCAGCACAATAAGCGAAATAATTCCCTTTTCCTCTGATAATTCATGTATCGTCCGCAACACAAAGAGCCTAATTATAAAAGTGTCACAAGCATTAAAAAAAATAAATAAGCAGAGAGGTTTTTGGAGGATGTCAGGATTAAATCCAGTGCATAAAGAGGAGGGAAGGGAAGGTGAAGTGAATAAATGCACTTACGTAGCCAGTATAGATCATCCCATTCTGTGGAGAGATACAGAGAAAGAGAGTTACAACAATAAAAGCATTGCTCGGGCCTTTTCTCTAAATGAGCAGAGAAGATAAACCAGACCTTTGCCCATTCCTCATGCTCAAAACTCTTCTACTTTAAATTCCTGCCGTGCCACCGGCTTTCCGAGCCATTTGCTGAATAAATGAGCGGTTTGAGTCGAAGAGGTCAATCAGACGAAAATTAAAAGATGAAACCAGATTGAATGGAAGAGACTTGCGGATAATTAGAGTGGAGCACAAAGGACAGACACACATTTGGGAGCTCCTTTAAAAAGCCCTGAGTGCAGCGGACAGGTACATTTAATGAGTTTCATTTCAGAATGAGATATATGACCGTTAGGAGGAACTGACTTCTCTGACAGAATGATGGATGGCACCAAATTAATACACAATACCATACTTCTTAAAAAAACCTTTGCTAAAGCAGTGCAGTAGTGCTTCCCTGACAAAAAAGGCCACATTTACAGACTTGACCCTATATAATATAGAGACTTTATTGTCAGTTTGATTTAATTTTTAATTTTCAATAGTTATTTTGTAACTCCCAGAGGTACGACTGTAAAAATACATGTTGCAGTCCTACATTTCTTTTTATAATCAACACTTGTAATGATGAAGGCACTTGCAAATGATAATATTTTGGTGTTTCATTTTTACCTCTTTATGTAAGATTTCATGAAACTTTTTTTTTCTTTTTACAAAATGTACCAAAACACTGAAGCGAGGAAGATCTTAGAGGTAGATTATAATGAGAATACATATGAAACTAAATTTAAATCATACCCTCTAAACTAAAAAGACATCTGTCTCTGATGTTTGTAGGAGACAGAAAATGAATTTGCAACTATTGTGATAATCAATCAACCGTATAGGTAAGCTGCCAAATATTCTCTGACTTTAGCTTTTCTCTATTTTACCTCATCGTGAACTGAATATCTTTTATTCTTTAATTTATTCTTTCACAGCTTTTAAGTGGAGCACACCCAATGATAATAGTGTAAATTGTCCTGCTCATACAGGAGAATGAGTGAGTTGTGAATTAATCCGTGATGCCACACAAACATTTTTTTTAAATTGAGAACTGTGAAAATGTAGCTTTTAATTTACCATCTGAGGGACTTGCATGGGTGCAGGTGCCATGGGATGGGTGGTGTGAGTCCAGTTGGTGCTGGTGCACATGGTCTTTGACTGCCAGCCGCCTCCTGTTGGCTTCTTCTCCACCAGCTGACTCCACTGGAGCTCCGGCCTGATGGGCACACACACACACACACACACACAGCATTTTTAGGTGCACAGCTTATGCAAAATCCGAAAGAAAATGAATGAATCATAAAAGCGTTTGTGATAAAGTTGGATAGACAGCTGAATCATTTGCTTGTGGCGAAGTCTTAGATGTCAGGAAAACCCACTCACTTCTTAGCTTGCATCCCCCCAAACTGCAGATCTGAGAGAAAGAAAAAAAAAGAAACATATCAGCTGAAAGGAAGCAACAGAGCCGGAGAAGAATAACAGATAAAAATGAATATATAATATAATAACTGAATATTTCCGAGAGATTCTGCACACTCACTACCAACGAGGTTGGCTAATGAAGAGTCCAAATCATTGGGCAGCATTTTCCCAGAGTGCAACTGGACTCCAGGGCTGTGAATATGAGCGGGTTGGGCTGGCTTTAGCAGGTCGCCTGACATCCAAAGGTCACCGTGGTAACATGAAAGGAGAACAGAGGGGAAGTGAGTCAAGAGCATGAAGCGACTGGACGTATCTGTCACAGCATATCCAGCTCTGAGTAGCGTGTGTTTATTTGCATGCTTCCTTGCATGTTTGCATGATTATATATGTGTGTGTGTGTGTGTGTGTGTGTGTGAGTCCTACCTCCCCAGGCATTGTTGTTGTTGGGCACAGTGTGTGTGGTCTGGATCGGGGTGTAGTTAGGCTGCAGGGTGAACAGCTCACTGGTCAGGTTTGGCACACTGCAGGAAGGAAAATTTGAAAGAGAGCACAGTTTTGTTTTTATGTAACCAGAATAAGACCGTTAATAAAAAAATCTGATCTATAACGACAACCAGGCAAAAGGCTTATTGTTGAAGAGCTGGAGTCTTTCTGCAACATACAGATGACTTTCCCTTTGAAGCAGTTTGACACTGCAGATGTTAGACTCACTGGTTGCTGACTGGTACGATTGATGAATTGCAGAAGAGTTCTGTGGCCCCTCCGCTGCTGTTGGCACTGCCCACTGACTGGGTGCTGGGTGACACATTGGGTGTCTGAATATCGATCCCCTTATGACTGTCCTCCTGCAATGGGAAGCATCATCAGTATAATATGATATTCCCGTGGTTTGCAAATATCCCTGCAGTACACAAGAATCGTGTTAACCTCCTCTGGAAAAAATGTCTCTTCCTGGGTGCTTCTTTGTTTGAGTGAGACATCCACTGCAGAGGGTCTTGAGATTGTGACTTCATTGTCATTCTCTGTGCAGCTCTACGCTACGGGCCAGCAGCCAAACACAGACAGTGTAATTCACTGTACTGCAGGGCTAATGCACCTGTCCATTCGACTTCAACAACAGTGTGGAGGACAAAAAGACTCGATGTACACTTCACACAATCTGAAATGGTTTCAGTGTGCTTTTCTCACATAAAAGCAAAAGCTGTTCACTGTGAAAAAGTATGTGAACTCACAATGATCACAGTGTGGTTTCATTGGGTACAGTATTGTTGGTCTCTATGTATATGTATGAGTCTTGAAAATGTCTCACCTTGTGTTGCTGCAGTCTGTTGTCTTCTGTCTTGTCGTCCATGCGGCTGAGAGAGATCCCAGTGCTGGAGAGAGAGGACACTGCACTGGACAAGGTGTTGGATCTAAAGTTGACATACAAACACATATTGTTTTTGAATGCTGGTTGCTACATTGCTTTGTTTTGTTTGTCTTTGCTCTTTTTACCGAGTTCCACTCTATAATGCTTTGTGACCTGAACGTTGTTTTAATAAGGCTATAGAATCCTGCAGCTCTGTGAGGCTGTTATGCTCATTGTTAAGAAAACCAAACGGTTAGAGGTACGAAAGTATTGACTAAACTTACATCATGACTAGATGATGGATGATACACGAGATGAAAGGTATGACGAAGGTCACTGGGATTCAGAGGGAACGGTACATAAATGCACAACAATGGAAAAAATGAAGGTTTGCATCATTATGCGTCATGTTTGGTGTTATGGTCGGCTACCTCTGGTCGGCAGCAAGAGGTTGCATCAACCTGAATAAAGCAGTGATTCAATGCAGCTATTTTAAACCTATTTGAGCCTCAGAGCGCCTAGCGGTCGGCAGAGTTGCTGCCAAATTTTTGGATTAAATTATTAAATGTATTTTTTGTTATTTTACAAAGCTATTTGCATATTTGAATGTGCTCAAATATCCACATAAATAAAACACATAGTGATTCAAACAAAGCATGATTTCAAAGACCAGTGATGTTTGAACATCACCACGACCATCACGACACATCTGTTTTCACGAAAAAGTGACGTGAGAGAGAACCTTGTGCCAGTAAAAGCTCCAAAGAAGTATGACCCTGAAGACATTACATTTGGATTCATAATGGGAGGCAGTGATGGGTGAGCAGAATATTCATGATCATTGCAGCTGATATATATTTACAGCCCAGTTTATTTTTTCTCCTTTCTTTTGTCACGTTATGTTTTTTCTCATTTCTTTGAAAAGGTGATCCTCGAAAAAATAAATTGAGCAATCACAAGTGGGCCTTACAAAAGGTTGAGAGCCCTTTTTTAATGAACCAGGCGAGCGCTCTAAGTGACGCAAATCAAACACACCCAAGTTTCTGCGTGAATGCTGGGTGTGGCTAACTAAGCCCTGAATGCTGAAATGCCCTCGGTGGTCCTCCAGCTGGGATTTTGCGTTGCTCGCAAAACTTCTAACTTCTCATGTAGCCTAAAGAGGCTGAGTGGACACATACTGAGGCTATTTTTGCATTGACTGTGTGTGTGTGTGTGTGTGTGTGTGTGTGTGTGTGTGTGTGTGTGTGTGTGTGTGTGTGTGTGTGTGTGTGTGTGTGTGTGTGTGTGTGTGTGTGTGTGTGTGTGAGGCCTTGCCTTTTTTGTTCTATTAAATTATTCTTCTTGCACCCTCCTTGGTGTCCATAGCCTTTTGATGTATTGTCGGTGAAATTTGTTTCATTGTATGGCTCTTTTCTAAGTAATTCTTAGGCGGTTGTATTTTTTTACAATTGATTATCAGTTGTATGCACAGGCTGCATAAAAATAACTGTTGGTTATGAGCTCTTGTGTGAGTCTATATGTTGACGTTTCATACAATTTATTTTGTAGCCTAAATGGGTTATTGAATTGAACAGTAGTATATCATGTCATCACATTTTTAAGGCAGCTATGGTTTACTCTCAGCACCTTTTGATCTTAGTATTAAGTACTTTACTTTAGTACTGTATAATTCAATTTTGAGTAAAATTTAGTACAGACGTTCATGTTCCCTTCTGTCACGGTCTTGGGTTTTGTTTAGTTAATTTCCCTGCCTCTTGTGTCCCGTGCTCACTTCACTTCCTGCCTTTGTATGTTTTTCCGCCTGTGTGATTGTCTGCCTTGCCCCTGATTGAATCCTCCCGTGTCTAATCAGCTGCACCTCCCCAGTGTATTTAAACCCTGTGTGTCTCAGTGTCAGTTCGTCTTTCATGCTACCTGCTCTGCGACCCTGTATGTATCCCTTTTTCCTAATTTACCTGATCCTGTTTAGTGTTTTGGCTGTTCAGTTTTTTCTGAACATTTTTGTTATTATTAAAATCACCGTTGATCATCCCTCTGTTCCCCCCTGTCTCTCTGCGTTTGGGTCCATCCCCTGATACCATTTTTGCCTTAAACCCTGACCCGTTCAGGATCAATTGAAACACTTAAGTGAGTTTCCATCTAGCGCCATGAACAAGTCTGATGAAATCCCTGCAGAACTAATAAACACACGACACTAAAATGGTCAACTTTACCTGCAAAACATCAACCTGTTAGTAATTTCACTGTGAGCATGTAAACATGCTGACTCAGCATTTAGCTCAAAGCACCACTGTGTCTAAATAGACCAACACATAACTCCTAACATGGCTGTAGACACCTAGGCTGCGGTCGAAAAGTCAAAACATGACCTAACGTCTATTCCTAGCCACTTTTCCTTGACCCCCACGGAAAATGTCATGGGGTCAAGGAAAGATGTGAAGGATAATTTATGAGGAGTTAAGAAAAGACACCGTGGTGTTTAGAGAATCCGACTCCACTTTCACTGAGCTACGTAATTATGATGCAACGGCGGACGTCGCTGACGTAGGTCTGCCATGGCGAAACATTTCATTACTTTATGAGTATAATTGTTATACCTTTTGTAAGATAAGCATATTGTTTGTTATCATGGACGGCCGAATGGTGCGTCACTTTAAATGTTGCTGCTGCAAGGCATTGTGGGGAGGAATTATCTACTCTCCTTTCGTAAAGGAAGGTCCAGTGTCTCCTATGCTAAAGGGGCTAATAAAGGAATCATTGAAGCACCTTTCCTTGGCATTTAAGGAATTCGAACATCTCTTATCATGGCGGCCACTTGGATACTTCCGGGTCATTTCCCTCAGTTTCCTAACTGAGGGAATTGACCCGGAAATATGTAAGCGGTCCTTTTTGCTAAGGAAGGTTCCTACCTTCCTAAGCAAAAAGGACCGCAGCCCAAGTCTTGATCATTGTTTGTTTTGTAATAAAAGTAGTACCAGTAGTTTTACAGAAGTAGCCCCCTGACGGCAGTAGTACTTGCTGTAGTACCAAGATTGCTGTAGGAATAGCAGTAGTATTAGGTGGCTGTTGCAGCAGATCTGAGTAACTTGTTTGTGGTCTGATCGTACCTGCTTGCTGCGGAGAGGTCCTTGAGCTTCCTGCCCTCCAGAGAGGCTAGATGCTGCTCCAGAGCCTCCAGGAGAGAGCTGGGAGCCTGAAGGGGGGTGTAAATGGGAGGGGAGTTGATGGGGTACCATTAGAACCACAGCCAAGTGGACAGAATGGGACAAACCGCTTTCTCTCACTCCCATCTCCTCACCTCCTCATTTTATCCCACTCACCCACATACGCGCACAAAGCGGCAGCAAAAAGTAAGACATTACCCTCAGATTCATTATCTACTCTACAACAGCTGTTTGCTCTGTTTTTTTTTGTTTTTTTTTTGCATTTGGTTTCATCAGGTTTGGTTCACCGGCATGCAAACATCAGCCTTGGATCATGCAAGCGAGTCCACAGCGGGACTGACGGGTCAGGACAGAGCAGCGGAGCGTTGTATCTGCAGGGCTCCAGAGTAGAAACACAACAAACACGTCTCTGAACCGTCTAACGAGCCCATGCAGAGGCCAGCAGTGCACAAACGCTATCGT
Source organism: Anarhichas minor (assembly GCF_050575085.1). Classification (NCBI taxonomy): domain Eukaryota; kingdom Metazoa; phylum Chordata; class Actinopteri; order Perciformes; family Anarhichadidae; genus Anarhichas; species Anarhichas minor. Next base: position 11,347,745 of record NW_027466473.1, on the reverse strand, counting down.
AAACACACGCACTTACACACGCACACGGGTAAAGAAAATCACAGTCCAAAAATTGAGAGTTAACCGGTGGATTCCACGTTAGGTGGTTAAAAGTCAAATTAACTTATTATTCATTTATTTAGTTTGGAAATTAGGCAGCAGCTAAAGCCAAGTACAAAAATTGTATCCCACTGGAAGCCAAGGAAGTTAACTCAGTGAAATGTAAACATCTGGTGAAAAACCAGGTATACACATCGAGCAGCTGGCCAGCACTCTTCATAGTAAAACAAAAAGGATGGATGGGTTCATTTGAACCACTATGTGATACCATGTTTTTCATCCAGAGTCTTACATTTCAGCACCGGAGATCACAACGAAAACACAACAAGCAAAGAAAAGATTTCTCATATACTTATTTTAAGGGGGAAAGAGAGTAAAATGCGAATTCTGGATATCCTTCTTCAGAGAAATCTAGAATATGCTGAAGGTTTAAAAGTAAAACAGACAGATATCTAGAGCTCAGTAAAGGCATGGGTCACTATGTTGTTGAATAAGGGCATATAAGGTCTTCTTAAGCACTACAGACATGGCATTAATTCAAAAAAGTCTTTCCTTGTCAGTGTGTTACCTGATTTCTCACATTGTAAACATCCAATTATGGTTCCATTGAAAAGGATACTTTACATTTGCGGCCTTCACCATGATATGCAGTGCTTATGATGGCATTATGTACACCTATCCAAGTCATATTTGCAGAGACCTATTTAATAAAAACCATTCGCTGCTCTCCCCACAGCTAATGCAAAGGGACATGATCTTTTCAGGGAAATGATTTGAACACTGCTTATGTGGGCAAAAAACCTAATTCATAAAGCTGTGCTGACTTACTTATATGATAAGCCTTTGAATGAAGAGACAAGCCTTGATATTTACACTGGGAATATGCCAGAAATACGGCTGTGGAAATAATAAGCCCCGGTCATGGATGTCTAAAATAGAAATGGCTAAAAACTTTTGATATTCAGCTGCATACAGCTGCTTTCAAAGAAATCGTACCGAAGAGTAAAATTTGTTTTGCAATGATTTCGATAATGAAAAAAAATTAAATTCCTCCACTAATGCTTAGAAATTGTGAAAGATAAATGTGCTTCAAGGCTATATGCGGGTCTTCATTTATTGTTTCCTCTCTATTCTAGAGAAAAGGAAAAAAGGCGAAGAAGTTAAGGAGAGTGAAGAAGAGAGGAGGACATGGCAGCTGCAGTGTGGGCAGGTCTGTAGGGTGAGTAGGGAACGGGAGCGTTTAGAATGAAGCATTGACTTGACGGATTTAAATACTGGTTGACTGATTGGTTGATTGACTGATTGAGATGAGATGTAGACTGACCTGTGTGAGATCGGGGCTGTCGCCCTGATCTATCCCAACTCGCTGTGTCACAAAAAAGGAGGGAGGGGGTAAGGGAGGGAGGAGGGAGGCAAAATAAACCAAATGTAATAATAAAACAAGAAATAAACCAAAAAAATCCAACAGAGTTAAAAAGAAGAAAAAAAAGGGGAAGAGGCGTGTGAAGGAGGAAGAGGAGGAGGAGGAGGGAGAAAGAAGAATCAAACTCAAGCATTCATTACTTCATGCAGTGGCTGGAAAGGAAAACAAATAAAAGACAACAGAGGAGGAGGGAGCATGCACACGCATACAAACACCTATATATACACAGTTTATGTACACACACTTATACACACACACACTGAGATCTGGAGACTGGTTTGAAATGAATGCTGAGCACACCGACTGATTGAACAGGCAGGGCAGAGAGGGCAGACAACAGGTCACGTGACTGCGAGGTAAGAAACATCCAAAAGGAAGACACTCAACTAATGTTGACTTTGAACAGAAAGAGAAAGGGGGGGGCACAGATGACACACAAACAGACAAACACACATTTTGTTAGACAGATAAAATGAATGGGTCCTTAAAGTCAACGTTAGTCTGTTGTAGTTTTTTTCTTTGGATCGAGTGGCTGCACCCCAAACCTTCCAAATAGGAACGAAACCAAGCAGAGAGAAAGCTTTTGAAGATGGCGCACGGGATAATACAAGGCAGGATAACACTGTTTATGTTCACTGTGCAGTCTAGAAAGAACTGCAACTGTTCACTGGACAACAGCCATTATAACGTTGTTGTTTTTTAAGAAAAGAGAGGAAATAAAATAAGAGGAAGAGGACAGAGATAGTGATAGAAAAAGAGCTTGCTTGGGCATGCAGTGCAGGCATGTGAACAGGCAGCACGCGAGGGGTCCCTCAACTGGAAGCTCTACATGAGTGACTCCCTGATAGGCTAAGACTCAGCCATTAATCACTTGTGATGGAGTCACCCCCTCCCCTGGTCAGGACAAGAGAAGGACAGAAACAGGAGGAAAATCTAGAGGCAAAAAAAGACTGAGGAAGATTAAGGAGAGCCCCTGGACACTGATCTACGGTCAGTTTTAGGTTCGAAAATAGCAACCGTAAATCAGATCCAAAGGGAAACAGAAGTGTGGAGCGAATCTCAACAGGTTTAAGTGGATTTTCTCTGCAGGTGAAGTTCTTCTGAGAAACGGGATCAAATTATAATTGAACATGGAGATTCCTTCATAGGAGGCTGTCGAGATTCGCCCCAGACAGATATTCTCGCTCTCTCCAGTGGCATATAACTCTGTTTCCTCCGTGGAGGAGCAGCAGGACAAACGAACGTTACCTCTGCCACTTTGAGAAACTCAGACAGTTTGGTCATCCTGTTGAGGAAAGTCTTGTAGATCTCCAAAGCTTCTTTGCACTGGTTCTTCTTCATGTCAAAGTATTTCTCTGGGTATCAGAAAAACATTCCAAAATCAGCACAAAATCACTGTTTATTCACAAATCAGGGAAAAGCACATGTTCGCCATCAGTAAATACCTTATTTCAGCCCACTGAGGTGCTAGATGATGATGTTAGAAAGTGTATACAATAAAACAACGACTTCAAAATCAACCCGGTACTGATTTGTCCCGATAATCCCGCACATCTGGTGCAGATGAAGGCTAAAATATATTCCTCATAGAGTCCCAGTTACTATTTAACCATAGTTGAAGAGCCGTAAATCAAGTCAATTAAGTAATGAATCATGTCATGAACTCCTCATTGAATAGTCTGATGGTCTGTTCTCAGCCCCTGACTCCTCACTGGCTTAGTAATTAATGGAAGAAAAGAAGGTGATCTTTTAGATGCAGTCGGAGGAAAAATAGATTTTCCCCTTTTTAAAGAAGGATTGAGTCTCGTTAGTCTCGCATAGCCAGACCTATCTCCAAACAGCGCTGTTCAAACCAATCACAACAGTCCTGGGTGTCCTCGCAAAATAGATAGCGGAATGGGAAGGACGATGCCTGCTGAAATAGGCGGCCAATGGCAGGCTCATACCTGCAGTCTACATCCAGTGAGTCAGACTACAGTCTTGTGATCTCAACATCAGAGGCAGATTACTGCATAAATACTACTGTATCTGCTGTATTGTGTGTGCGGTTTACCCAGCATGTTGATGACCCCTTCGTTGTAAGCAGCAAACAACCGTATGGAGTCTTTAAACAGCAACATGAAGGCTGTGTTTATCACTCCATTGGTTAGCTCGTTGGAGTTAGGCTGGAGGAAAGTCGGAGAGAAGGAGAAAATGAATGAGATCGGATCAAGATGTTACGGTATTTTACAATCACGCGTTGAGTCTTTGAGTCAGATGTTTTACCTGGAAATCCAGCAGTGCGTCCAGCTGGTTTTGGATGATTGGCAGAGTCTTGATCAGCTTCTCTGTGGTCATGGTGCGCATCACGCCGTCAGCTCTGGTAGCAGACAAGAATACATGCACACAAAACACGCATGCAACACACACACACAGGATTTATCAGGCCTGGAGACCTAAGGTGTGTACGTGTGTAAGGACGTCCCTCATATATACGCTGTGGTGGATTAGCATCAAAAAACACACTTTAAAGGGGACATATCACAAAACAGTCACTTTTTCAGTGCCTCTGCGCATATAACTGGGTATCTGTTGGTCCTACCAACTGTAAAATATAACAACCCAGTCAGTTTATTTTGTTGGCTGTCTAGGTTAACTATATAGCAAACAGATTTAGCCTTTGGATTGTTGAATCACATGTTTTTTTCTGAAGTAAAGCATTAAAATAAAAACAGTTTGGTCAAAAAAGCCCATGCCTCTCCATATATGTGACGTGTGTGTTGAGTTTGTTACCCTCTCTTCATCTTGGTGAAGTCCACTGCTGCTAGTCTGTAAGACATGGCTTTTTCATTCAGGTAGCGGCTGTAGCGTCTGATGAAAGTTGACATGTTATATCCTGCGGGGGCACAGAGGGGGCGCTGCAGTTAGAGACGGATCACCTTGGCCTATTTTCAAAACCGTGTTAAGAAGCTATTATCCCCCTCATAGGAAGTCAACTTACTTCTCCACGAGCAAACTGGCCTTTGCACAATTTTACCTTCAGGTTTATGTATATATTATATAGTATATTTAATTACAAAGTCATGTGTTTCCATTTTCAGCAACATTCAGCAGCTTCTTTGTGTCCAACAAAAGGCACATTTATCTGTAGCGTTTCAATCCCGGACCGTAGCTTCCCTTTGAAATCAGCTCTGAAATCGGCTTATTGATAGTGTTACAGAGCCAGGGAGAGTCTGACATAAAGTCATTATGTTAGACGTGCAGCACTGCTGAGTTTACAAACAGCCAAATAGCATTAAATCACCTTGTAGTGCAGCCTTATCTAGAAAGTTGTTGAGGTTGAAGAGCGTGTTTCTGGAGGCAAGGTACTGCATCAATCGCTGATGGGGGGGAAAAAAAGAGAGGAAAGAGTTAGTGACTTATCTGATGCTGTTTCCTGACAACATCCAGTCATGTCCACTCAGAGAGAATAACAGTGTCTATGTCACGCAAAGCGAAGGGTTTTGTTTCTAGACAGGAGTTGCAGCTTTAAAAGCATTTCACAGAGAGTTTGTCGACTTAAAGTCATGAAATGGACACTTTGACTTCCTTCAAAACTGTAGCTGCCCTTGTTTTTAAAGGTCGGCGTAAAATTGAACAATGATCCCATTCCAGCATCCTGTTTTGACAACAAATGCATCACATTAAGGAAGTAAAGATGCCAATCAATGGGTTTTAAACCCTCAGTTTTTCTGGGCAGGTAAACTCGGAACATATCGTCACTATTTGTGCTGCGAAAAGTTTGTTGTTTGGAAACTTTTGAGAGGGTCAGTGTACCCGCTGTAATCCCTCTCTCTAGTCTGACACGCTCATCGTTTAACATGTCTGATGCTTTGGATGTTGCTCCTGTAGTGTGAGCGAGCGGAGCGAGGTGATTTGTCACGCTGGCCATTGAAATGTCAGCGGTATACATCATCAGTCCTTGTTGCACATGCGGAAGATACCGCTTCAGAGAAAGTCGCTGCAAGAGTTGGAGAGAAATTGCTACAGCCTTGTGAGCAAAATGTCAGATTCTGGACAGACCGATGACTCGAGCTAGCCGATTGGCAATCAGTCTGTGTGAATGGAGGCGGAAATGGAGGCGGAAATGGAGGCACAGGAAATGTCTTTCTTTCATTGACTCCCATTTGCACTTTTCTAATGCTTCATTAATAGTTCATCATCTTGTGTTGGCCTGCAACTAACATTGCATTATCAATAAATCTGTATAAAGTGTTCCCAACAATTAATAGACTATCTACATTGTCTTTGATTGGTTTTCTGTCCATTGACTAATGGAAAATTGACAAATCAATTCAGCACTAGTGAGCTCGTCTTGAAGCTGATAGTCTGCAGCTTTCCACTGTTACAACTAACTGGACCAACGATCCAGGCATAGATTGCTGTTGGAGTTGACCATGAAGCTTGTGGCATGGCAGTTTGTTCTTCACGATTGGGTATCCTATTGTATTGAGGAATAAATCAAGCTAACACCCAGGATTATGACAGCAATACTGATGAAAACATTTTTTAAATCACTGCTATGAGAACATTTTTACAGCTTTCTTTCTGTTGAGGCCACATAACATCTTTGATCTCATTGAAACAAGCTTCTTATTTCAAGATGCCAAACTACTTTCTTGTCGTCCTGAGGTTCTTTGCTCACCTCGTTGCCGTACATCATGAGGTGGTGTGTGGTGATGAGCGCTTTGAAAACCACTATCCAGCTGTTGCTGGCCGTGCGCTCCAGCAGTGTGTCTGCCAGGTGGGGGATGCTGACGTTCAGCTCATTGGTGCAGTGGATCAGGTCTGGAGGACACAAAACAAATAACACTAACTATTCTGGACATACAGAGAAAGCTGTAAAAGAATAAACCAATAATTGTATTGGTTTATGATAAACAAAGGTTATAGAAACGGGCATGTGGCGAAGAGGAGATCATCTGTAAAGTCGCAGGTTTGACTGCTATGAACATTCACGTGTCCTTCAACTCAAACGCTGCATTTTCACTCACTGTAAGTCACTGTGAATAAAAGCAGCAGCCACATGCCAATGTCTTAATTTATTACCTTAGAGAGCTTACGGGCTGAGTTATTGAGAATCAATGGAATGAATGAACCTCCACGATGAAGGCGGTCTTATCGAATTTTGACTCTCTCAATATCAGCACTCGTATAATGAATAAATGATTATATAATGATAGAGACTGAATAGACAGATGAATCAGAACCTACTGTATCACAAAATCCAATTGTGTGGCTTCTATTCAACAGTGCCACCTACTACTAAAAAATAATCAAGTAAGAAGATGGAAAATGATGTTACAAGGTCAATTCAACACCAACAATGGATGCATACTTTGAAAAGAACGGTCAAATGAATAGCCCCATGATGAATAATGAGTCACAGTTTCCTTCCAAAGCATCATTGTTAACAATAATGGAATAAAACCATAGACTGTATAGGACGTAGTCATTTCGGCATTTTGGCTGTCGCCATCTTGATCTTTGACCGTCGCCATTTTGTTTTTTTGCAACCAGAAGTGAAAAACGAGAGGGTGGAGCTAAGATCAACCAACGCTGAGTTAGACATTTTTAGGCAACCAAAACATTACAATTAACATTCATGAAACACTCTGTGAAAGGGTTAAAGCTGTAAGATGAAAACACAGGAAACTCACAGGCCGGACAATGGGACCGGGTAACGACCTGTCAGTCACAAGGCAGCCCGCCCTAAAGCATACTCTGCTTTATTTGACTCTAAATGGGACAATAATGCACTAAATGAACATCATGCTGTATTGATAAAGACTTGAAACTAGTTATTGAGACCATAACCTCATGTTCACAAAGACTGAGTTGACTGAAATGTTTACCGAATGGGACTCTCTCTCATTTAGAGTGTAAATTGTCTGTTCAAAGCAAACGTGTTCCACATTTGAAAAGGAAAATAGCTCAACGTTCTGCTGTTTGTCGGATTTAAAAGCTCCGATAAGATGGCAGGCTGATGGTGTGTATTTTTAATGAAGAACTGCCAAGTTAACTCAGGAACAGCATCAATTTTAAAAGCAAAAGAGAGAAGTTTTCAGTTTTATGTTAACAATGGTATGTCATTCAGAATTCAGCTGTGAACACTAAACATACAATGAGGTCAGGTTGGTGGAACAATGCCCTACATTCTTCAAGGATTTCTCTGGCAAAAGATCAAAATGTGAAATATGTTCGGCCTCTGTTTAATCTCAAAGATTTACTGACTCCCTAGTTAAAGAACCAAGCTCTTAAATAGCAGAAACATGTTTATGTGCCCTGTATAAAAAAAGCTTATTTAGCTGTGATTCAGTTGGATTACTAAAAATAAAAGATTAAAATCTCCAATTACAAAGATTATTTATTCTCTGAAACCTGACATTGTGTGTTTTACAGTAAAACCCTTGGACTGTATTGTAAATAGACCGTATTGTGCACTTGTAGAGCTGCTTATACAATCTGTTCAGTGACGTTAAAGATCTTTTCTGGATAAACCAATTACATTTATTTCACTATTCTGCTCTGAAAATCCCCGTGTAGACGAACAGTCTTCTCTGCAGTACTGTAAAAACTTGAGATTGAGCCGATTATTTAAAAGCCGGTCAGGAACAGGCTCTAATACTAATGTTAGTGTAAAATAAATGCCTCATTTAGTGATGGAACCAAGTGACCGAATAACAATAGGAATAAATCACAAATATGACCAGATGAGATGGAACACCTAAAGATGAGAAGCAATTGAATTTGACAGCTGAGCACAACTTGGAAAAGAACAACACATGAACATATATAATGACAAATTAAAAAAACTGAATTAAAAAAAGGCAGATTCAGTAAGTGAAACCACTGGGGGAGTGAGAGGAAGTGAACTTGTATTCAAAGAGAGGCGAAGAGAGAGATTTGCGTGCTGAGTTACTGTGAGAAAACTTCAAGCAAGGTTTGGTTTCTGAGGCAAATCCTTGGTCTGTTTCTTCCACGGGATCAGAGGTTATCGGGGTTTATTTGGAAGCTCTCTGATGTTTTCTGCGCCCACTGAAACGCTGGATACAAAAGAGTGCCAGTTGATACCACGGTTAAGTTTTCGATGCATGTCAAAGGCAGCCCGTTGCACCAGCAGTTCACTGCAGCTAATGCCTCGATCCTGTTCATCTTCACTTCTTATGTTATTCAGCAGTGTGAAAACCCCAGGGGCGACAACACAGACGATAATAACTCCGGCAATATTGATTATAGTCTTCATCGACTCGTCCAACTTTGCCTGCCATGACTGGCTCTCGCTCTGCTGCATTAACGTCACAACATTTGCTTCCCTGCATGAAGGACAAATACAAAGGTCTTCCAATATCTGAAAGTGGAAAGTGAAACCTGTAGAAAACAATATTTAAAACATCATCAAATGATTCTCAAACACGTTGTTAGTAAATATCCATTTACAGAAATGCTAACGTGAAAAAAGGATCAGGATTTATACCCGACCGCGATGAATCTTTACTTCTGTGGTACCCTGGACCCTGGACTACCCTGGAATGCCCCGAAATTAAATTTCGGGGCATTAATATCAGAACGGTACATGGTAATAGTAGCGTTCAGTCATGCTTTACTCATTGTTAATGGTTTGTTTGTGAATTTCCTTCCTGGCTTAATAATTAATGGGACCGTATTGATTTTGGCTAATTAATGTTTCCTGTCACAAGTGAACAAACACACCAGTAAGGTGGACCTGCTTCACACTTTTTAGCCTCTATAGCGTCATCGCTGTGTCAATGTCAATGTCAATATCTCAACAACTATTGGATGCATCCCCATGACATTTGGTGCAAACATGTATGTTAACTTTTCACAGTGCGCCATCATCAGCCTAACTTGTCCTTTGCTTTGTGACCAAATACCTGAAAAACGAATGACGCTCCCACCAGCTTCAGTTGTACTTTATGTTTAGACGCGCTAAACTAAAAAGGTGAACATGGTTAGCATTATACCTGCTAATTATTAGTTTGTCTGTCTGGTTGAGGGTAGTTTGACAAATCCGTGTCTATTTTTTGTGCTGTATTTTGTTGTTTTAATGGAGAATAGTATATTGCACGAGCTAATTAAGAGCTAACAGGCTGTACAAATTGGCTAGCTTCACATGTCAGCTGCAGTACTTTATGTTTAAGTTTAAATCCTCACCAACATGCAATGTTGTTTTTGCGGTGATGACATTATGTATGCTTGTGAGGACTGCACTGTAAAAATGGCTACCTTTTTTACTTAGCATTTGGACTGTATTTATGTGGCACGTTTTCTTTTTGTTGTGACAGCTTGTTCAATTAGACGCAAGAAATTCGGTTAAGAGTGAAAAAACACTCCAGAACTAAGTCTTTTTTGGACACTGTTGGCCAGCTGTCTTGAACGCTGATGTTAGCATTTAGCACAAAGGACCACTGTGGCTAAGGACAGCCTACAGAGCAGCTATCACAACTTGTTTGATAAATATATTATTTAACTTTTCACAGAGTAATAGCAAAGCACTCATGCTTCTGCTTAAATACAATTACACCTAAGCCATTCAGTCAAATGCTGGGTCCACCTGCACGCATTCCTTTGGGTGATAACCCATCAGCTAGGATTTAATCATAGACGTGTGACAGATTGCCAGAGGGATGTGATGACAAATCGACTGCCAACTGGGATTATTGATAAGATGCAGTCCAAAGGATATAATGTACATCAATAACACATTTAGAAATAGGATTAAGGATAACGTTGTGCAAACATTAATAAGAAGAACAAGATGACAACACGGTGTCATCAAGTTAAATTCACGGCATTTGTAATGCTAGTTAGGATAAAATGTAAAGCCAGTGTCTTAAAGTATGTGCGACCGCTTTAAATGTAATAAAAACTTTTTTTTAAAGCCGTTTCAAGACCTTGGCTTTAGATAAAGTGAGTCATTTTCACGACTTGAAAGTGCATCGCAAGATGGGGTTATTGTACTGACACACAGATGTGGGAGTAAGTGTGTGGAGGTATCCATTCATTGTTGCCTCTACGGTACATCACTATTACAACCATGACACACAACCAAATAAATCATATGCTGAATATCGCAGCTGTGTTGCTTTCGGGGCAGAAGGTCATTTTTGGCCTGATTACTATTCTATGTGTGATGAATCTTATTTCTATCGCTGCTCTCTACTATCTCAGCCATGCAGAAGACCGACTTGTGAAAGTGAAATCCCATTACTCCGTCTGTCATGCTCATCATTGCTGTGAGCTAGTAAATAATCAACATTGGCCGTTTATGTCACTAACCAGTCTGTCAAGGTCACGACACTGTATTAAAAAGGAGATGCCGGAGAGACACTCTGAACAGCTTCAATGGCCAGCAATGTGTTTAATTTATCATGCGTGGTATTTGGAGAAACGGCACAGCGCTTCATCTATTCCTTTTACTGAACCTGGCAATGAGGGGTCGACAACAAGTTGAGTATATTTTCAAGGTAAAGCTCTCAGATTAGGTAAACCGATTCAGAATCAATGCCCAGGTGAGCTTGTTCTGATGTAAACGTGACGTTAGCTCCAGCGGATATGATTTTAAATATTTGCCAGCAACCTCTGTTTCATTATACGTTGTTCCTCTAAGCCTTTTCTGTTACCCACATTGATTTTGTCCATTTGTCCGTCCTGCTGAGAGCTGCATCCCTCCATTACCTCAACATACAGATCAAGTGTATGCCGGTTTGTATAACCCGGCATGTTCAATTAAAAAAATAAATAAAAAGACTCCAGTGGTGGTCTGGGTGAGTTGCACAAAGAGGGCGTGGGTCACACACACCCAAACCTTCAGACCTGAGATTGACCCTCAGTCTTGTACAGCCGGCTCGCAAGAAGCTCCTTTAGAGCGGTTGAGTTAATTGCCTTTTCTTTGCATTCTTTATTCACTTCCCCACCACCAGGGATTACTGTAGATCCACTGACCTCCTGATCACAAACTCACTGCGTCTTCCATTAATTAAGCCTTGAAAACGCTGCAGTCAACATAATGCCAGAGTTCTACGTTATATCATGTCCTGGATGGAGAAGCGAGGCCCCTCTAGAAGGAAATAGAAAGTGTTTTATTGTGAAAGCTAGCTGTGTCTATTAGAACAGCTGCATCTGAATGGCTCAAGTACAAAACATTCATTCAGCTAAAAAAAAAATTCAATTCAGCCTTCCAGGGGAGTGAATTGAGCCAAGCCTTCAGTTTCTGCTTTGGCATGGAGCTTTTTATTCCACTAATGATCGGAATAAGAGCCAGAAACGCCTCGTGTAACCACCTCGACGAGAATGAACTGACCTATTATGAGAGAAACTTCATTGTCCTTGAGAGCAGCAGTACAAACCTTTTCTTACAATCCATTTGACGGATGAAAATTTGTCATGTAAGTTCTCCAGATCTATTTGAAGAATATCTGCTCTCACCCTCGAGTTAAGTGACATTTACTGGTTTCCGAGAGACTATACGACTCATGGCTGGTGCTGAAGGTGGACGACCTTCTACCGTTTAATAACTGCGGGGGTATTGTGTTCTTATAAAAACTGTGGCTTCGGCAGGAAGCACAACAATGAACCAATAATGGTGCCAATCACTTGAAGCCCTTTAACTGGTAATTTTATTCTGCACTTATAATACTTTATTTAGAGTCATCAATTGGCTCGATTTTCTTTAGAAATTAAAAAAGTACACTCCGTGTTGGCTAATGTACCTTTAGAAATCCTCATCTGTACCAGCCAAGATTTGGACCCTCACAAATGGCTACAGCAGTAACACTGAAAAACATAGATAATTGGCTTTTAGTGGTGGTCACAATCTAGATAAGATTTGTATGAAATCAAAGGAGAAGTAATTACTCGGTGTTGCGATTCAAGAGTCACAAAAGGGCTTTTTTCATCGTAAGTGCATTTCTGAACCTTGTCAAACACCCCTGCTTTAATGGCCTTTTTTTTGTAGGATAGAGTGATACAGCCCTGATTTAGATGTATTTTGTTGAGGCGCCCGGTGGCACATCTTGTGAGGGAGTCCAGAATTCCCAGTGTCACCTCTGCTGTGGACATGGCTGACTAATCCACTGCCAAACTTGCCGGCCGACTGGCTGGGTGTGTAGCTGGATGGCTGACTCTTGGCTGCCTGCCTTGTTGTTCCTCTCGGACTGATTTCCTCTTGATTAGCCATCTTGCTATTCACTCGTCTGTGTCTGTCTGTCCGTTCTAGCTGTCCGGACTGACTGCCTGTGACTCTGACTGTCGGGCCCCATTGATTACCCGTGCTCTCCATCGATCACGTCAAGTAATTATAGAAAATCCACCTAATCTAATAATCACTGTCAAAATCTACATGTGAGGAGTCCTCCTCCTCCCATGTGTAATTGCTACCGTTTGCACACACAGCTAATTAGCAGAATGTGGAGATAAAGAATCTGTCTGCTCAAACGCCTCATTGTAACACCGCACCAGCAGAGCTATACAGTACACACACCGACCCTCTGCTCCTCCAGCACCTCAGGACTGCCGGCAGTAACACATCCATTAATGACTGTAATGCACCAGAGGACATGACAGTGAACTTGAATGTGACATTATAGAAACCTAAAAGACGATGTTGGTGATGCTGCAGAAATAACGCACATTTTGTTCTGAAGTGTCTCCAGAGAGAGGATGTGGTGCTGGCGCTGATATTGGCGTTAATAATGGATGGGCCTACACTGTAAAGCGGCTGGTTGCAATATGATTAGCCCATACCAGAGTGGCCTATTTCCCCTGACTGACATGCACGGGCTGATTGCCTCTCGCCTTATATATACACATTTACTGGTCACACTAATAGCCAAATACATTGTAGCCGTGATTTGATGCGTAGATCCCATTTTAATCTAAGGGAATGTGATGTCTAATTAAAGAGGCTGCAAACATAACCGGGCAGGATGAGAGAGAGAAAAGGGGGGGGGGCATAACAGATGCTGTTTATACAAGCTATCCTTTGTGAGGAAAGATGCTGGTAGCTTGATGCATGCAGGCTATCTATACAGTAAGCAGTGATGGCATGCTTAACCTACAGTCAAGGTGCTTCTTCTTGGGTCCGCTGACTTCGTGCGTCGTGGCCTTGCAGACGGCTTTGCTGATGGCAGACCCGGTCATGCTGTGCTGCGCCGCGGCGATCCGGTCCGTCAAAGACTGTCCCGACATGTTACTGAGGAGGAGGTGGTGGTGGTGGTGGTGGTGGTGGAGGAAGAGGAGGCAGGCGGAGTGATGGTCGAGGATTCCGGGTGGGGGGAACCGGGGAGGACGATCAAAATGTTTTTAGTGGCAGGGAGGAGGGTAGTGCCCTCTGCGAGAATCGGCCGTCTGAGCAGGAGGAGGAGGTGGAGGAGGAGGAGGAGGAGGAGGACAGCAGCGTACACCGGCAAGGATCCGGTGGGAGAATTCATGCGGCGGGCAAATAAAAGATTATACGGTCACATCCAGGGAACCATTAAATATTCAGTCAAAAGCATCAGGATGACCCAACTGCAGAGAAAAAAAAACGATAAGCCGATGTAAAAAAATAAATAATTAAAATGTATAATTAACAGCGGCCTGCATCAAAAATAGTAGCCTATGATATAAGACAATGTAGCCTACAGCAAACTGTAATATGCCCCTGAGATGCCGGCGGGATACGCACGAGAGCTGAATCGGAAATAAAGATGGCAATAATCGAAACACTACCGGTGATTATTATCAAATCTATGCGGCATGCCCTATGACTGAAGACTCATTTTTCCAGCAAAGACGATATGAAACGGCATTGTCCCGTCCCCTTTTCTCCTCTTCTTCGCCCGGTTTCTCCTCTGAATCTACGCACGGATCCAACCGCAAACACCTCTGATCCACACAGCACCACGCGCTGGCTGCATCTAACCCTAGCCGCTTTGATTTCTTTTTTTCACCCCCCCCCCCCCCCCCAGTCTTTTTAATCTTCTTACAAAAGGGTGTATTTCTGTGTTGAGGTTGCCGATAGGCCAATTCTTTCTTCTTCTTTTTTTTCTTTGTGTCAGTCAAACTTGTGTGTAAAATGGCAGAACATGAATCAGGTGACTGGGAAAGGAGGGCGATTGGGCCACTTATCGGGGTCCGGGGGGAGGGCATCTTAAAGCAGAAGGCTGCCCCGGGTCTGAAAAGCAAGGCATCAGCTGTCACCACCTCGATGCATGTGGAGGGCTCAAGACGTGTCATGTGCAAACTATCCCTGATTACCTGCCATCTAATGAAATGTAGACACATATGGAGTAAAATCCATGATAAGATCAACACAAGATGTTTCATTCCTGTGATTCATGCTGTCTTATAATGACTGTAAAAATGTGTATGGTGACCTTGATGATATTGTTGTGATTTTTATGACATTACAGTAGCAATCCTATGTTGTTGTTCATATAATAGGGTGCTATGACCCCACAGTTTACAGAGATAGTGTGTGGTTGTTAATGGTACCATGATGAATCCAAGCAAACACACAGGACATTCATTCATGTGAAGGTCCCCATTTGGTGACATTTCTTGTAGACTTAAAAATGTCCTGGTTATGTTCCAGTTGGATTCATTTAGTTCCAACAACATTCCCAGTGTGTGTCTCAATGGCATTACATGGTCAAGTAAATACCATCTGGGAGCAATCAGTGATGGTTTCCGGTTTTGTTTTTTTGAAAGACCAACATCTTAAGAAATTTCTGTAGGAACCACATATTGCAGGAAATATTGCTGAATCAAATAGTTAAAGAGAGAGAGATCCTGGGAATCTGTATGGAAACATCATTTAGAAACCGCATGGAAATGTTCTAACTCAAAACTAATAACAACACAATAATAACTATTTACAAAGTCACTGCTATTTATAGCCATTTTTATTTGTTTTCTTTGTATGACTTAAAGGAGGCGATATTGCACTTTAAGACAGCAACTAGGAATTATTTTCATTAATCCGCTGATTAAGTAGGTTAGTCTTTTAATTGTTTGGTCTATAAAATGTAAAAAAAACAAATCCCATTATAATTTCCTAAAGCCCAAGGTGACCTCCTCGGATGTCTTGTTTCATCTGATCAGCAGTTAACCTCCAGCCCCAGTTTGTACCTCTCATATATTAGCATACGTCGGGTCACAAAGGTCTATAGACCGTCAGAGTCTCAAAGACATTATTCAGATAAAACCCTCTGGGTGACACTGATACTTACCGCTGTTCTGACTGTATTTTCAGAGTCCTCAAAGACTCTCCTTGCTGGTTAATTATCTTTTTATAGAAACTGATGGTTACCTCTGTGACTCATGTGTAAGCTAATACATGAGAGGCACAAACTGGGGGGAAACCAAGCTAATCAGAGAAGCTGGAGGAATGTTCACTTTTGCTAGAGAAAGTTAATTAGTTAATCATAAGAAAATAAATAGCTGCTGACTAATCTGTAAATTGTTTCAGCTCTATTTGCTCTCGTTTGTCGAGGCTGATTTCCAAATTTTGAGGGTGAAATGTGTGGAGCTGAGAGGACGTGACACATTCAAGGACGATGCAGCTGACTGCGCACCATATGACACCACGAATACATGTTTTATTGCATGTAGTCTGGTCCACAGATAACGCAGTTACAAATGTTTTGTAGTACAAGGACAGGCTATTACACATCAAAGGCAGTGAAGTGGAATATAAAGCTGAGGCCTAATTCGAAAAAAACATGGAATTTCAAATAGCACTCGAGGCAGACTCAACAGAGTCTGTTCAGTTGTTGCTGCGCTAAAAAGACACACATGCCATGCTTTCGACTGGCGAGAAATCGATTTTAGGGTTGAAGAAAACTCCTCATACCAACAATAGAGCCAATAGTTTGACTGTCAGTTGGGTTTGCTATCAAGGTTATTTATCTCTAGAGTGAACATTCACTTTGAGGATGTGATGTAAACCGTTCTAGACTGAAACCACACATGTATACATAATGAAATGGAAATTGGTGCTTAACTAAAGGAGGTGCTGTTTATCATGAAAAGACGGTAATACTGGAAGAACCACAGGCGTTGTGAAGTGCTTCACACTTTACCACTGCTATTCCTAATTAAAGGAATTCTCAATCCACTAATAGCCTTCAGGTTTTATTAACGACTTGAATAATCCATTTAATGGACACATCTGTTTAACAGACCCTAACCCCATTGCCTCCAAAACATTTATGTTTATTTCGGACTGCAAAGGAGTCTTGTTTTTTTCTTTTCTTGGTAGCACGTGAGAGCAGATTTTCCAGCCCGTCAGTTCATGATCCAGTGTGAAAGGAAATGTCTTTACGTATTAGCAGGCCTATTATGAATACACGGGATGCACCCTCTGTGTAATGTTACATAAAGGGATTCATTTCTACTTCAGATTAGCAAAGAAAAAAGGGCTGTGATCTTCAGCAGATGGATAGTAGGCTGCAGCCTTTGTATTGACACGACTATCCAGTAAGTTTCACTCTAACCATCGCCGAGTCATTAGACAGTACACAAAGAACATTCAAAGGATCCAAATGATTTGATTTGAACGACGCAACAATGATTTTGAAGGTCGTGGGCAGAAAATAAGGCTGCTCACTATGGGCAGCATCGCGTTATCTTTTTGTGTACAACATTTTATTGATTTCAATCATCTTATTAACGGAGCACCAGACCCTGCATGATTATATTAAAATTAGTTTGACCAAAACAAAATCTCAAAAGGAATAATATGAGTTTAAGATGATTAAATCGATACCTGTTTGTTAAATATTAGACGTTAGTTTAGCATGAAGACTGGAAACAGGGGGAGACCTCCAGCTTGGTTCCGTCTAAAGGTAACACCATTGTAGCACCTGTGAAGATCACTCATTCACACATTGTATCTTGTTTGTTTGATTTATGCAAAAACTGAAGTGTAAAGACACACACATTAAAAAAAAGTTTTTATATGCATTAAAGGGACAGTGTGTAGGATTTGGTGGCATCTAGCGTTGTAGTTGCAGATTGCAACCAATTAACCCCCCCTCCCCCCCACCCCCCACTCCCCCTTTCTAAGTCTGCGGTAAGGTAAGCAGCCATGTTCAAAACCGTGGTAACACCGTTCGCCTTGCTCAGAGGCCATTCTTACCATAATAACACTTTAGGAGCAACAAAAGTCAGACTGCGACTGGCGGTACCACAGTTTTGCACTCTGCAGCTCACGCTACTATTCACATGTGTGTCAGAGAACAACAGTGGCCTTCAGGTAACGTAAAACACTTAAAGGTTCTCATTAGAGCCAGTGTTTGCTTTGCCTGTACAGGAGTAACATGGCGGTGCAACATGGTGGACTCAGTGAAGAGGACCTGCTCTCTATACGGAAATATAAACGGCTCATTCTTAGCTGATGAAAACACAATGATTCTTATTTCCAGGTGATTATACACCAATGAAAACATAGCTATGAATATTATATTCCATTTCTGCTAATGAATCACCAGACATGCTACACACTTGACCTTTTAAACAAATGAGCTGGAGCGTGTTAGTTATTGAGGACTTTGTTTGGACAGAGCCAGGCTAGCTGTTTCCCTCTGGTTTCATCTTTATGCTTATAGTCAGGTGGCCATAAATTAAAAGGAAAGATCAATCTTCTCGTCTAATAACTCTGTCAGAGTTTCAGCTGGTAAAAGACAGCGGAAACCTGAATCTGTAGAAATTACTTCTTAGACCTCCGTCACACTCATGGTGGGGACTGGGTGGATAGAGACACCGTCTTGTATGTTAAGCTTTAGGTTCAATGCATGAAATTCGGTCTGAAACATTTAATACCTATCATTCTAAAACCTTTATTAATTTAAGACATTTTTTTACCTTGGCCTGCAGTGTGAACAAGCCCATGAACATTGGCTCTCCCCCGTTTTACAACAGAGTCCCTGAGTCAGACTTATCTCAGTGGCCTCACACAGCTGTTCACTTCCTGGTTGTCTGTGATTGGTCTGGAAGTCACCACTTCACACATGTCGAGCAGTTGAGATGATCCTTCGTGGTGCTCGTGTATCCAGACAGGACGAGGGCGCCGGGGTCTCGCTCTACCACCGGGCTCTCCTCGTTGTTCAGGATGTGCTCCACCAAGCAGCGCGCCGCCTCCTCGATGTTTGCGTTTTCCTGGGGGAGGGAATAAAAGAAGACACCATGTGAAGAAATCATGTGCTCTTCACTTCACAGCCATAGTGGCAATGCTCTATGGATGGCTATTGTGATAAAACCAATAAAATGTGAATCTGTCCTGTTGAAACAAAGCGTAACAAAAGCACAAGTAGACGAGAATCACTAGAAAACAGGAGGTCAAATTAGCCACCATAAGCTAACAGTCATGTGGAACCAGGTGAGAGTGTATCACCATAAAACCCCTAAATGTGTAAGGGTGTGATTTATTCAGCGTTGGGCTATTTCTTCTTCCATTAGTGTCCACAAATGTCTAACCTCGTCACAGTCAGGGTGGAAAATACAGCATATCAAAAAGTGTGATTTTTGACTTACCTGACATCTGACATGGCACACTAACTTACTAAATTGGAAGCCAGGATGTCACACTGTGATAGAAACACTATTGTTTCTGTTCTGTCTTCTGAGCCTTCGTGTTCACTAAACCCCACTACTGTCTCTGACTCGCACCCTAGTGTGCAACTCATTAGACGGGCTGGAGAAACAGAGGGTTAACTCACACCCGACTGCAAACATTCCTCTTTGTCTCGTGAGAGCACGGCAAATAATATCTGACTTTTTGTGTTTGTGCTGACACGCCCTACAGTCATTTTCAGAATCGTTTGGACTGCTGTTGTTTTAACATTGCCATCTCAGCGGGTTAAATATGTAGTTAACCTGACTGTGTATATTATGTGCAGAGCAGCTGACTTTGATTTACCCCCAAATTAAGTCATTTAGTCTTTGGCTCAAGTCAAGCCCCTTCACAACTCTTTCCATTATAGGAGGTTAATCAAAGAAGCCCTCTAACCTTTCATATTTACCAGTATATTAAGTGATTAATGGAACATGTTACTACCTCAATCGATCTCAAAATGTCTTTTCCACTGATTTTGCGGCAGTAATTGCATCCAGTGTCTCCTATCTCGTACCTTTGCAGAGGTCTCGAACCAGCCGACGAAGCCGTTCTCCCTGCAGAAGGAGTCGAGTTTGGGCTGCTGGGAAGCCAGCTGGTCTGACTTATTGGCCAAGAGTACAGTTGGAACTGGCCTCCCATGGTTCAGGGTCACCTGTAAAGTGAAGAACGACAGCTTAGACGATGGTTGTACCGACTTTTAATACAAGCAATTTAAAGTGTAACTGTATAAGGATTTGTTGTAAATACCCTTGTGAGCACATTGATTGTTCTTCAAGGTGTCATTGTGCTTTAACAGAAGTACTTTTTAACGTAAGGCCCCTCTCCTCACACCTTTCCAATGTTAGAACTTAGAATTGCTTTAATAACTTTCTCAAGCTTTCTTTTTGTCATTTTCTAAAACAATTACTGTGTGGTCAACTGGCGTTAACAATTCTATGCTACGCTAGCTACTGCAGGTATACTGACTGTACACACCTGCTGCTTTTTCTTTTCAGTTATTGTAACAGTGAATAAAGACCTCCCCGGCTTTAGCGTCTATCTTTTTCTTTTCAACCTGTTTTTGCTGCTGAACCAGTTTGACATTCTGGATATATCTTTCCAACGCATGACCCTTCTGTCTGCTTCTTTCTGAAATGTCCTTTTTTAATTTTTCCCAAAAATGAGATTAGACATGTATGCAGGGAGGGCAGGTAGTGACAGTGTGGGCTCGATGGTTGTGACAGCTTGATGGAGGAGCAGGAGGGGGCGGGCTTAGAGAAGGGTCAATTCTGACGTACTGACACCTCAAGCAGTTCCAATGTAGCATCTTTTTCCTCTGCAGACTATTGATATAATGTCACCGTACATGAATTTTAGGACATTGTGGCTGCAATTTTTGAAACTACTTTTCTCGACCGTGGAGCTCTCAGCACACACTTGTGCCTCTGACAGCTGTTAAATCCTTTCTTCGCTTAATCTCACTTTGAATTTGTTCCTAAAGTACATGAAACCCAGGTGACTACAACAAGCAGTAGACATGAAAATGAAAGTTAAAGATATTTAGACATAAATGTGGATGATGTCCATGCAGTATCTGCGAGTTCCTTTTCATTAGAAATCTTTAAACCAAAACAATATCGCTGCCCGAACCGTAACTGTAACTTTGGCATTAATGTTGTCGTTTGTGGCTGTGGCCATGTGCGGGTATAAATATAGATATTACTTTTCACTCCTCTGAATGCGACAGAATGACAGTTTGTGCTGACCTTGGAGTCCAGGTCATCCTTCCACTTCAGCACGGCGTCGAAGGTGGAGGCCCTCGTCACGTCAAACACCACCAGCGCTCCCACCGCCTCCCGGTAATAGACGCGAGTCATGTTCCCATACCGCTCCTGTCCTGGGACGCATGGTACAGCCAATCAGACACACACACACACACACACACACACACACACACACACACACACATACACACACATATTCATGAAAAGACACCTTTCAAGTCCATCAAATTAAATCAACCCACACCACGGTTTGTCAGTGATAAATATAGCGAGTTTGTGTGTTTATTCTACAGTAGCTGCCATCATGTGACTGATATTATCTGCATGGGATCACTTGAGTCACAGCCAGGCACAAGATCTACATTCCTCAACCAGGCTTCAAATGAGGGAGGGACCCAGTTATCCAGCACACAGACACACACACACACACTCTCTCTTGGAGTTCACGTCACCCACTGCAAAAATCTCCATGCTATCAACTTATGTTTGTACCTCACCGAGTCCTATTCTGTAAATTGTTTCAAGACACTGGAAAGCAGTGAATATAGTCCTATAGCACTGGCAAATAGCTTGAATAAGTTGGAGATGTTTTGCAGTGTTCAACTGCCATTTCTAAAAGGTTTTTCACAGGCCCCTACTTTCCTAAAACTGCCCTCAGATTGATTTGAAAAGTTTAAGGTTTCCAGAAGTAACTTTAAAAGATTTTCAGTAGTAGGTGAAACAAAAGTTTTTTGTTTCCAAAGATCCTAAAACACACATTCTTGAAAATTAAATCCCGCAGAGCTTTACAGTTTCAATAATCACCTGATGCAACAACAAACCTGTAAACCGGAATGTACTCGTTAAAGTTTGACAGACCTGCTATGTCCCACAGCTGTAGACGGATCACGGTGTCATTGTTCCACTGCAGCACCTTCAGCGCGAAGTCCACGCCGATGGTGGCTCGGTAGTGCTGGGAGAAGATCTGATGCACGTACCGCTTGATGATGGACGTTTTTCCGACTCCCAAGTCCCCGATGACCAGGACTTTGAACAAAAGCTCCTGCTGCATGTTTGCAGCTCTGCAGCCACACAAAAAAAAAAAATTCCTCAAAGAATTATTGTAACTCTATGAAGGATGTTGGTGCACAGGTATCGTAACAAAATTCTAAACTACAGCAAAGTCACGGAAAGTAGAATAAATGTTATTGGGCTAGTTGGACATTTTCTTCAGTTCAATGTACTGAGAAGAAAAAAAAGTTGTTATGATTCAATATCATCAAGATTTGCAAAAGCAGCGGTCAAGTTCGCCTGTGATCACTGCAGTCCACCCGCTTGATCACACATCGACTCTCTGCTCTCGTGAAGCGGCTCTAAACGCAGCAGCTCTGAGCTGGTGGTGCGTTCAAGGGGTCCTCGTAAAAACTCCGCTTCGGAATTTATCGCGCAGCTGGTTTTCTTGGATAGGCTGAGAGGAACTTTTACGCAAGTAAAACTATAAAAGCCACAGTATACATTACACATGGCGGATCATAGAATATGTCCTGTGTGTAAAGTGTTGATTTCAAATGAAATTAAAACACTTTCTTACTGTAAATGCGTTTGATTTCATATAATATACTGTATTTCTGTTATTGAAAATATGTAACCTAATATCTGGCGTTAAACAAGTAAAATAATTACTGACCGTTTTTCTGCTTAGTGTATATATGGATAGAAAAAAAATGGCAAACAATGTTATGTCAATATGCGCTCACTTCGTATTTACATTTTGTTGTTGTTGTTCCTACAGTCTTTGAAGGTAGCAGCAGGACTGTTTGGATTGTTGCTGCGCTGCCCTGCGTGCAGTTACGGTAATGGTGCTGATGAGGGCGAGGAGGAGATGTGTGATGCTGCTGTTGTGTCCTGCTGCCATTTCGTCCGCGGATCATCACGGAAATATCAACTGTCAAATTAACCAGCAGCTCATGTTATCTGTCGGTTTGAACACTCAACAGGCTGCTTTCATCTTTAAATGCTGACGGTGGACAAGAGGCCGGCTTAATATGATGCATGTTATTGGCTGGTTATTTCTGTAATTCAACCACTGCTACTCTGGAGGATCATTTTTAGAAGATATAATCATCGATATGGGGTTTGTTTTTTACAGGTACTGAGCTCCTGAGTTTAAGGTGGGTCATCATTACCGATTCTTATTAGATTGTTTTCCTGAATGTTAACCATTAATGTAAATAATACTCATACTGGCATTAAGCTAAGTGGGTTGGGCCTCCTTATTTTTCTATGAACTGAGCATAATATTTTATTATAAGCAACACTGGAGGTCTTCTAGGAAGCAGAATATTATTAGCTAGCGGTCCTGTTTAGCAGCTGTCTCCTTTTTAAGCTTATGTTTGGCTAGCTTCAAGGCCTCATTTTGTGTTATTGCTGTGTAGCAACCAGCCTACTATCCACATGGGGGCCGACTACACCAATGTTTATTGAGTTGGAGAGGAGTGGCCTCCTCCCCCCCTCCTTCCCCTCAAATTAGATCACCCAACTGTAAATCACATGGACACTGCTGAAATGATTTGAGCCTATTACTTTCCCCTCATGGTGGCAGCCATCATCCAAGAATAATCCATGTGGTCGACGCAGTCTGGATCACATTTGTTTTTAATCTGAATGTATTCAAACACATCCTCTGTTATTCTGTTGTTTTCACTGTCGAGGCTTTAAAGCGTGTCGAATCTCAGCTGTTGTGTCTTTTTCTTCCCTTTGGAGGATTTGTATTGTTAGTGAGCAGGACTACAGCCAAAGGTCAAGACAAGACCATGTTTTTAATTTCATATCTTGTGAAGATAATTTCTGCGGTGGTTTTGTGAGACAGTGTGCACACACTTTGTTTTGTCTTAAAATATACTCCCATTCACCATTATTTTATGTTGATTTTATGTTTTTTTTTAGCAAATGAAGCTCAATCTTCAGCTTTTGAACAGTTTTACATTCAGTTTTAGTTTTCTGTTCAAAGGACTGGATGCATAAGAACCATAAGAACTTCCAATTGTAGTAATGTGGATTAGATCGAAAATATCAAGTGGCAACTGATAAAAGATTCGTTTTTGTAGTTTTTCATGCAAAAATGTCATGTTCTTTGTCATATATGATCGTAAACTCTGTGTCTTTGAGTTTTAAATTGTTCGGACAAAACAAGACCCTTGAAGCCATGACATGGATGACGGTGACCTCACAAGTGAATGCTTTTATTTTCTCACAGATTTGATTTTGGTGAGACATGGAGACGATATGGCTTTATCAGTTTCGTCTGATCGTCATCGGAGACTCCACAGTTGGCAAGTCGTGTCTGATCCGGAGGTTCACTGAGGGCCGCTTCGCCCAGGTGTCAGACCCGACGGTGGGCGTGGACTTCTTCTCTCGCCTGGTGGAGATCGAGCCGGGCAAAAGAATCAAACTACAGATCTGGGACACTGCAGGGCAGGAGAGGTTCAGGTAAAGTCAGGACTCTTTTATCTCCCCTTTGATCCTTCTCATCCAGCCACAAACCGGCATCATGACTTGCAAACAAAAGTCACATTCCTGATAAGTCTAATGATGTGCTATATTTTTCTTATTGTCTAAAAAGCACATTAAAATTCCAGAACCATGTGGATTCTTCCAACAGGTATATTTACTGTGTATCTGAAGCCTGATGTAGCTTATTCCTCCTTCCTCCAAAAACAATTACCAACACACCAGTGCTATATTGTTGCACTGGATGACATGTTTCTCCAATATGATCAACATGAGCATTGTAGTTTATGTTGAGTCAAGTCCACTTTACGGCTGCTGTATATCATTAAAGCACCAAATGGTTCCCAACAGATGCACTATTTGATCCTGTTGGGATCACGTTTTCCAAGAAGGACAGTGCCCAGCTGACTAAGGGTTAGGTTTCTTAAAAGCTAAAGTAGATAGTTGTGTCCCGTGTTTTTACAATTTACATCCTCATTACGAACAAATGGTTCTGGGGCAAGAGCCACAGCCGGGGTAGAGAAGGGTATTGATGGACTAATGCATTGATGGTTTTGGTCTTTTCCTGAGATTTGTTTATAATAATGAAAAGTAGAGAATGATGCCAGGAGGTTGCATCCTGTCACGATCCAACACTTAACAGTTCCTTTATTTTAAACTGTTTCCCCAATCTTTCCCTAATTTTAACCAGCTGTTCTAGGTGCCTAACCCCAACCATATCTTAACCATAGTTATAGGATAAGGCTGGCAATATACTTTACTTTTGTTATTGACAACATACCCATGATCCCGTTTGTGTGGCTCTCAGCCCCAAGCCCACTGATTCCTACTGAAGACATACATCTTAAAAAAAAGGGTCACGAATATATACTTTAATTTAAAGTAATTTCGTGAAACAGCTGGGCACTGTGATTTTGACAAACATTACTCAAACAGGAGTAAATAGTGCATTTGTTGTCTCTTCTTCTATTTTCAGCATAAAAAACTAAGTTAGTTTCACATCCCATCCATCCATCTATCTCTCCAGGTCCATCACCAGAGCTTACTACCGTAACTCAGTGGGGGGGCTCTTACTCTTCGACATCACAAACCGCCGCTCCTTCCAGAACGTCCACAACTGGCTGGAAGAGGCCCAGAGCCACGTCCAGCCTCACAACATCGTCTTCCTGCTGGTCGGTCACAAGTGTGACCTGGAGGCCCAGCGTCAGGTGACCCAGCAGGAGGCGGAGAAGCTGGCGGGGGCCTTCGGGTTGCGCTATGTGGAGACGTCGGCACGAGAGTCGATCAACGTGGAGAAGGTGTGGATGAGATTTGACTACTTCTTCCCAGAAAGAAAAACTCTCTTATTTAGCTTCATCACCAAACTAGTTGCCCTCGCAGCTTTGAACCACACCCTGTGGTCTTCCTCAGCTGAGATTCGTTTATGATCCTTCATAATCTGTTCTTTATTTGCTTCTTTTTCTAAAGGCGTTTGTGGATCTGACGAAGGACATCTTTGAGCTGGTACGGAGCGGGGACATTAAGATCCAGGATGGCTGGGAGGGCGTCAAGAGTGGACTTGTTCCTAACACCGTCCATTCCTCTGAGGAAGTCACCAAGGGCAGCCGGCAATGCTTCTGCTGATTTACCTGGCTGCAGTGTGTGTGTGTGGAGGGGGTGGGGGGGGGGGGGGGGGGGGGGGGGGGTGACAGGTAGTAATACTCCAGTGGACTCCAATCTGTAGGAGATCTGTCTCACGCCTTGGCTGCACCCTGGCCCGTTTTTTTTGGGACTCGTAATATTTCCCCTGCTCAGTTACACAATTTACTTCTATATATAAGACATTGTTTTATCTTTCGGTGCCTGTTTATGGCTCTTTGTTGATGTTCCCAACAGGCGTAGAAGCACAAGAAGCATCCTAATATTCTCACTGTTCTGTTTGCATGTGTGTGTGTGTGTGTGTGTGTGTGTGTGTGTGTGTGTGTGTGTGTGTGTGTGTGTGTGTGTGTGTGTGTGTGTGTGTGTGGGTGACTGACTGTAATAATCCTGCTGTCTTTGCAGCTCTCAACACTTCAGCTTTACTGCACTTTTTGGCCTTTCCTGATGTGTGCAGTTATATTCCAGTGGCTAGTTATGTAGTTGGTGCACTTCTCTTAAAGACTGATACTGAATCAGAGATGCCAAGACTGGGCCATCCCTCCTCCTTTAGATGCATAATATATATTGCAACCGTGTACAGACTATTTAACCAGTGAGAGAGAGAGCAGACAGAAAGAGATCCTCACTGATTGCACTGCACTACGAATCCAAGTGGCTTAACACACAAAGAGAGCGGATGATAATACAAGTGGACTCAAATTGAACCAAAGTTTGAGACTTTGTGTTTGTTTGTCTGACTGCGACCTGCTAACGACTGCTTGAGGAAAGAGTTCGCACTGTGAAAATGTTCAACGGTACATTTGCTGAAAGGAAAAGATATTGTAGCCGATAGCCATTATAGCTTAATAATAGCGAGGAGATTTATCAATATGTTAAGTATCCACGTTCCTGTTTACTGTGTTGGATTACAGGTGAGAACTGTTAAGACGTAACCTTAAAGCCTTTTGTTTGGAACCCCAATATGTTCAATATTAAATCAATTTGAAAAGGATATTTTGAAACTCGTTATTATGTGAATAAATTATGTAAAATATATATAAATGAACCAACATTTTGTAAAATAAATGAAGAAATGCTTCTAAGTTGTTGTGAAATGTTATTTGTTATTTTCATAACAACAGTTTTATTGGAGTTCATTTTTATTTGATTATTTACATTTTTTTCTTAAAATCCCCCTGTTTTTATTGCATGGTGGCATTTTCTCAATGGTAGTATACTTCACAACACATTTTATTTTAAGATATCACTTCACATGACAGTGGTGTCGTGAGCGGCCCGTCACCTTACCCCATGCCCCCAAACAACTGCTATCAAATGTAGCCCTTTGTCTGTTTTAGTTAGCTGCTGTTAGAGAGACTGAATGGCTGCATTTGGTCCCAGATGTTCCTCATAAAAACACAAAGTAACTCTGAATTAACCAGCTAGTGCTGCGTATAGTTAGCCAGCTATAGGTAGCATGTGCAGGCTTGTTAAGCTGCAGAGATGATTACAGTCACAATGTCTGCTTTGCCTCTAGTTTGTTCATTCAGAAAATATTTGATATTGTTGTTGCAGGAGCTAACTGGCTAAATTGGATAGCAGTTGTTGAGCTATCTTAAGAAAGCCAGGGGAACTTGTGATTGGCTGAAAGGTGAGAGGCCGGTGACATCACTGTCGTAAAAAAAAGATAAAACTGTATTTGAAAAAATGTCACAAAATAAAAACTTTTAAATAAATACTTTTGAACATGTCTGTCTATTATGAAATGGAAATTAACTCCAATAAAACAATACTTTCTGAAATTATTCCAAAAAAATATTGTTTGATTTATAAACACAAGTGATTTATGTAATTCTTTGTCATAATAACTTGTTATATTGAACACTTTGGGCTCCATACTTTTGGAAACTGAATTCATGAGTTTGTTTGAGTATTTAACATTCACATTAAACATTAAATGGCACCTTCAGGTCATACATTTCTCCTCATAACTATGCCATACAATCCACTTATAGATTCAGTCATATCCATATTTAATCATTGCATGCCTCCATTTTAACTCAAATTGTCCAAAGAAATAAAACGTTTTTTATTTTTGATATAATGTAAATTTAATTTAGTTCAGAGCAGAAATAATAAAGATACAAATGTGTATATATACCTGAAAGTGAACAAATTAGAGTTATTTAAACAACTACAATTGCTCAGACTTCAGGTCAGATTCATGAGAAAAGCATAATTAGCCCACAAGTTCCTGTTCATAGATAAAACTGTGTGTTTATCCTGAGAATATCAAAATCCAAAATGTAAGGTGGCTGCAAACACATTCACATTACGCAACCTGTAAATATTTTATTTGAAACCTAACCCAGACAAAGTTGAGTCGTCAATGTTGTTGTGACTCTGGGATTATTATTATAGTGTCATATTAAAGTGTCATCAATAATACATGCCTTGAGAAATGAATAAAGATTTGCCTGGTGCAAAACAATGTGAAGGAACTCTGCTGTTTCTACCACAAAAGTGAGTGTTGTGTAGCTAACGGGCAATAGTGGGTCACAGCCGCAGTGTTAACAGACGTAATGCTGTGTGCGGCCACTAGAGGGCAGCCTTCGTGTGTGGAGAGGGGAGGGCAGAAGGAAAAGCTATTTAAATACCATGTTTTGTGTTTTTAGCTGTTCAAATTCTGGCCTATTCATACTAAAAAATCTATTTTAAAAAAATGTGTTGAATGAAAAATAATTCTCAACATACTGTGTGCAAACCTCGAATCCATAGTTAATTTCATACATACATTCTTATCGTTTGACCCAGTGATGTTTTGAATTGTCCATGGTGACTAAAGGGGAGTACACTGCCTATCTAATGCTTTGCATGTATGTAGCTCTCGTTTCTCGGTCACATTTACGCCCCAGAGAGCGCGTGAGTTTTTAAAAGGTACCACAGGTTCTTAATATAGACCGAGCAGATATTAGAGAGACAACAGGCCTCTCACACAAGTGTGTGTGTGTGTGTGTGTGTGTGTGTGTTTAACTGTTAGGGCAAATAACACTTAAAGAAAGTGTGACAAGATTGGACAGGTGTTGTAAATTAGCATTTCGCTACAAACACTTCATATGTCCATATCAAATAAAATAAACATAACATTAAATATTTTTATGTTGCATTGAGACTTTTTTCTGTACTTAAATTAATGTAAATGTAGTTTTACTTAACTGTTACATACTTGCTTACTGTGAATAAGAAAGGGCAACACAGACTGTTGAAGCTGTGCGTATGACATGAGTTTATTCTGTAAAGGATAATTGACTATATTTTGGGGTTAGGGTGTAAATCTGAATGACAAATGGCACAAAGAGACACAGTTAGAATGTCTTTGGTCACACAGTGAAGACAGTTTGTCTTCACGAGTCAATTTGGAGGCAAAGGTGCATTCGTTGATGAAGTTATTTACTTTTTACGGACAAGTTATATGTTTTGAATGTGTGAAGGCCTTTTGTTGCACAAATTGTTGTTCAGTATAAACTATTGTGATCGCCCCTGGTGCTACGAGAACTGAGTGTTTTAGAAATCGGGCGTGAGCAACTGAGAGCAACTGTCACACACATTTTGTATTTCTAGCTGTTCAAATTGTGGCCTATTCTAAAACCACTAATACTGACTGAACAAACATCGATTAATACCGCGCAGAGATAAAAGAAATTATTTATCCTGTTGTTGCAGGGTGAGAGGTTAGTAAAACAGCCAAAGGGTGGAGTCATTACATAACTGAAACACAGTCATGAGCCATCACAGGTGACTCATGGAGGAAACAGTGAAAATGGCCTCCAGCTTTCTTTAAATAAGAAGTAGATAAAACACACACTCTGTCTGCCATAAGCATGAATTCTTTTATTTTAAAAAAACACTGAAAATACAGCTCATTTTTTACATGTCAGCGATATGTACGGAATATAAAACAAAGGGAAAGAAATGCTGTTAATGCGATGGAGAGATGATAGAATTGATGTTTGAAAGGCACAAGGGCTGAGTATGAAGAGCTCTGTGTGACGCACGTCACTGCCACAAAACCCTTTAATGATATCGCTGGCAGGCAGAGCTCATAATTCCGGTATTTGAATTGTCCCAAATGCAGCTGGGCCTTTTGTTTGACCGACCCACGTGTGTTTCTCAGGCAGAAAGATGCTTCTTTAGGCACCAGTCTATTGACTCAAGTCCTCTGGAAACTAGAAACTTGAGAAACATCTTTGAGCATCGACAGAAACGCTTCAACATCCAGCGGGACAATTTTTATCTAAAAAAGGGCTCAATTTGTATATTGTGGATTTCAGTAGCTTTAGGTGTCAAATGAAACGCCTTCCAATGTAATTTACGAAAAACATCTCTGAACAAATTATACTCAAAGTCATATGTTAAAGAAAGTGTTTGTATAATTTACAGCATTATGCAAATAAAGATACATCTTCAAACAAATACTGTACATTCTACGGTAACGCTCTATCCTCGAACAATAAACATACTATAAACAATAAGTTACATCGACTCTACAAGGTTGGGGGTAAAAACAGTTTCTTTCATATTTCACAATTTAGAGACCAACTGTTAGTGTTCATTTGGTCAGAAAGGATTAAATCATTTGACGCAAGACATGTAAAAACAAGAAGAGTCCAAAAAAGCAAACTAAAAACTGTACATGTAACAATTAAAATACGTTAACATCTAAAAATGATATTAAACCGATTTTGACCGATATGACACAACAGCAACCTGTCCCTAACAAACAATACTTATAATATTAACATTTCTATCAGTAGAAGTAAATAAAGTAGTAAAAACAAAGTACAGTTGAATACAATAAAAGTAAAAGTGAACTCAACAGACAAAAGCCGCCAAGAACAAGTTTCAATTGAAACTAAACAAGAACCTTTGTGAGTCTTTTCACAAGAAAGTAAAAACAAAAAGGTGATTAAGTTGATGAAAGACGGTCAGAAACAGATCCCCAGCTCCCAGATCAGTCGGAGGTGGACAGATTATATGAACTGAAGTTCTAAATGCTTGTCAGGAGATAACGTAATGTCATCAATGTGCGTGTTGAGTGCAAATCTCATCAACCTCCTCAGATCTGCCAAAAATAGCTCGATACAGCCGCGCAAAGAATATGAAACAGACGGGTGCAAAGTGTGTAAATCATCTGGAATCATCAAATTAACTAGATGGGTTTTATTAAAATTCATAGCTGTGTTTCGGAGAAAAATCATATTCAACCAAATATGGGTAAATCCTATGACTCTTGCAGTTAATTTCTGTTAAAAGCCTTTTTAAAAACATTTTAGTTATTTGGTTTAGTTTGGAACAAAGGCCACAAAATACCATTTCAACGCGTCCATAAGCAAGAACAAAATTGAATAATTTACAATAAGTGACATCCCATTTTAAAACAGGGTGCTGTGTACAGCGACTGTGTGTGGCTGTTGTCTGGGGCCAGAGGGGCAGAAGTGCGATCTGTAACGTTCTCCGGCCTCCGATACCGAACCGAACGGTGCAGATGACATCGGCGTCGTCTCTGTGCTACTGACCCGACAAGCAACAGCCTCAGTGTCCGTTTACTCACAAACAAACTAGACACGCCAACTACTGAAGGCCCCGTCACTTTGCGGTGGCTCGTGCTTACTGAGGTCTAAGCTGATTGATTCAAGTGTCGATCATAAGGTAAGTGCTAATCTTTAGTGATGCACATAGTAGTTATTTGCCCCTAGTGGCTCCACACGCAGCCACCAACAAACGGAGAGGAAGCAAAGACGAGAACAGTTAAAAGTCTAACATTCTTCAAGATGACGGAAACCAGAACTTGGATGAGGAGACCCGCGGAACTCTTTGTTAGTTAGGTCCATTCGTAGCATGTGTTAGCGGCAGGTGAAGATCTCCCAGAGGGCTACGGCTAAGTACAGACAGACAGATTGAAACAGAAGCATGGGCCAGAGAGCGGCTCTCTCACAGTGTCCAGCCATCAAGTTAATCAGCCCCCAGACCAGAGGTAAGATGTGTGTGTGTTGCCTCGCCTCCCTTTTAAACCCGGGGCTGCGTTCCGAGCCGCTTACATTGCAGCATTTGGCCGCTAGTTCAACCAGACTGCCAAAAATGAGTGCAGATGCTGCGGCAACCCTCCCCCAGGTCTACGTCCGCGTGCATCAGGGGCTGCTGCCTGCTTCCATGTCGCTGTCGTCCGCAGCGCCAGTGTAAATCGGGCCCTTGGTCTGCAGCGCGGGCTCGTATTTACGTGGGGAGGACCTTTTGGCAGCTTCACTGCTGTTCTTCATGCCATAGAGGAAGTAGATGGCGAAACCTGGGAGGGAAGGAGAGACGCAATGGGAAGTTACAAAACGCTCACACGAGTGTGTGTGTGTGTGTGTGTGGTACTAGAAAGGAGTACACGATTAGTAATGTTCCAATGTACCGATAAGCATCCACACAGCGAAGCGGCACCATGTCCCCCGGTCCAGCTGCATCATGAGGTAGATGTTGACGAAAACGCTGAACAGGGGCAACGCGGGAAGCAGAGGGACCTAGAGGGATGGATGATGTGGGAAAAGGTCAGCGCGGCTATTTTAAAATTCACCCGGTTTCTGCCTGAAGTGGCACTCGGCGAGAGAATCGGGGAGCAATGTGTGGCTCATAAATAAATAATAATAATAATAATAATGCCAAAACAGAGAAATCTCTTTTCTGTAACGCAAAGGGTCTGTTTGCAGGGTTTGATCGGCCTTACCTTGAAGGTGAGAGCCTCTTTGCTCTCAGGCTGCCTGCAGATGATGACAAAACAGACGATGCAGAGCAGGGTCAAGATGACGCATGGCACCACGACGGCCGCGTGCCCGGCCAGCAGCTCTTTGAGACAGTTGGCGAGGATAATGCACAGTACCGTCATAAAAAGTGCTGCGGAGAGACGAGAAGGAGACAAAGTTACTTAGAGACGCAAATTTGTCTTCTCAATCAGCTCACAAGAGTCACCAACGATCTTTAGATCCCTGCCAGACACACTTACAAATAATAGCCGTGGTGGCGTAGACGATGTTCCCGGAGATCTTCGTTGGGATCTTTCCACTCGGGCAGAAGAGCAGCTTGGCGGTGAAGGTCTCGCGGACCGGCTTCTCCTCCGTCTCCATGCCGTACTCGTCGCCACTGTCCCCTCCACTTACAGCCACCTTCTCCCCCTCCACCAGCTCCACAAGCTTCTCCGTCTGGCTGGAGGAACTCAGGGTGCCCGGCTGGTACCTGCGGCGGGACAGGAAGTGTGTCACAGTGAGTGAAAAAAACAGGGAAACTAGAAATATTGGCACACAAACAGGGGCTTTCATCGAATGTATGGTCATTCTCCAAAGCCAGATTGTTTTATCTGTACACACATAAACTGGCTTTATGGCTACCAGCACCTAGAGAATATTCAACACATGATTACAACTTCGAGAGTGTGCTTGCAGGGAATAACAAAGGCGCTTACCTGAGGATGAGGACACAGATGGCCACTAAAGAGTACGCCAACAGAGTTCCAATGGACATGAGGTCGACCAGAGCTGCCAGGTCGAACAGGAAGGCCATCAGAGCTGGAAGGAGAACATTTACACTGTTACACATCTCTGTAAAGTCAGATAGAGGAACAAAGAACTACTTCGGTGGCTCAGGTTAAATGTACAAAACCAGCATCTGTCATTTACAGCTTCAAGAGGCAGTGAGCTTACCCGCAACAACGCCAGACGCAATGGTAGCCAGGAGAGGAGTCTTGGTGCGAGGGTTCATCCTGGACAGAATACGGAACAGCAGCCCATCCTCCGCCATGGCATAGATAACACGGGGCATGGGGAACATAGAGCCGAGGAGGCTGAGAGAAGGTCAATAGTTAGTACTGGACGTAGAGATTTAAAAAGACACACTGGGGAAAGCAAGAGTACAATTTCCCTCCTTACCTGGTGGACAGGGCGCAGAGAGAGCCCACAGCCACGATGTATCTGGCTGGAGACCAGCCGACGTAAGTGAAGGCCTCGGGCAGAGGACTCTGGATGTCCAGCTGGTAGTACGGCATCATGAGGGTTAGAGCGGCAGACACACCAAAGTAGGCGAAAAAACAGATCAGCAGCGAGGCGACGATGCCAATGGGAATGGAACGCATGGGGTTCTTTGCTTCCTCGCCTGAAGACGACAAAACAAAAAGAGGTTTGAGTTGATAAGAAGCGTTCACATGAAACAAGGCGAACACACCGACCAGTCGTGTTTTTGTATGCTGCTTGGTAAGCACGTAAATGCGTTGCAGTCTTCACAGCACCTGAACAACACTTGAAGGTCTAGGCGCAGTAGGTGGAACACGTTACACAACAACCGTTGTAATACAGGCAACAGGTGTTGCGTCAGCCCAGCGCTGTTCACAGATGATGTGGAAACAAATCCCAGATGTTCTTATGCAACACTGAATGAAAACACATCATCAGAAGCGGTTCCCCCTCATGTCTGGACGATACTAACTTCCCAAAGCATGGGAAGCAACTCGAGATACGCCTTCACATTGCCTACGATGTAATTATGAAAAACCACTCACTTGTTGTGGCGATGCAGTCGAAGCCCACGAAGGCGTAGAAGCAGGTGGCAGCACCAGACATGACTCCATTCAAGCCAAACGGAGCGAAGCCACCCACGCCGAATTGCTCCTCGACTCTGAGTGACGAGAGACACTTGGCAATCAAACACGGGCGAAAACAGCGAAACGATGAGTTCCATTTGCTGGCGGCAGTGAAATACTCACTTCGGAAGCCTGCTGCTGTTGGTGCTGTTTATGAAGCTGATGTAGTCGTCCTCCGTCAGGTTCCAGTTGGCCGAGTCCCCCTTAACAAAGCCAGAGATGATCACGAAGCCCAGAACTACCAGATTGATGCCTGTGAAGATCTTATTCACCAGCGCCGATTCGTTCACGCCGAAGGCCAGAAGTCCTGAGGACGGAGAGGAGAGGGATGTAACCGAGAGTTCACATGTCAGACCAAGAACAACATGTCCTGCTATGTGGGCGGATGTGTTCGTACTTCATAGCGTCAAACAAACCATGAGTCAGCGACACCAATTAACCAAATATTTGTTTTTCTAACACGGCTACTGGCGGGGCCACACGCTGCAAAGTTGGTGTGACCAGGGGTGCACTCACCAGAGAGCAGCAGGACCAGGATGAGGGCGAACAGGTCCGGGTACTCTGCCAGCACATTCCCTGGCACCTTCATCGTCATGGAGGCTTTAAAGAAGCCAGAAATCTTTTGTTCGACCAAGCTGTCAAACGTCGAGCTCCACGCCCTGGCAACACTGGCGGTACCTTTTAAAAGAGAAGAAAGGCAATTATTTAAGTCAACAAGGTCGTGATTAAAACAGGAAAACAATTCCACCGCAGCTGAAGAAAAGCTCACCTATCACATAGGAGAGGATGAGGTTCCACCCAGTGATGAAGGCCCAGATTTCTCCGACTGTCACGTAGCTGTAAAGGTACGCCGAGCCCGTTTTGGGGACTCGGGCGCCAAATTCAGCGTAGCACAGGCCGGCCAACATGGAGGACAGAGCGGCGATGAGGAAGCAGAGGACAATAGCCGGACCTGCCTTTTCGCGGGCGACTTCGCCGGCGAGGACGTAAACGCCGGCGCCGAGCGTGGAGCCCACGCCCAAGGCAATGAGGTCCAGCGTGGACAGGCAGCGGGCGAACCGGGTCTCTTCACAAGAGCAGTCTAGGGCCCGGCGGCGCAGCAGGGTTTTGCCAAAGTTGGCCAGCTTGGCGGCCATATTTGCTGTGACTGTGTGTGTGTGTGTGTGTGTGTGTGGGCGCTGAACCAGGCTGTGTTTTAAATCCTTCTAGTGTGGGTGTGCGTGCGATCGACACAGCTCAGACTGAACACGTGTGACTGATCTGAGCGTAGAAGGACTTTGGGCAGATGGGTAGTTAAAGCAAGTTGCTTATTGATCCTTCAGTAGAGGTAGGAAGACTTGGGCAACAGTCACTCGAGCACGCAGAACAAGAAGCAGCAGGTCTGTAGTTACGGTGTTTTGCAGCAGCAGATTAGGACCTGGGAGAAAACACAAGAAAACAGGAGCTCAAAACAGGGAACTATTCAGTCAGTGCCAAGGCTTACATTTCACACAGATCTCCGTGTGCCGTGCAGCAGGATCATCGTGTCGTTTCTTTCCCGGAAAAGTGTTCAAACAAACACAAGTGCCCAAAGATTGTCACCTCGACCTGGTCTCTCCAACCTGGGCTGTACAAATCAACTTCACAACATCGTAGAGTAGGTTTATTTAAGTGTGACACCACACACTGTGCCTGAGTGAGTTTAGGTGCATTTCAAGTGAACCCAGGTAGCACCAGCGATGCTGGAAACTTTACTGGAATATTCTTCTCCTCTTCCACAAAAAAGGGGAATCGGCAGGTTAGGTGAGACAACAAACAACAACACACGTTTTCACTACACGAGAACCTGTATAAATACCAGTTACGCAACTTCCAGGAATTCCAACCCCCACCTCTAACCGCAACATGAGACAAGGAAGAGCATAGAAATGATCTCATGGAGACAAAAGAAAACCTCATCCCATGCTACT
The DNA here is from genome assembly GCF_050575085.1 of Anarhichas minor. NCBI lineage: Eukaryota > Metazoa > Chordata > Actinopteri > Perciformes > Anarhichadidae > Anarhichas > Anarhichas minor. The sequence continues at coordinate 11,311,159 of NW_027466473.1, read as the reverse complement.
TCATTTCGCCTCAACAAATAAACCTGCCGTAGTACGCGCCCATATAAAAACACATGAACACCAATTCCTCAGCACTCCCTGCACTATGAGAAAGAGCACTTTACTACGTGTGTTGTTTCAACAGACGGACACCGACGGGGAGAAGCCTGGGAAAGCCGGAGGCTGTGAAGCGATGATATGGTTGAATTCTGCAAGCTAATATCAACAAGGGAGAGGAGGACAGCGTGCACCAGCAGCTCGATAAGGTGAACCAGCTGCACTGGGAGGCGGTACAGATAAAAAAATACACTGCATCTATAAAGACTGACCCTTACCCCGTTTATAAAGCCACAAGGAAGGTTGTTTCAGAGCGCTGTTCGGGGCCCATTCCACCTGCTTCGTTAACAGGTTATCCGTTCTACTAATTGGGCCAAACTCGCAGGAATAACCAACGCCGCTGCCGGGATAATTGGTCTCCCCACACCCGACCTAGCAGAGCTCAACAATAAGGCCGCTAACCTCGATAAAACAGGATTTCACACACCGACTCAGCCCGGGTGCAGGTTCAGAGCACCTGATCCTAAAGAGGCCTCGCCGATGATGCGCTTGGGAGTAATAGTAGTCACTGTTCCTTAATCGTAATGCAGTGCACAGTTGTTATTGATCATTGTCGCATTGCGTCATCAGTGATTTAAAGAAAAACAACTGATGAAATGATCCTCAAGGACGACGGCAGCACATTTCACGTCAGTAGTAAGAGCATGTCGAGTTCATCACAGTGTGAACGATAATAATAACAGGTTCCGCCTGTTGGTTCACTCCACCTTGATTAGACAAAGTCCTCCTTCACACAGCTGCTCCTGCTGAGGGACTCATTGAGATTAAACACAAATGTAAATACTTTATACACTCCTAATTTCAGAAAGCAGGAGCCATGTTGGCTCATTTTTTAATGGAGGGAGGTGTAATTTTGCAGGGTTAAAAATGTCACACAATAAAGTTGACTTTATAAATGTTGGACTACCGATCAATCAAATCTCTCAAAGAGGAGTTTCAGCTGTTGCTCTTGAGATATTTGACAATGCTAATATACGTAGCAGAAATAACATGGCTCGTCAAAAGGAGGCGTTCAAAACAAAGCCATGTGTTCTGTATTGCAATAGACGGAGGAGCAGCAACGAGCTGTAATGAGGTTAGCAGGTTTGTTTCTTCTCCAGATAATCCTCTTAGAGAGACTGTGGCAGCAGTTGCAGCAATGCTAAGTCAAGAAACAGGACCATTATCCCAGAAGCCTGCTGTAACCGGAGCACGACTGGCCCGAGTCGTTGGTCATAGTCCTCCAACATGAAGAGCCTTTTAGTTTGTTCCATTTTAAGATAAACTGGAATATACTCTGGTTGTGGGTTTGCAGAAGAAACTAACCAAGAGTACAACACTGTTTACAATTTATTACCGAGACTGTGGCGGCCCGCCAAAGTCTATTTTGTCCCGCCATGGTTTCAGAATGAATCGCACATATTTTTTTCACTTCTCAACGGGTCCGCTGGCTGGTGCGCAGCGACCGTCTCTAGTTTGGCGCGGAAAAGTGGCTCGTGGTTCCGGCCATGTCACCTTAACAGCTACCCGCGTATTTGAACCGCAAGTTCAGCAACCCACCCGACCCATGACTCTTTTGCTGTGTTAACCATTAATATGTATACAACCAATGTGTTAATGATTCAGTTATTTACAAGAACACTGTGCAAAAATACTTAGTTAGTAGTAAAAAGTCCTGCAGTCTAAATTTTACTTTCACTAAGTACAAAAGTACGAAAGTATTGGTTTCAAAATATGTCGACAGTAAACGAAAAAATATACACATTATGCAGAATGGCCCACTTTAAATAATATATGCACGGCAGGCCTATATCATTGGATTACAATTATTGACGTATTAATGTGTTAATCACTTTAATGTTTGTGCTGGTAAAGGTGGAGCAAATTTCTAAGACTTTATATACTCAATATATACTATTTAGTTACACATCATAGTTAATTAGTTGATTTATGTTTTGTATTAAGAATCTGAATCTGCAAAGTAGCCTAACTAGTAACTAATATTGTCAAATAAATGTAGAAAGTACAACATTCCCCTCTTAAGTACTTCAGTAAACTAAATGTACTTGGTTACACTCTACTCTCTACAACCAGAGAGTAACATGAATCAAGGAACTGAAAGCGGCTGCTGCAGGTAACACGCTATTCTTTTCATGTGGGCTGTTACAGAGCTCACAGGCGGCACATTGGTGAAGACACAACGCAGTGGAAACTGGCATACAGTAAAATCGGCCCCACTTACACAAACGGGCACCCGCGTGAAAACCACGAGGAAAAGATTAGAAACTAACTGACGTGAAGGAGGCATCGACCCGGGCAGAGGGGGCTCGAGCATTGCTTTAATGAGACCACCCTTAGGGAGGTCTGCACTTTTTTTTAAACCTTGAGGTGTCGGCAGACGTGGAAGAAAATCTCACTGTGAAAGCAAAATACAAAGATGAATGATATTCTTTTCTTTCTTTTTTTACTTGAATTTCTCCCAATATGTTTTCACAGCTTCACAGTTTCAGTGAAGCATTTTTGTCCCGCTTGGTAAAAAGGTGTGGACGCCGTGGGTTCGAACCCCCCGAGGAGATCACAGCCAGCCGGGCACAGTAGTTTAGCAACAAATGTTTACTGACACAACATTGACACTCTCAGATCTCACTTCCTAGTGTGTGAGTGGAAAATGCTACTGGAATGTCACACCAAGTGGAGCGGGAGAATATCCACCGAGTCCCAGTTTCCCATCAGTCTTCAGAGGGCTGAATGTTTATTGTTGGCTGCTCTCGGTGTTGTTTGCATTTCATTGTTTGACAGTATTTCTCTCAACACTTAACTGTACTCGGCAGGATATTCTCTTTTGAAATGGTTCGACTAGAGGAGCTTTGATAAAGACGTTGTGTTGATTTTAGGGTATTAATAGAATATTGCCATTGTACTGAAACATTGCGAGAGCTTTTATCCTGTGTGCTGTGAGAAAGAACAGGCCAAAATTAGACCACAACATGATCTACAGCTGAAAGGCCTTTTTTTCCTTCTTCTGCCGTCTTTTTTTAAAACTGTCCAACATACCGTGTGACCCGAAACTTCGCACAAACTGAGGAGCAAGCATGTTCTGCCTGAAGCACTTTAAACCTTGGTTTTTAACAGGACACGGGGCATGAAAAAACTTGATAGCACGGCAAAAATAGACGATGAGGAAGGCTTTAGTCACTCTTTCACCCCCCCCGCCCCATCTTAGATTCACACATTTAATAAGTGTGAGAATACATTTCGGCCTAACCTCTGATCCACAGCCACACTCGCCCTGTTCCAGACAGTCGGCCTGGTCTCTGTTTCTGGATCAGTGTTTCACTTCTTCTCTTTACTGCCTGTCCGGGTGGAGTGACGGATGGGCCCGATACGTCCGTCCGCCTCCTCAGCACTCAAACCTAGTTATCGGGTATCACTGCACTAATAGCGTCAGACTCAGAAGCTCCTCCGCTGCACACCATTTATGGATGAAAATAAGAGATGTGTGGTGTTTTTTTTTGTTTGTTTTTTAATTGCTTTGAATTAGAATAATCACAAGTACTCTTAGATCCTGCTCTGAGTATAGAGTAGATTTCCTCTTTCCAGGACAGTGGAGTTCCTCTATGAGGAACTTAAGCAAGTTAACCATTGTCATGGTGCATCTTTATCAAATGATTAATAGTTAGTCATGTCAGTGGTAGTGTTTGCAGATAAGATAAACATGAATAATGTTCCTGGTGACAACACAACTGTCCGTTAATTTGTGGGGCCAGCAGCTGAACATCCACAGAAAGAGGTGAATGTGAACTTGTGTAACCCTGGAAGGTACGTCTGCATCACGACGGGCTGCAGAGAGTCAGGGACCCGTTCTCAGGCACCTCACGCACACACAGACAGACCAACAATGGTGTTCCAGGCGTTTAGAGCCAGGAATGTGTTTGCATGAGACACACTTTAGGTTCACATTAAGGCTGTATGTGTGTTTGTTCATGTGTGTGTGTGTGTAAACTAAAGTAACTGTGGACAACAGTGAGACCGAACTGAACGACCCTTAAAGTCACCTGGCTGAAAAAGCACTCCTGCCAAAAGCACTGCTGTGCGCTGTGAGACGGAATGTGATAAACTACGGATCTGTTCTCTTTCCCATGCCGACCGATGTCAGAAGCATTAACATCAAAGGCCACGAGAGCATAAGTAACCGACTCTTTCAAAGAGAGGATAATCAGCTGGACGTGTAAGAATGCCAAGATATGTCTACTAAACTACGCAGGTCAGAAAAGATTAAGCCATGTATGCAGACAAACGTGACAGCGGTGCTCCGTGTAATTGTTCCCTCTCCCAGCATTTAATTACACTGCGACTAGTTAGAAACAGGCTGCCACATTTCCCAGCCTCAACCACAATAAACATGCATTTTGAAAAATCTGCCAATTTGTCAAGTCGAAATCTTGACTTGATGATGATTGAACTTAAGAAATGATCACCCATAAACGGACCACACTCCCGCTCCCTGATCCCAAGAGGTAGTTTGTTTAAGAGGATGCAACAACTGCAGTGTAACAGGCCTCCTCCTACACATCAAACATTGTGAAAGACACCCGCCGTTAATCCTGGTTATTCGTATGTCTGGCTAACAGAAAAGCTCAACAGGGTATCAACAGTTACAGTGCAATAAACAGTTGGTAAATATACCTCTCAGTTTAATGCAACACAATGCAAACGCACTAAAATTACCATATTGGTTCGATACCTCTTGGAAAATAAAATGAAGTACGTCAAGGTGGAATGTTTGTGTTATGTGTTGGACTGCATACTTGTCTTTTTACAAGGTGTACCTAAGATGTTACGCCCTAATACATTCCTAAAAACAATCAGACATGTTTTAACTGGTTAAAAAATGAAAATGCCCTGGTAACTCTGGGGCTGTTACCTGTCAATAACACACAAATTAACAATAATTTGACAATAATAAAGAAATTAACAATCAATAGCAACAGCAAGGACAGGGAATGACCATAAAACCTGACCAGATCAGCCTTTCTTTTGGCTTTTAAGAGGTTTGTCCTTTACTGTACTGAGCTGGAACTACCGAAGTGTAAATTTAGCCTAGATTACAATAAATAAATAAAAAATAAAGGTGACATGTGGCTACCTGGTTAGTCCGACAACGTCTCCACTCCCACTAATCCGCCTGACCACCGCTAATCAGGTCGGGATCACGTTACACACCCAGACGCTCTAGTCTTGTGTTTACTAACACAGTAATAACGCCACCTTTTTAATTAATGGAGTGGCATCAAATCGGCTGATGCAACCTACGCATGGTTAACACCCAGGACACAGACGATGGGCTAGTGAACTTTACCCGGAAGGAGGAGTCACTGTGACAATCGACAATTTGTGGTATCAAGGCAACTATAGGTGCTAAATTAATTTACACTTAAACTAACCTTATTTATGGACAGTGTCAGATATACTAGGCGATGTTCAGCTGTCCATCTGTCAGGGAAGAAGACACCAGCTAGCTACGTGGCTCTGCTCGGTTGTCGCGTGGTGGATATGTTGCCTTCGTAGATCACGGAAACATCTTAATTGCCCAATGTACACACAGACCTGGCGCTTATAGAGTTTGTCTGGTACATTTAACCATTAACGTTAGTTGGTCAATGTTGTACCAGAATTCAGAGTTATATATTTTGATACAGGGTCTGTTTTGTTTAACGATAATTCTGGGAATTGGTAGAAATTCGGGGGTCTGTGAACGCAGCACTACGGTCATTCCACGCCCTACTCCCGGGGTGAGTTATCCATCTAGGACCACCAGGACCACAACATTGAATGGAAACACGGAAACGTGTCGAGCCGTTTGTTTGAATTCTATGTTTTTAAGTTGTAACGTGTCCCCTCGCAAAGGTCACCTCATCAAATGTCTACTTTATACTCTATTGTGGTTTCCCGTGCGCGCGTGAAACTGACTGATTCCCCGCTTAAATGACAAATGTATGCCACCTCAAAAATAAAACGTCAACTACTGTGAATTAACTGAAAACGTGTGTAAAACCCGCTCGGCTTGTGCGGCACGTTGTGTTCATTGTAAACATTACTGAGCCAGTACAACTGATAACACAGGAGGGAGGATTGCATCAGACCATTCACACGTCCTCGTACGTCAAACGGTCGGATAAAATGTCATCACAAGACGACTTTTATAATAAAAAATAAAATGTTGAATGGTATGAATGAAAGGTGATGAAGGGCATTACCTTTAATGTCTTCTGTGTGATAGCGGTGAAAAGAGCTGTGAGCGTGCTCGCTGATGAAATATCCCGCTCTGTTGAGCGTGTGCGTGCTTTTGATCCGCCGCGAGGGGCGGGGTGTAACAAACTGACGCAACTGGGAGGCGGAGCTTTCCACTGTTGAATGGAAATACAGAGGTAAGAATTTATGAATATACAAATATTTACTTTTCCGATAAAGGTGCAGTGCTCTGGTATACATATGCAAGCTTGAACGACAAAGCAAATAAGTAAAACAAGTGTTTAAGATACAGAAAACGAGTACACGCGAGAGAGAGAGAGAGAGAGAGAGAGTGTGTGTGTGTGTGTGTGCGTGCTTTTCCGTAGTAGGAATGCCCATATATGGAACCCCCGCGTCAGCGTCCTGCCCCTCTGAGAGCTATGTACAGACCCTGGCTCTCCACTCTCTCCACTATATCCGCTGTTGCTTTGTTCTACAGATTAAAAGAAAAGGAGGGAAACCCAAACTATTTCTTTCATGTGCATTTGCACTTAGTGACCTGGGAATGTTGAAGGGTCAGTGGTGGCGTCAAAAACACAAACTTTTACACATGTTATTCTCGTGTCACTCACTGACTGAAGCATCATCATACAAAATGTCATCTCTGAATCTGCCCTGTGTATGAGGACATGCTGTGACATCATGCATGTAAATGAGGGGGAACAAAAACTTACTTCAAAATAATGTGGTCTGATGCAACAATGTGGCATCAGGGTTGAATTAGTATTTCTCAATGACAACAAAATGTTTTGTTGAAAACTGTTTTTTTAAATCTAGCCTATACTCTCGCTGGTTTCTCCAATGTTACCTACCCACGCTTTCATACAAAATACATCATCAAGGTTTTTTTTATCAAGCCTACCTAAAACATTGTGGATAAGACAATCTCACCACAAGGTACATTTAGTTTACAGTATTTAAAAGTGTCACATGAACATGTAACTGTTCCAATTTCCATTTTTACTTTGAGGAGGCTTTCTATTGCTCCTCTGTAAAAGTTGACAAGAACTTGGTACAGGAATTTTGCCTTCTTAAGTGTCCTTAAGAAATACAGCCGTTTATGAGCTTTCTTCACCAGGATGGAGATGTGTGAGGACCAGGCCAGGTTGTTTGCGGTGCTGATTCCCAGGAACTTAAAGCTGCTAACTTGCTTCACCTCTTCGCCTCCTTTTTTTTTCTAAAATCAACAATCAGCTCCTTGGTTTTACTGACGCTGAGCAGAAGGTGGTTTTCTGAACAATCTACCAAAAAAAAAAAAAATCCATAATAGTTTGATACATTTCAAGATCCAGCCTTGGGGTGCCCTGGATAGACGCATACAAGACGGGTAATAAAACGGAACTGACGGTTAATAAAGTTGTAAACCGTGAGCTAATACGGTGCTTTAGTGTTGCATATTCTATTTGTAATACATCAAATTACCACAAAGCACCTGACACACAGTAAAAAGGGTCTTTGGGGCCTGTGTAAACCTAAACCTCAGGGCAGCTGCCCACTTCACTCCGTGAAGGAACACATCATTTTGACAGTCGCTTAGAGGTTAATTTTACTTATGGCATGTTTACTTACTACAGTGACTTTATATCAGAAAGTAGTCAGCAGTGTGAAGCATCTAATAGAGTTTGTGCTGACAAAATAGCACTAAAAACAAAAATTAGGGGCCACGTTGACTTTTGGAATGAGAGAATCTGTGTGAATAAATTGCGTAGTAACGTACACACCAAGCCATTGAAATGCTGTCATTCTTATACTGTTCAACTGTTGTTGGTTATTGTAAATTGTTTCCGACTTACGTGTAAAGGTTTGGACTTCTCTTTCTCTATTGTTTCTGTTCCTGGGAAAGGCTGGATTTATTATTTTTCATGCTTTGGACCTATAACCTTACCTTAAACAAACAAACGAAAAGATTTGTGAATTGCATTTTCTCCCTGTCCGTCCATCGAACTCTGTCCGATGGCGCTCTAGTAGCCGCACTCGTCTCCCCTTTTGTACTTGCCCAGTCACACTGCTTTGGGATGCTCTTTCAATTTACTTCCACTTCATCAACCTAATCCAACTGGGTGTCTCTGCAAACACAACCGGCGTCATGGCTGCACCCTGGGCTCCAGTGTTAGAACCGCTAACTAAACACCCCCTAATCTCTGCCTTGGCCTACTGTGCCCGTCCTGTCTGCTCACTTTCATTACTCAGGACAAGGCCAGCACTTCAAAGCTCACTAGTTTTGTAGGTCACAGTTCTCTATCAAATTCCTTTTTCTACTTGTACTTCTGTCTACTCATACGCGCCCACAAATGGCATGCTTGTGTCATCCTTGACGAGGGATCCCTCCTCGGCTGCTCTTTCTAAAGGTTTCTCACCTTTTATTTCTTGACTCTAGGTTGGATGTAGGGCAGGGGTGTCAAACTCATACAACACAATTTCATCTCAAGTGAGCCGGGCAAGTAAAACATTTTAACCTATAAATAACAACGCCTCCTAATGTTTCCCTTTATGAAAACCACAATTAATGAACAATGCATGTACAAAAAAAGATGATGAACAGTCTCAGATGCCTCGCTGATCTCTTACCACTAAAAACAGACTGCCGTTTCCTCAAACCTGCCAAAAATGTATTCATCTTCTCTGCTCTCACTTGTCCTTGCAAGTTCTTGTATTTTCCGCTATGAGGAGTCTAGTGGCGCCGAACATTATATTCCTTGCACACTGAAAGGTGAACACGCCAAGCACACTGCTATTTTCCTCCACCGTTGGCTGCTGCGTGAACAGTAATCTACGCTTGACAGTGTTGTGTTACGTAGCCTGTAGGTAAACAGGTGGTATCTATAACAGCGCACAGGGCCTGACACTCTAATTAGGACAGTGCGACCCCTAGTGGACCAATAGGAATGGCAGTGTTTTTATTTTATTTTTTATTTGGAATTAAGGACTTCTGTGTAATTTTCACACTTTGCAAAATCATCCAGTATGTTTGATTTAGGGAGTCATATGCTGTACAGATTGTAAAGCCCTCCAGAGAAACCCCTGTGATTTTAGGGATGCGTAAATAAACCTGACTTCTCCCATTTTTTCTGACAGGGAACCCTGTGTAGTTTAGTGCAACACAGGTACCAAACTATATCAACAGTTTAATGATGCTTTTTTTTCATTTTCATTGTGTCCAATGCCTTTTGATTACCTGCAGATCAAGGTCTACATTACAAGATCATTCTGGGACAACTTTAATCCACCTGTGGGCAGAATTCCTCTTCCCCTGTTAATCCCTTTATTTCCTGAAGGCGAGCGACAACGAGAAAAAGATTAGAGGATTTTACAATCCATGTTTCGTGAAACAAAAAGACCCAGTGTTGCAACTGAAGAGCCTCAATCTGTACTTATGAGGCTTCCTTCCTACCACATATACTGTATTTCTTTAATTTACTGCACTAAGACTGTGCTCAGGTTATTGATATTTATTAGCCTTCCTTTGCCATATAGTAGGGTTATCTTTATTAGTGATTTATCTGCTGTTGTTTTCAGTTTTGTCTATAAAATGCTAGGAATAGTAAAAAATGCCTTTTTCCAGTCCCAGTGTCTTCAAATTAGTGATAAAAATAACAACTTTATTTATATAGCACCATATAAAACAAAGTTACACAGTGCTATACAATATAAATAAAATCTGTAATATAAGATATAAAATTACTTGTTTTATCTGACCAACAGTCCAAAACCCAAAGTTATTTAGTTTACAATTATTATTATCAAAAGTCGGCAATAAAAGTTAACCTATAGTTTCAGCTCTTAATTACATAAAACCAGTTTCCAGTTGTTATGGTGCATTAAGATCCACGTTACCATATGTAGAGTAAAACAGATCTGTCACTGTATTACCACTTTATTAGTGTGAGCTTTGGAGCAGCACGTGACAAGATCCATTGAGATATGGTTTAAAAAAAACTTTGTTGAAAAAAAGTCTGAGGAGCGTATTCTGTCACTTCATTTAAGGGAACTTTGCTCGCTAACATGTTGGTCTCAACCTGATGGTCATTGAAATAATGCATTGTGAATTAAAGAAATGTGACTTTTTATTTAAGTGAATTCTTGAGCAAATTTAGATATTGAATTAACCTGTTTTTAAATTACAAAAAAAGTCTAACCATTTGGTAGAACCTCCGGTTCAGTGGCTGTGAATAGCTGGTTTTCAATACATGTTCAGCACATGTTGTTTTGTAGAGGGTGTTGTAGTTTTACTTTAAGTCAAAGGTAGTGTTTAAAATGAATAAACAAATTATGCTGACTGTTCAAAAGTATACACTTACCAGTTCAAAAGTAAACACTACAGTTTGACAGTTTCAAACAATGAATCTTTATGTACAGGCTGTAACATTTATGCCAAGAAAATCTTCCTCCAATATTTGTGCTCAAGCGTTTTCAACCTCATGTTCTTTTTCCATGTCATTGTTAAATTAGGTCATCTGCCAATCTGCAGCCATTCATCCAGCTCCCATGATGCTCTCTGATCCGTCTCAGTGCTTCTCAGTGCGACACACTAATCTCAAACTGGAAGGTGAGTTTTACTGATTCTATTTCTCCTCTTTCAAACTCAAAAGACACATGTAGACATGAAGCAGCAGGGAATTTAATTGGAGGACAGAATTAACAAGGAAGTTCCTCGTCACCAATGGTGGAACTGCAATGATAACATGTATTAATACACCTCACAATAAAAAAAAGAAAGAAAAAAAAAGTGCAGAATAAAGCCTAAATGAAATAAATGCAGAATAAAGCCTTATTTCAGATCATTAAACCAGATGCTGATTATGCCTTTAAACAATGAAATATTGTTCATATAATGAACCTCTTGTCACAGTGCTTAGATATGGTTATTTACCCAACTTAACATTCCCAATAGCTGATTAGACAACACACAGCCAGAGTGTAGGCATGATGACATAACAGCTGAGTTAAAACAATTAATCATGAAACAATCCTGTCTAAGAGCCTGTTCAGAACATACAACTCTAAATATTGACTGGACCGATGGTCACTGTCTTTCTCATGATGCTACATGTTGCTCGACTTTGGGAAGTTATCATCAAAATCACACCTCGGCTAGCAAAAGAAGACATTAATCAAAGCAGGAAATTACCCTCAATTTAAACTTGGTCAAAGCAATTTAAAAGACATTCAGAAAACATAATAATCAATTGTAAAAAAAAGAAAGAAAGAAGCTATGACAAAAGTTTTATATGGAAACATGTTTTGTTTTTCACTGAATCAAAAAGAATGCACATACTGTATGTGGAATGACTGAATAAAGACACAACATCAAACAATTTATACATTGGATCTCTTAGTTTTGTCCAGGAGCAATAGTTTTTCCAACACCGTCGATACTTATCAGTTCTGACATTTCCACCAGCTATATAATGACGTGATGTCGAAATAAATGTACATGGGGCAGGTGCAGCAGTCTGTATTGTCTTTGCAATAAGAGAGAGAAAGAGACAGACATGAGAAATAATAATAGAGACATGTTCAAGCTTTTATGGATTTGGTCACTGCTGTGAATCTCAGAATCTACGGATGCACCGACGTAATGTAATGGCACAACATTATAATACTATTCAGAGAGAAATAATATCACACTTGTTCGTGTCTGTAGAAACGGAATTAAGAGAATTAAAGATCTGAGTAAACAGACTCAACAATAAGATGGTCGATCACAGGCATGTAAAGAAAATAATAAATTGCGGGTGACACTGAGACAAATATATTGCAAAGAAAGCGTGCAACTTTTGCCATGCAGTCAATGATTAGTGCGGTTGACAATGACATCGTATCAGGATTAGTTTGAGAAATGTTTCCCAAAGAGCTCTAGTCAATGGTGATGTACAGTACTTATAAACAATAGTTCACATAACTCAAAACTCTAGTAGTGGCCCGATACTGGTGGAGCGAGAAACTTCTGGAAGCCAGTTTTGAAGAAACAGCTGAATAACTCTCGTGCACTCATTACCAATTAAAAACGTTCAACTGCAAATGAGATTTTACGTTCATTTTCTTTCATGCTTGATAATGGGTGATGCAAAACTGGCTTGCAGAACATTCTTCCCTTTTGCAGCACAGAGTGACAGTTTGCAGTCAGACCTCTGTGATCGTTGATATTTGGTTTTACAATTCTACTGAAGTATCTGTGAACTATCGCCTTTGGTCTTTACGGCGCCCATGCAGCCACCTTTAACCTCCAGAAAGACTCTTGAGACCGGATCAAATAAAGCAAACTTACTTCATTCATACCTATACAAAACAAAACAAAACAAAGAACAAAACAGGATCAAGATCTTTCATTTACAGGCTGCATGTATGTTGAACATTAGTATGCAATCATGAACATACGACGCTCATCAGGGAAAGACTGAATGTATCCAACATCACTTTTTAAGCGTGAAAATTGTGATTAAGCACCAAGTCTTCAACAATACAATCCCTAATACTACGCGGGTGCTTTCCTTATGGTGCGCTTATAAAACAAATGCACAGCAAAGACTGTTTGAATCACTATCAACCTGATGTATAGTAGAAGAACATACTCTAACTCCAAGATAAAGTTAATATGACTTATACAATGGAATACGCAGGGTGAGAGAAAGAGAGAGAGAGGCAGATAAAGCAGAAAGACAGAAAGGAGAGATTATAAGACAGTCTGATCCTTAACCCCCACCTCCCCCTTAGTAACCCGAGTGTCATACTTTTCCAGGAATGTAGTGGCGGTCAATGCCTTCATCTTGCAGAAACATGTGAAGACAGCGCTCATTCTGGGCCAAGGGATGACCTGCAATTCTACAGAAATATACACACAGACGGACAATCCACAAAATGTACTTGTTTTAAGTGCTTTTCATGGAGACTGGTGAGATACAATGGTGGATTAGTTTGTTGACGCCCGAAGACGGATTAGGTTATATCTTGTGTTGGGCAATGACTGACTCTACTAATAATGACATGTGGATTTCAGTTCAGGCCAACACATTTCGTGGCTAGAAATCTTACAGAATAACAGCTTTGAGACAAGCTTCACCAGATTTAATCATCCCATAAAGGCAATTCTTCAGGTGGCCGATACCTTTGATTGATTTACATCGGAGAACACAAAGTGTGTTAGTTGTAATTTAGGGCTGAACTTACTGACCTGTTGATGAACTGCTCCAGGCCCGATCGCCGCTCCTCAATGAAGGACTCGTCAAAAAGGCCCCCATCGCCGCGGAATGGCAACTGTCTCTTCAGGGCTTTGCCCGGCAGAGATGGTACTACAATCTGAAGGTGTCGGGGATCAGCACAAATGATAGGAAAGATGACAAATATGCACCAAAAAATACGAAATTCAAAAGTCCACACTCCCTGTGCTGTAAAGTCACAATTGCAGACAGTTACGTCAATATATTTCCAGCTGAGTAATAAACTTATTTGAGATGGCAATGCAGAAGCATGTAAACAAATAAAACCTACATCCTAATCCTACTCTTTACTTTAATCTAGAAAGTCTATTTTCCCACCTGCAACGTCAACATTGTCAGTTATTAGATCATTGTAACCATCAGTTTGCAACAGCCAGCCTGCTTAAATGATTAGACGGCAACACATAATTGCTCACTCACCTTACTGTCTCTTTCCAGCTCAATCTTTAACCACTCAAAGTCACTGTATCTTCTTCTCACACAGGATTCCTTCAGTTTGAAAATGGGAAGGTTTGTCTGCACAGAGAAGTAGAATTAGAAGACAAAAAACAACCCTAGATTTATTAAATTTAATTATTTGGACAATGTCTGCAACTATCATGAGAGCTGGGAGGCATTAACACCATAATTAGACTTAATTAATGGCATGAAAGCAAACGAGACTAGTTCGCTAGTTTGACGTGACAAAGCAGTTCATTCTCTATGTATACCTCTACAGTTGAATCTGGTGCTGCAGCGTATGTTTAATAATCATTATAGATTACTTTATGGGCAATTGATAAAACATTTCGTTAAACCAAATGTGAGCAAATAGTGAGAAATGTCAAATTCAGAGAGCAAACTGTTATGTCCTATCAACAGTGTAAACCCCAAAGAAAATCAAATTACAATAATTTAAAGAAAGAGAAAAAAGCTACAAATCCTCACATTGGAGCAGCAAATGGTTATCAAATATCAAAATAATTAATTTAAACACTAGTTTTATCTGTACTCAGTGGCAGTTTCAAATGAATGGCTTGTGCACAACAAGTTAAAGTGATTTTTAACCTTGTTTCATGTGTTTATTTGAAATATAATTAAAGATGCCCGCCAAGCAAACCTGTTTCACGAAAACGTGGAAAAGTTTACGGTTCGATTGCAAAGGCAGATTGTGTGTGCAACTCATTCATTTACAGTATGTCTCAATGCTTCCGTGGTAATTGAGTACATCTTTTGCACAACTCACATGATTCACTGCTGTAGACAGTCTGTTGTCTGAGTGGAGTGTGATTAAACAACACTTTGTCTGTTGTATTTGAACATAGACTGGTCTGTTTTGTTTAAGTTAGTCTGTTGTATTTGAACATAGACTGGTCTGTTTTGTTTAAGTTAGTCTGTTGTATTTGAACATAGACTAGTCTGTTTTGTTTAAGTTTGTCTGTTGTATTTGAACATAGACTGGTCTGTTTTGTTTAAGTTTGTCTGTTGTATTTGGATATGCAAGTTAACTAAATATTACGTTGAACTAGTTAACCCCACCTCTGTCACGTGGGGTAATAAACCTGCTTACATATATGAATTAAAAAACATTCAAATGAAGAATTATAAGAGACAAATTCTACTAAGAGTCACCAACATTTGAAATTGTAGTAAAGACAAGTAAGTCACAATTATGACAAGTTAGCATCTGCTTCCTGAAAATGTTTTTTAAATGTAGCAGTGTCAGCAATTTTGTAACTCACTCTTACAAGCTCAACTGCCTGTTTACTTTGTGAAGAAGTTAAACTTACTATCGTTACTCCTCTTACTATAACTAATAACTACTGTTAGTATTCGCATAATAATAATAACGCCCGATAAATTCCAACTTGTTTTGAGAAACAAACTTCACCGCATGTAGCTAATTTCTCCCGTTTCCATTAAACTGACGACATTTTCCAGCATTAGTAACGTTTTCTTAAGTGTCAACGGTTAACGTTACTCTTCTCATACTTTCAGACAGTAGTCTGTTTAAAGTATGCTTGTTAATGTTGTCGTCGACAAACATACTTGGCGTAAGACACCTAACCTTCTTATATACCGTCTATGCGTCTCACGTTAGGCAAGCAGACGGTATTATAGTAGTCCTGGGTGTGTTCACGAAACTTCTACAACCCAGCCTTGCTAACTTAAGTTACACCTCAAACGCTCTCGCAGGCCACTGACAATCCCCGGTCCTTGATTTTTACTGGAGCGCCATCTTGACCTACTCCAGGAGCCCACCGTCAACGTCACAGCCCAGTCGCTGTGTTGACTCCAGAGCACAGCGGCTAAACATGCTAACTAGCTCGCAACAACACTGTAATTACCAGTTAGCTTAGCAAATAAAGGCTAACGCCTCAGCAAGGTGTGTATGGCTCGTGATTTTGGACCACCTACCCGCATGCGAACTTCGTAATTTGTGTACCGGTTCCGTCCAACTCCGACGGTTTGTGGATCACTAACGTCTATTTCCAGGTAGTTGCTGGGGGGGCCGTAAGCATCCGTCAGGTCCTGGGGCTTGGAATTCAACCGGCGAGTGTCGGCCACCGCAGGATCTGTCATTTTGTCGGGTTGTAATTTTTGGACGACCAACGGCGAATCAAACCAACTAAATGCACGGTGATGTCTTAAATCTCATCTGAAGACATCAATTGATTGCGATAGCTGATGGGTTCAGCTAGGGAAGTAGCGTTAGCTGACTTGTATCGCTCTCTTCGTGCGGGGGCCAGCTGCCCTGCGCCCTAACCGTCATGAATCTGAAAAATGCGTAGACTCGGTTCCTTACTCTGGGACACTCTCCTCACTCCCTCTAATGGACAGGGAGGTAACTGTACAGGGCACACTAGGTGGCTCTAATGTCAATCATTGCAGCAGCGCAACATACATTTACACGTAAATAGACAATAGTAACGTTATATTTATTAAACAGACAGGTCATGAGCATACTGGATGTAGGACACAAACCCTAAAATACAAACGTTAGGTTACAAAAAAATGTCCAATCACACTCAAAAAGTACATTCAAAGATATTAAGATATATGTAACATACACATTTATAAGAATATAAAAAAGATGACGCTAGGTTGAAACTATTATCCAAGCCCACTATGCGACCATACCATCTTGTTATTGTGATGTCGTGGTGCCACTTTCCAATGAGCCATCATTTATTATAGGGTTTAAACTACTGTAGTGACTTTTCTATTGCATAATGAATTATTTAATTATGTTGTATAGACCAATTTCAAGGCCTTAATAACAACACATTTTGTGAAGGCAAGGCAAGGGAAGTTTATTTGTATAGCACATTTCAACAACAAGGTACTTCAAAGTGCTTCACATGAAACCATTCATTGAAACAATAAAAACAGTCATTAAAACACAAAAAAAAAAAAACAGTGTAAGAAATAAAATACAGTAGTAAAATGCAGAAATGCAGGTTATCCCTATACACAGAATTATTCACACAACATCTACTTGTTCCAAACTTTGACTTGCGATAGTTGATATTCAGTTAGGAAATCACCGGAATTCGACTTTCAGGGCGCAAACAATCAGTGTATGGAATACACCCGAGTCACTGATCTGAGCACCCCTGTTAGGCTACACAGTGAGATACACTAGTCAAGTATTTTCCACCTCAATTCTTAATTGGACGTGGGACTCCAACCCTGCCTCGGGACTCTAACCCGGACAATTGGACGTGAAGACTCACTTTGGCTGGCATTTATCCTTCAATTTGGTAATAATGTGGTTATATATGAATCCATTAATAGATGCTAAAGGGTTCTCACGATCTAACAACCCATCAAGTCTGCATTTATAAGTGTTAATCAGTCATTAAATTACGATATGACATCCAGTATTTAAATTGTAAACAGATTTTCTGTTGTAGGAATTCTAAGATATTTCCAAACTTGACAACCCCAATTCGCAGATAGCATTAGTAAGTGATGATTTATAACCATTAATAAAGCCAATAGTTAATACACTACAGCTTATAAACCCTTTATAAAGGATACCTAATTAGAAAGTGGCCAAATGAGTGAACAATGAATGCTGCCTTCTTGGCCTTTTACATCTTGTGTTTTTTTGTCAGTACGTAAATAAATTGTGAATATTGGTATAATAGATGTTATCAATGTCATACAACTCTGAAACCAACACCCAGTTTACTATTACTTTTATAAATGTTGCTAAACGCACAACAATACATCTTGAGCAAGCTATTTGAGTTATAAGTTGAAATTAACTTTCAATCAGTTATTGAGATATTTTGCTGTAATAGTCAAACAGAAGAGAGTCAAGGTCACATGAGAGTAATAATATTTAAAACTTGGTCAGTGCCAGAGTCTATAAAGCTGGTATCACATTCCTAGTGAAGTACTCTGTATAAACTAATCTATTTTGTGATTTAGGCATATGGATTTGTTTCATTACATAACGTCTCATTAAAGGTTGGATATATGATAAAATATACACATATCAATGCACATCAAACTCATATTGCTAAGCTCAACTTAGGCAAAATATTAAAACTTAAAAATGGCAGATAAAGAAAACATACCAGACTGAAGCAAAATGTGGAGGGAAGTCAGTGATTTTACTATTTTATCATCCTGTAAGTGTCAGAAATGAAGCCCTGCTTGCTGATACAGACACTCATTTAATGATTTTTAGTGTGGCTTTTCCTCCTCCTCCTCTGCTGTTACATTCATGTTATTATCAGTGAAGCTGGGCTTTTAGATTGATAACAGTTTTTAAGAAACATGGTACAAAAATGACTAAATTATGAAGTTTAGTCATGTGAAATATTTATCTCTAATAATAAAGTTGATGTTTTAGGAAAAACTGTGACCTTTTATCGACCTTTACTGATGTTAACTGACAGTTATGCTTAAATCAGGGATTAGAGGAAGAGGAAGTTCTCAATGCCCTTTTTTGCTGATACGTGAGGGGAACTTCAGTTTGTTCTCCTCTGAGGTGAAATATACAGACCACCAATGAACAAAGAGAAAACTCTGCTGTGAATGTTGGCACCTGAAAGTGGTTGACAACTTGATATATATTTATACCCTGAAGCATGTTTTCAAGAGGAACTTTTGAACTGCGTGTCACTAATGAAAAGGGATATATAAATGAAGTGGTTCAGAGTTTTTTATTTGTGGTAAAATAAACTAATTGATCAGGCATTTTAAGGATTTGTTTAACCTATAACTGCTGCATTAGGTTGTTGGTATTCAGAAGCATTAATATCTTAAATTTAATCAATTGCTTAAGTTCCTCAAACAGATATCTGGTTTCTTCTCATAAGGGGAACACAACCTTTCTGATCTTTGCAGTCATGCAGGAGATCTGCATTGTAATTCTTTGCCTGAGATGCCTCCTAAACAGAAATCATCTCCTCCTCAGTTGAGACTGTGGAGGTGGAAGAGGAGCAGGAGGTGGACAGGTCCGATTCGTTCCCAGGCACGAAGACAGAGCAGGCCTCGCTGTCGGACTGGGAGACATGGCAGTACTCGCGGACAAGACAGGGATGCTCGTTGTAGTTAAAACTCTCTTTCAGGCCTTTGGGGAATTGAAACCAATCCTTTAAAAAAAGAGAAACATCTATGACTTGTTTTGCTGTCAAAGTTCAAAGTTCAAAGTTAGCGTTATTGTCAATTCCACAATATGTACCGAACATACAGAGGAGTTGAAAAGACGTTTCTCTCCAGTCCAACATATAAACATATAAAATCGCCTCACATTAAGGTACATGTCTGTCTTGTACATGTCTTTCAATGACCGCAGTGTTTTGTTAACTTCTGAATAAAA
Source organism: Anarhichas minor (assembly GCF_050575085.1). Classification (NCBI taxonomy): domain Eukaryota; kingdom Metazoa; phylum Chordata; class Actinopteri; order Perciformes; family Anarhichadidae; genus Anarhichas; species Anarhichas minor. The sequence goes on along the minus strand of NW_027466473.1, from coordinate 11,291,758 downwards.
CAAAAGATTAGGTTTGAATACAGATCTTTGGTGTGATGGCAGCACAGAGCTCTGGATGCCACTAACCTCGATGTTTTGAAGGTCCGAGGATGGCTTGGGAACCACAGGGATGAAGATGATTCTGATTCTGTACGGGAGGGAGGCACATATTCACTCTCACATGATCAGAGATCATTACATTACTTTTGTTTCCCCCGGCTCTTCGGCACCATTGAGCGAGATTAAAGGAATACTCTGGACTGTGAAGACACTGAATACAAATGATCCTACGTGTCAAATGATTGAAAGTGCATTACCAAATGTGAATTTAATTCCCGTCATCACTTATATGTACTGCTATTTCAAACAATTAACCTTTTTACGGTACAATAACAATTGATAACCATTTGATTTGGTAAATATTGTAGATACGAACAAAAACTAATGAAAAACAGAGGAAATAAGTATGCACATTGCTGGTACTCTGTAGTACACTCTAATCCTATAACTACCGTCATTTATACATTACAAGTCACCCACCTTTCATGGTGCAGCAACATCATGACCAGTAGGATGAGGATGAAAGCGCCCACCACGTACAGCACTGGGGTCCACACAGGCATCAACTTGTTCATTCGATTGGGGTCTGTGAAGGGCAGAGAGATGTGGATTGTTCTTGTTTCATAATATTGTACCTTGTGTTGTGCACCAGCGTATGCTCACACAGCGGTTTGATATTGTGTGCTCATGCAGAGCAGCATCTAAAACCCATGTTTAATCATCTATGCTTCGTAAAATGACCCTGTACTGATTTAAGGAGACTGACAGACTGATTATTATTATACGTGTCTGACAACATTATGCAAAGGACCGAGAGTTGGAGAGAAGAGTGCTGGTGCTGTCAGAGTTTGTTGTGTTGGAGTACAGAAAGCTTAGTGTTGTCCAAAATATTTTAAACATCATGGTTGAATATTTGGCTGATTTTGACAATGTGGATGCGACACACAACATCAGAATGAGACTTCTCTGAGCGAGACTTGGTTTCACCAAAGAGCACACCTGCATGACCAAGTCTCTATAACAAAGATGACGCAATACAAACTCCGCCAGTGGTTTGAAATGGTATACACTTCCTGTCTCCCAAGTGGGTGTGGTCATGGCATGTTCGCCTCTACCCCCATCCCCCCACTTTTCTGGAAGTGGTCTTGGATTAATAAGGAAAGCAGATTGGGTTATATTATAAATTGTTGTCACCATTTGTCACTTAGACACAAAAACAAGGGGAAATAGAGTCCAGGTTGAAAATGACCAAAGTTACCCTTTAATTGCTTAATTGAATTCCATGAGACACATAGGTTCAGCGTTTTGGAAAAACTGCCCACATACTGGCTCCATGCCTGAGAAATGAATGTTTCACGTCCAATATAGGAAGAAATACACTAATATTGTTCTACCCATTCTCCATAACTCATACAATTAAGTTCATATTTATATACAACTCACAACTACCCCAATGCTATACATTATTTGTGCAGGCTTAAAGCATGTGACTTTAAAAACCGTCTATTAGTGTGTTTGTGATATCCCACATTATTAACGGCTTTTTTGATTACGTCATTCTTTCAGCTAAACTACTGTGAGCTACTTTATATTGACCTTTTCCACAGCAGACACTTTTTGCATTTTTACCTGTGCTGTTGTTGGATCCCCAGACCACAGGCCGACTCCAGTCACTCCAGAAGATAGACTCTCCACAGGAGAACGCCATTCTGCTCCTCACTTGCAGCTCATATAGGGAACTGCTGGAGGGCAAGTTGACGCAGTACTCCTGCACCGCAGTAGAGACTTGATTATTCTGTGGACAGTAAGACGGAGAGGAGAAAGGAGATGGGTGCAAACTAAAGACTATATCACGAAACAAAGAATGAAAAAGAAGGATGAGAGATTCTTTGATCCTTCAAACTGCCTACCTCCCACTTCCTGTTGTTGACCCTGTAGCGAACCTCACTCTCCACACAAGCAACATAATCCTGGGACCAGTTGAGCCACAAGTTGGAGTCGGATCGTTTCTGGACAGTCACGTTAGTTGGTGGATTTAACTTGACTGGAGACGACACAGACCATTGAAAGATACAGAATACATAATGTGATGACAAGGTGCTATAGGGCAGCCAATATATGTTCACCCTTTTCATTTCCTTAATTTCCTTCCTTTTTTTAATTGTTTCTAAATAACAGCATTGTTTTCCTTTTCTAAAAGAAGATTATACATGTATGTTACAGTTGTGCTGCATCTCTCCCATCAAATAGAACTTTCTCTTCTTCATTGATTGATTTGCTATTTTGAATCGTACCTCACAATGTTGTGTTGCACCCCAGTGAATAAGCATACCTTTTGTTTTGAGTTCATGCACCTTCTCAGAAATCTGTTTGCCATGTACCAGTTTGGTGTTAAATGAGTTGAACCTCTGTCCATTCTGGTAGGGCTGTTTACATCCAGTGTTTGTATTGTTCTCTCGCAGATAGTTGGAGCACACACTGAATACTTTCTCAGATTCAAACCTGTAGAAAAATCACAATTTAGACATTGACATACAAAGCAAAGTGTGGCGGTTACGTTTTTTTGGAGTAATTTTCTACTTTTGGATATCAGGAATCGTATTTATCAAACGTTTTAAAGTGTGCTATTCTGCAAATACGTGTTATTTTTGTGTGACAGCTCTAATGTCACCAATATTAACATCAATGTAATGGATAGATAATCTATTAACAGGGATAAATAATAGGAAACTGGCTGGAATGGAAACAAATAAAAAAAAACTAAACTGTAGCAGTTGTTGGCAGTTATCAGAGAACTGATATTAGGAGAATTGAGTTCCACACTTCAGAATATAGACCATGATCGTGTATGGAAAGTGATCGCACCCCAGATAAATGCACAAAAGGAAAAAGTGGTATAACATCCTTTCAGAAGTTCATATCACGTGCAAAAATCATTTTGAAGAATTTCTTTTACTTTTATCTTTCACGTAAGTCCAACATTTTACTCTTTGCAGTTTGATCAATTCAGATGACGTAACAAAATGTTTGGGGTTTTTTAGGGTTGATGTGAGTAATTACTAACCGGCTGTAGAAGGTGTAATTGACTTCTGGAGTCCCCTGCATATTCCAGGAACAGTGAACATATTTCCGATGCACCACCAAACAGTCTACTTCTGTCAGAGACACAAGAAGTTTGAGACAGAATAGTTAACGATGAACAGAAAACAAAAATCATAAGGATACACACTTATAACTTACGCAAACAGTAATAGACTAATAGCAGTTTAATCACAATGAGGAAATGGCAGCACAATGACGTCAAGGGGAATTTACACAAAATGTGCTGGACCAAGGAAGTAAGACTTTACCATAAACTGACATTTTAATTCAATTTGACAATAGAAGTTGATTATTTACTTAATTAAGGCCAAATCATGTTTCCTATTCATATTGTGCAGTTCCCACCGTTCTTGTTTAGATTTTATTTTTAGTAATGCTATACAAAATATGGTACAAATCACTCATACATTGTAAAGATTGTTTTTTTATGATCATTGATTATTAACGAATACTAGATGTACATTTGAAACAAGAAAAGCAGCTTCACATTATGTTTGTCAGATGTTAAACAATTTGATTATGCCAGAAGCCCTTAAGCAAATTCAATAACTGCTCAGATCCATCCAAATAGGCTAAAAACAGTTATTATTAATATCACAATTCACCTATAGTTACAATTTTTGATTTTAAATGTTCTTACCAGGTGGTTCTCTGGCAAACACATGTGCTGTCAGACAGAGAAGCAGAAGCAGTCGAGTAGGCATCGTGACACACAGAAACAGGATGTTCTCTGTATCTGCGCCCGTCTGCTTCTACATCTCAGTATCGCTGTGTTGCATATATCTGTGTTTGCTGCTGTGTTTTTTGTCAGCGGAAGCTGTTTATAGATCAAGATGACACTCTTGCCGCTATCGGCCTTCTGCTGTATGGCTGTAATGTAAAGTAACACAGAGGCAATTAAAATAAATGTAATATAGGGCAACTACAGACTACAATATTCCCAATAAAAGTTGTTTCAACAGTTGTATAAGCAGTTTTTAAATTTTCTAAAAAGTGTTTAGTTAAGTGGTAAGAACACAGATTCATACAAAGAACATTTATAACTTAATTTCACGTAATTTTTAGTTCATTACAGGTAATACAATTTTTCAAAAGCTGCTAAAAAAGTGTCTCCAATACACGTCGGACACACAATACATTAAATAAGTGTTCTGTGTAACTGGCCAAACATTATTTTCTGAGTTTCTGACCTTCAGTTACTAAATGTGCTAAATATGTGTTAAATAGGAAACCTGCTGCTTCAGACCAGAAGAAGGGGAGCAGGTGGTAGAAAGATGGTGGAGGTAGAAACCTTAGAAATTAGTATCTCAAACCCTGGGGGAGGGTGTTGAATACAAGTGAGATGACATGGAAGTTGGGCAGCAATTACTGTTATTAAACCAGTGGAACTATAATGATTTAAAACTATGGCAAATAAGTTGTAGGCCAATTATAAATTATTATATATAATCTATTATTGAAAATAATAAAGGGAGAATATGCTACTGCCACACTTGTATAAGGTTATAAGGTTTTTGTCACCTGTCAAAAAGCACATGCACTTTTTTGGTCAATTTCATTTTAAACCAACTTAACTTCTTAGCAAAAGAAAGACAAAGTAGAGAGAAAGTCAAATCCACATCATGCTTTTCTTATGTTTGTGATAATATACTGAGTTTCTGACGACATTTTGTTGTTTTGTGTCATGTGTATGTTGTTTATGACATAATTAAAATCAAAATGTGCACAAAAAGTCTTTAATTCATGTCTGCCTTTTTAACAAGAGCAATTTGGAACTAAAACACACTCATGTGAAACCAGATAAGTTTCACTGTTTTTGTGTGTGCCGTTCCAAGGTTGAGTTTTGTGGGTTTCGTTTCCTGTCAGAGGAAACTGTTTCATGAATAAAGATTGAGAAGTTAAGCCCACATCTGAAGTGTGTACAACAACACATACAAACTGCTAAATCGCCATTATTTAATAATTAAAGACACGTGGACTTCATTTATTTTAGATACAAACACATTTACAAATTGGTATATTTTGGATGTATTATGTGTATGCATGACGCACTCAACTTTTTGGAAAGAAGATTTTCTCAGCTAATTTCCAACGAATTTAGCTGATGGTGACCAGATGGTGTTTTTTCTGCATGGCTGTGGTCTTTTCTCCGTTTTTTTTTTATTTTTTTATTTTTTATTTTTTTACAAAGAAAATGTAAAGGCATTTTTGCCCATCTCCAAGTTGTACTCTCTGTGTACTCATTCATCAGTTGTAAATAATTACATGGTCAAATGAAATACTGCCAATACAAATGTATATATTATTGATATTATATCAAAGGTAATGAAAAAAATATACTGCATATACTGTACTTCTGCAGCATAATCAAGACCATCCCAGCTGCATCCAAGTTATAAATATGAGAAATTAAGCTAAAATGAATGCAATGACCATGTGGGTGAGCAAGTATTAAAGGAGTAGTAGACCAATATTAAATTATTTGAGTAAGAGTTAGCAGTAGGTCTCTAGTCAATGCAAATTACTTTTAAAATTACTTTTAATTTTTTCTTCTTATATACAGTACACTGAAAGCAAAGGAGTCACTTTTCCTGAAATTTGTCCTCCTGTGGTCTCATTTACTTGCCAGTTGAGTTAACAAAGCAGCTATTTGATACAGTGAAGTAAATACGGTATATTTACTTTGATTTATTGAGTAAAAACATTAACTTTCGAAAGCAGGAAATTCAGAACAAAACTCAAAATTAGACCTAGGAAGATAATAAGCAGCTTTGCAACCTTTTTTGAGCTTTACTGTGAATGTGATTCTTCATGTGTGTGTGAAGGAGTGCGTGTGTGATTATTAGGTGATTAGACCGATAAGCAAGCTTCTTTCCGTGAATTAATTTCATTACTTTTTCCTGCAGATGTGACGTGCATGGAAACTTTAATGATCAATTGTGGAAGCTTGTTGATCCATCCATCCATCCATTTTCCTCCTCTTATCCGGGGTCGGGTCGCGGTGGCAGCAGGTCAAGCAGGCCGACCCAGACCTCCCTCTCACCGGCAACATGTTCCAGCTCATTCTGGGGGATCCCGAGGCGTTCCCAGGCCAGCTGGGAGATGTAATCTCTCCAGCGTGTTCTGGGTCTTCCCCGGGGTCTCTTCCCAGTTGGACGTGCCTAGAAAACCTCCAGTGGGAGGCGTCCAGGAGGCATCCTAATTAGATGCCCGAACCACCTCAGCTGACTCCTTTCGACGCGAAGGAGTAGCGGCTCGACTCCAAGCTCCCTCCTGATGACCGAGCTCCTTACCCTATCTCTAAGGCTGAGCCCGGCCACCCTACGGAGGAAGCTCATTTCGGCCGCTTGTAGCCGCGACCTTGTCCTTTCGGTCACGACCCAGAGTTCGTGACCATAGGTGAGGGTAGGAACGTAGACCGAGTGGTAAATTGAGAGCTTTGCCTTCCGGCTCAGCTCCCTCTTCACCAAGACGGCCCCAGTGAATGCTGGAGGTCACGATCCGAGGAGGCTAACAGGACCACATCATCTGCAAATAGCAGAGAGGCGATCCCGAGACCCCCGAAACTGACGTTCTCCGCCCCCAGGCTGCGCCTAGATATCCTGTCCATGAAAATCACGAACAGGACCGGTGACAAAGGGCAGCCCTGGCGGAGGCCAACACCCACCGGGAACGTGTCTGACTTATTGCCGAGAATGCGGACACAGCTCCTACTGCAGTCGTACAGAGACCGGATCGCCCGTTGTAACGGGTCCGGCACCCCATACTCCCGCAGCACCCTCCACAAGACCCCCCGAGGGACCCGGTCGAAAGCCTTCTCCAAGTCCACAAAGCACATGTAGACTGGTTGGGCAAACTCCCAGAGCCCCTCCAGTAGTCTTGCGAGGGTAAAGAGCTGGTCCACTGTTCCACGGCCGGGACGGAATCCGCACTGCTCCTCTTGAATCTGAGGTTCGACAAGCGGTCGGAGCCTCCTTTCCAGCACCCTGGCATAAGCCTGTAAGCTTGTTGATGCAGACTTTAAACACGTGAAAAACATTTTAAAAAGGAATGTCCTCTTCGACAAAAGTGTGAATGAGAAATGTTTCATTTAAGGTGTGATGATGGATGAATTATACACACAATAAAGTTCATCACTGCACTCAGTATGATCTATAGGTGTAACAATTACATAATATATGATGAAGTTGCACAAGATATAGGCCGAGGTCTATTATAAGTAATTTCACCAAAATCAATTTCAGTTTTTCTTTAATTGTCATTATCCTGGTGACTTTATTTATTATTTACATATTTTGATGCAGTTTAATTATTATTAGTTTTATTGTTTGTCAGTTTGTTTGTGTTCATTTTTTATTTTATTTTTTCTACTGCATTTCATTGTGCAACGTTAGCCGACCGTGTAATGATAACCAACGTCAATCTGTGACGAGCGGAAGAGGTCGCTCTTTTGTGTCATGGGCTTTTATTTTGAAGAACCGGATGTTACAATGTTTTGATAACGGCTGCGGAAGAAGCTGTCAATTGGCCGCTTCTCGTCTAAGCAGTAGCTAGTTTCCCCATCAACACCGACACTAATTCAACGGCAAATGTAACCGTTTCACAGAAAGCCACAATGGGATTTACACCGAGAAGCTTTCTTGGTGTCAAACCGTCGAAAGCGCTTCTGTTGTTGCCTTTTCTGTTGACATTAATGCTCGTCGGGAGCCAAGGCGAGAGCAATGCGATGGACAACGTCGCAACGGAGAGGCTGGCTGAGGAGAGCCACCGACAGGACAGTGCCAACCTACTCATATTCATAATGCTCTTAACACTCACCATTTTAACTATATGGTTGTTCAAACACCGGCGATTTAGGTTCCTGCACGAGACAGGACTCGCCATGATCTATGGTAAGACCTCTAGCGTTTATTTCTATCCATCCATATACGTTAGGTTAGCTAAGTCAGTGTAGCGTCGATGCTAGCTGGCTTTGGTGCAGTTAGCTCCTCAAACTTAATCAGTAAGCTCATTTGACAGCTTATTGTTATATTACAAGATACATGGGAGAAGATACCTGGGAAATATGATGTATAAGCACACTGTTGCTGTCGTTAGCATTTAAGAGGAATATTATTTGTCCAGTGTGTACAGTCCACAATAGTACACAACTTAAACCGTATTAGGATTGTGGAATTGACATTTTGTTGTCTTTTTGTTCGAGTTGGTGGTCTGTCACCTCTCTAATTAACTAAATGGCAATGACTACAATTGTTGGGAAAAATAAGACAAGATCCATCCCTTTGCCTCATTAGACACCTGTCATTTTCATCAGGCAGTGAGAAGCTGAATCGGTTGAATAGATACTCTTTTCTTTTCGCAATTAACCAATAATTACCTTGTGTTATTGTAAGACCCGATTCTAATTCAACTGTTTGGCACAGCCAAATAATTAAAAGCTGTGTTTTTAAATAGAACAAGGAATCACACAAGCAACCCCAGTGTCCTGCAAACAAAATTGTAAATACTCCTGTATATAAATGAAGGACATTATTGTCATTTACTACAGATCCTTGGCTAACTGCTTAGCCTTCACTCCCTCTCTCTCCTCTTCCTCTTCCTCCCTGAAGGCGTGTTGGTGGGTGTGATCCTGCGTTTTGGCGTCCACGTGCCCCAGAGCATGAGTGACGTGGTCCTCGGTTGTGCTGTCAACGCCAGTCCCGCTACTCTGCTGGTCAACGTCAGCGGGCGATTTTACGAGTACACTCTGAGGGGGGAAGTCAGCCGTGGCAACGGTCACCAAGTGCAGGACGATGAGATGCTGAGAAAGGCAAGGGGGTGAACAGATGGGGGATTTAATGGAGGGTGCAAGTGCTAGTTTTTTTTTGGTGTGTGCCCCTCTGGTATGAAAGTACCAGCTGGCAGGTGCCAAATGGGAGAAAATATGTCTTATAGTGTGTTAAAACAGCCTCTGCAAACTTCGACGTATATCTAAACATAATCTCTGTCTTAATTTCTAGTTTGCATACACAAACAGATGAGATTGATTGATAACTTACTCCTGTCTTCAGGTGACTTTTGACCCCGAAGTGTTTTTCAACATTTTGCTGCCTCCCATCATCTTCCACGCCGGTTACAGTCTGAAAAGGGTAAGAGGGTTTGGACTTATGATGCACTAACTATGTCATTTAAAAATTCAGATTTTTCACAAATTAGATCTTTAGAAGATAAGGTTACTTTTTTTTTTCTTAATAGGCCTTAATGCACGCTTGCAAACATATTGAGATCCTTTTTTATGATCATTGTGATATTTGTCTGTATGGCCCCAGCCTAACTACTGGTACTAGACAGTCTCTGTTTTAATATATCGGTGACCCTGTCTGTCCCAGAGACATTTCTTCAGAAACATCGGCTCCATCCTGGCCTATGCTTTCATGGGAACAGTTATCTCCTGCTTTGTTATTGGGTAAGGCATTTGTTTATCTCTGAAATACATACATTCAGAGTAACAGATTGAAGATTTTGTCTAATTTTGCTTGATCGGTTTGTTGAATGGGCAAGCGGAGCCAGTGTCTTGACTTGTACACATTCTTCTCTCCTCCTAGGCTGATCATGTATGGCGTTGTGTCCTTCATGAAAGTCGTGGGCCAGCTTGGGGGCGATTTTTTCTTTACTGACTGCCTCTTCTTTGGGGCCATCGTTTCAGCAACAGACCCAGGTAGGTAGGGCCGTATTAGCTTTCGGCTGCGAGGTAGTCTTTCTGTTCGAGGCCTTTCTTGCGCTCCTGTCCTGCTGTACAGTATTTGCGTGTCTTGTACTCTGAAGTGTATTTTTCTCCTCTGTGCCTCAGTGACGGTGCTGGCTATCTTCAATGAGCTAAAAGTAGATGTGGACCTGTATGCTTTACTCTTTGGTGAGAGTGTCCTCAATGATGCTGTGGCCATCGTACTCTCTTCGTAAGCATTCATTAATTACACACTGCAGATATATACACACACACAGCCCACGCAGAAACAACAGAATTGTCCACTTCTATTTCATCAAAGCAACAGTAGTTTCACATTCAAAGATAGTTTGACATTTTTGCAAGTCTGTCTCAAAACAATAAAACTTCAGAAGATATTTATACAGTTTGTTTTGTGTGTCTAGCTTCAGATGAACTTTAAAATACATTTTTACACAAAACGATGGCTGTAAAATTTGAATTGGGATTTAAAGAAATATTGTCATGGCCGGTATGGACAGGGTCAATAAATTGGCATCAGCATGTAAGTATTGCTTTGAGATGGACGTAAATGTGAAGCTATCCTTTCAATATCTAGTTCTGTGTTAATGACCTGCACTGTTGTGAGTCTAACTTAGAGGCGACTTCAGCTTTTTGTGTTGTACATTGCATATGAATGGACACTTATCATACTAACATCAGTCCCTGTCATTTCACTGCTTGCCTTCCTTCACCTGTCCGTGTCGTTCTCCGCCTACCTGTACGTATGTATGCAGTGTTCTCCTCCGCTGGGAGAAGCAGAGTAGACGGGAGGCTGGAGCTGTGCGCTCCCCAGGTGACGATGGCCCAGTCTGGCCAGAGAGGGAGGAGGAATGGCTGGGAGAAAACCAGACATTCACTCCCCGGTGGGTGGGTGGGGGGCTGTTTGAGTGGTTGAGTTATAGGGTTAGAACCTGATCATTTCAACTCAGTCGCTGTGATGCTTATTTTATACCTAGAATGTAGCCTTGAACCACCAGCCATTAGAATGATCACTGTTCTCCCCTGCTACCCTTTCATATCCATTCTTTGTCTGATTTTTTATTTTTTTTTCCTATGCTCTATAGACCCTGCAAATAACCAGAAATTTCTTATTTTTTCAAATCAAAGTTTTGGTAAATTAGTGTACAACATGCTTATTACTGGTGAATATTAGTGCGAGTGGTTTACGTTGTTGGTCTTGATGTCATTTGTGCACCACTAGCACCTTAATGCACTGTTTGCCAACCCTTTCTATGATGCCTGTCTGTTATGCATTAGGAAGATAGTTATAATGCTTTATAATCTGCTTATAGCACTGTATAATTATAGTTATAAGCACTCAAACATATTCATAATGCTTTATAACAATAATCATAACACATTAAAGAGCATTTTATAATGACTTATAAGGTCTTATATTATACCTATATTCTTATTGTTGTCATACATTATTATCTTTTCATAATACATTGTGATCACTGTTATAATGCACTATAATGTAATTATAAGTTACTCTAAGTGGTCATTGTTTGCTTTAAGTAATGTAAACGTGTGTTGTTCTTGAATAGATTTAATGATTAAATTTTTCACTTTACGTCACACAAACAATGACCCCTTGAAATGACTTACAATCACACTATAATGCATTATAAGTAAAGTATGTTTATAATGTATTATAAAACGATTAAAGTGAATGCTAACAATAGCGTTTCTTATTGATGCTCTTTTTGGATATCAACTGGATATTGGAATGGTCTTGAGAGATCCAAGATCCAGTTTGATTGAAGCATGCAAGATCCTAACTTCCTCCCTTTTTGTGACTGTAAAACCCAACTCCATGTGTTTAAAGTCTTTTGTTACCTTTTTTTAAGGGGGAAACCAAAATCTCCTAAATTTATGCAAAAATCAGATAAACACCAGGCTGTTGATATCAGCCATTATTGGATTTGGGTTGCTGCAGGTTTGATTTGATGCCTGACTTTGTTTGTTTCCTTATGAGAGCATGTGATTAACATGGAACCAGTTCCCCTTTCTGGATTCTTAGTAAGTGCCTATTTCCCTTTTCCATGTAAACATTTTTATTTGCTTGTACTTCTGTCTATCTGCACTCCAGCTCCATTGTGGCGTACCAGCCTGCAGGAGACAACAGCCACAGCTTTGAGGCCATGGCCATGTTGAAATCCTTCGGCGTCTTCCTTGGCATCTTTAGTGGCTCCTTTGCTCTCGGGGTGGCCACTGGATTCATGACGGCTCTCATATCCTTTCACCTGTTGCTCACCATTACATAATTTATGTACACAGGTATGCATGGGCAGATAGGCAGCAACAGAATAACACTAGAGGGTTTAAAACAGAGGTCCTCTTCCTCATTTAAGTTGCTGCTGTTTAATCATTATATGGGCAGCTTCAAGTCTTATCTGACCTGGAACCAGACACGCTGTTGTGGTTGTCCCAAGAGGAGTAGCCTGAATTGTGTCCTTGCACAATAAGACAGAACAATGCTTCCTTACTTATACAGTTTACACAGCGATGCCTTTCTTAGCTCATTTCCATTTGTACACTGCAGGTCGACTGTGTATGCGCTACCTCTTGTTTTGCTCCTTGACTTTCAGTTTTCGTCACGTGACCAAGTTCACTAAGCTGAGGGACTTCCCCTTGCTGGAGACGGCGCTCTTCTTCCTCATGTCCTGGAGCACCTTCCTATTGGCCGAAGCCTGCGGGTTCACAGGTACACCTGTGTACACGGCACACGTGCATGCAATTTAAACTGTGAATTTGGGCATTTCATTTGTCTTGTAATGCATCTCACCATAACTTCTGCTGCTCTGTAGATCCACATTTCATGAAAGTAATGCTGCACGAAAATGCTTGTGCCGCCCTCCAGTGAAGTATAATTCAATGCGTTCTGAGTGATACTGAAGTGACACCTGTGTATGTTTGTTTTTATTCAGGCGTAGTGGCTGTGCTGTTCTGTGGCATCACTCAGGCTCACTACACCTTCAACAATCTCTCCCCGGACTCGCAGGACAGAACCAAACAGGTGATGTACAATCTCATATCTTTGGTCGCTTTTACTCAATTTATTTAGATGCAAATCTTACCTCAATTCTGCCTCCTTCTCGGTTTTTAGGCCTATCATTAAAGATGCTTTTATGCTGCTATTTTTTAGCTACCCATCTAAAGTAGTAACTAAAGTAGTAACTCCAAAGTGACGTGAATGCAATGTGAACTTCTCTGTTTCAGGTATCTTGCAGTTTGTTTGCAATAATCGTTTTTCTCTTCCCCCATCAGTTGTTTGAGCTGCTGAACTTCCTGGCAGAGAACTTCATCTTCTCCTACATGGGTCTGACTCTCTTCTCCTTCCAGTCACACGTCTTCAACCCTATGTTCATCGTCGGAGCCTTTGTATCCTTTACTCTGATTGGTGTAAATGCTCCAGAGACGATTGGTTATCTGGAGATGACTGATGTTGCACATAACCACTCCCGTAAATGTTTTCACGATGCCATAGTTCTTGTTGTTGTTAACGATCAGTCACAGAATGTTGTTTCTTACTTTTTTATCTACAATAGACTATTGTAAGCTGCACCTGTCTGCATCATGTCTGCCGATGCTGATGATAATAGTGTATTCATACAGTATATGTATTTTAAAGAATGTTTCAGTGATTGAAGGAGCCCGAGAACATCAGCAACATTTAAAAGACTGATGAGTCAGTTGAAACTGCCATCTACCCACGATTATATTCCATCCCAGCTTGCCCCATCTCTATTACTTTTGTGTGTTGTGTCCTTGACCCTCCTTGTGTAGGTGGCAGTGTTTCTGGGCAGGGCTGCAAACATCTACCCTTTGTCCTTCCTGCTCAACCTGGGCCGCAAGAACAAAATTGGATCCAACGTTCAGCATGTCATGATGTTTGCAGGTACGGAGCTGTGACAGTAAAGTCTCTGATGTCAGATAAGCAATCATTTAACGTTTCTCAGGCTTGGACCAGAATGAATAAACTACTTCACAGCTGGGACCTGGTTCCATTAAATCAGTGGAAAGGATGATTAAACCCTGTCAGCCTAGATGTTGATGTGTGAAGACAGTCTCGTTCTAGACCAACAACACTCCTACTAGAAGTCCCCTACATGTCTGTGCACATAATTGTTTCCAACACCTGCATCAACATAACTGCGTGGGTGGATCTTGCCAACTGATGTGCAGTAGTTCGGAAATAATAAACCAAAGAACAGCGACATTAAGTTAAATATATGTTGTGGCTTTTCTTGAGTTCATGATAAATAAAAAAAATGCTCACCGCCTCACTCAACGTCTTTCCCACGCTGTCCTTTTAGTGACACACACACACACACACACACACAGTTTCTCAACCTCGCACTGTCTTTGTTATCCGTCCCCCCCAGGACTGCGCGGGGCGATGACCTTTGCTCTTTCAATCAGAGACACGGCGACTTACGCCCGCCAGATGATGTTTTCAACTACCCTCCTAATTGTCTTCTTCACTGTCTGGATCTGTGGAGGAGGCACCACGCCCATGCTGTCCTTCATGAGCATACCGTAAGGCTGTGCATCTGTTTGTATGCATCTGTCTCTCTGTGTGTTTCACCCCATCTATCGAATGTTTTTTGCTGTCAACGTCACTGCGGCTACCTTCTCTCTTTCAGGGTGGGTGTGGACTCTGATCAAGACCACTCTGTAAGTAATTAGCGCAGATTAAAGTCTCTTGTTTTTGAAAATACATTTTTTTTGGTTGCTTTGTCCAGTTGATATCCTTAAATATAAGTAGAAATGTTTAAAACTAAATATTTTGCTGAACAGAATTCAGCGGTGTTGGATGGGTCCCAGCGCAGGAACACCAAACATGAGAGCGCCTGGCCCTTCAGGATCTGGTACAACTTTGACCACAAGTATCCTTTCAGCCATGGATCACGTCATTGAGGTCCTCCCTTCAGAAATGTGGATGCTTGATTCAGCTTTGCACACCAGAGGGTGCCCTTTCCAAACTGTCAGAAATATACACCAGTAACTTAATCTTTCTGGACAGGAGGGGGTTCACAGATGAAGCTCTGATGATGGTTAGATTGTTGGCCAATTAAATTGTTAAATTGAAAGTAAGTGTTGTAAAAACTGTTAATAATCCTTGACAAAAGTTTGTTCTCCAGCTACCTGAAGCCCCTCCTGACCCACAGCGGCCCTCCTCTCACTGCTACGCTGCCTGCTTGTTGTGGACCGCTGGCACGGTGCCTCACCAGCCCACAGGCCTATGAGGTGTGGACACACAGCATGATGTGGTCCAGTTAAAGTGGCACTAGTTAACATACGTGGATATTTATTCATTTAATAGTGTCATTTGACTTTGATATTTTTGGTTTCTTTATTAATTGTAAAGAAACCACAAAAGAATGAACTTTGAAACACAGTTATTAGTCTTTGTCCATGTATTTAAAGACGAGTATTTCGCTGAAGTTGCAGTTTTTCAAGGTCTTCTCTCCTGTGTTTGTATTCATCCTCATCTTTTTATTCCCTGGCTTTTCTCGCGTTACATACATTTTTTTCCATTTCCCTTTACAATCTCCAGAACGAAGGCCAGCTCTTCGACGATGACTCGGACTTCATCCTGAACGATGCCAGCGTGAGCTCCATGTACGCCGACGTCACCGTCAGCATGGACGCATCCGGCCGCACCATCAACCGCTCCTCCGGCGCAAGGGGCGGCCCGTCTGACGAAGGTCTGGACCACGAGCTGGCCGTAGCGGAACATGAAGTGTCCATCAGGGGCACCCGCCTGGTCCTGCCCATGGATGACCCAGTGGAGCCCCCGACCACTGTCACCCTGCCCCCGCCTCCCTCCCCGCCACGCTCCGAACCTCGCAGGCACAGACTGTAAGACGGTTTACACCATCAGGATGCAGCTAATTTGATTTCACAAGAAAATAGCATCTGTTAGTTGATTTGTTCTTGTAAAACAAACTGATTCACGTAAGTGGCCATGTTGACGGGACCAGTTCTCTAAAATGGTTTTAAAATAGGCCCAGCTTTGTGACTAACTTGAGGAACGCTTGATTTAATTAATTTAGATGGATTACTGTAATCTTGTGAATGCACTACATGTAAGATACTGTTTATCAAGTGCACCTCAAGTCTAAAGGTTACTTAGAAGAAATGGGGCTGTTGTATTTGCTCCTACGTTTGTACTCCTGTGGTGATATGCCAGTGCTGTTACCTATAAGAGCCCCGACTCCCTTTGACTCTATGGGGAGATCCCTAAATGTTAGATATGCAGTTTACCCTTTTCTTTGTGGTGATGTTGCTCCAGACAACCTGTACGTGTCTCGCTTAATACAAGTATTTGTAAGATGACCTACAGTCTCATTTAGCACATTTTACCGGCACTCTAAAACTCTGCTCTAGTACCACTTACTAACATTCAGTGGTGTCAAAGAATATTTGCACTACAGCCTCATTACTAATGTTTCTCATCTATCCACAGACTGAATAATAAGTTTGTCTCCCTCTCAAAGTTCATATGTGGAGAAGGTTCAGAGGAGGAACTGGGGATTGTGAGTAGCCGAGGTGGGAGACATTGACGTCTGTGATGGAAGCAGAATTTGCAGTTTTGAATTTTGATTTTTTTTTTTTTTTATATGTTCTCCAAGATTGTAAGAAGATACCATTCGGCTCTTAAATCTTAAATTTGAGCACTGCCTGCGTCTTTTCTTTTTGATCAGTTCTTTTACGTATTCATTTATTTATTTAACAACAAATTATTTATTTATATAATGATTTATTTTGTTTATTTAATATTTATTTATTGTTTTGTGACATTAATGATTATATTGCCCTGTTCGAATATAGGGCTGCTCGTTGGGCAAAGGCTGTTTTTTCCCCTTTTTCCTAACAAAGCACCACAACTCTTCCCGCACACGGTACATTGTTCAGCAGGGAAGTCATGAGGGAGGTGGAGATTCATCCCAGGAGTGTGTTCTTTACCATGTGTGTGCATGTTAAACCATCTCCTTCCTGTTCTGTAGCACATCCTTCTACTTTATTTGAAACTAGAGCTTCCCTGCGTGTGTATTTTTATAGGTTTGTGTGTGGCTGATGTCAGAATGAAATTATACAAATCTACTAATGTCTAATCAGGGCTAATGTCTGTTTCTGGGTTTTCTGTCTTCATCTGATTTCATCTTCTTTCAAAAAAAACAAGGTATCTGCCGTTTTTCTTTGTGATGTCGTATCATCAAAGATGACTGAGGGCTGGATGAACTGTTTTAACTTAAAGTGCCTATTCAGAAATTCAATTACTTAATGTAAATTTGTACATATTTTGATTTGCTGATGTGCAGTAATATTAACTTTCTTGGTTTTTATATGACACAAACCCCTTTTGACTGATGTTGAATATTGTGCTCCCATATAATTGGGCCATTAGGTGACTGCCTATGGTGGAGATGACAAAAGAGTGCACACTAAAACATTGTACTTTTATTAATGGGAAATACGTATCACTAATATTTATTGAATAGAGCAATTCTGGGGAATGTGTAGTAAATATCACATTTACTTAATCAAAAAGTGAAACTATTGGGGGATGTATTTGAATGCAACAAGAAGCCTCATGTTCTAAGGTCAAGGGAAAGACAGGAGGACACCGGTGACTTTTTCCCAATGCAGTGTTGGTCTTTATATTCTGTTCCCACCTCAGTGAGAGATGTTTTGCACTGAGGCATAGTTAACCCTTGTTTGTGCTGTTTTCTGCTGGGTGATTTTAATGTCTGAGGTAGGAATTAATACCTGATAAAAATCCCATTTTCAAATGTTCAAATGTGCGTTTTACTGTGTCAGGCTGCACATGAGTTGTCTTTTTGATCTAAATGTTATTCTTAATAAGATTCTGCATAATTATCCAGAGGACGAGGGAATTTACATTATTTCTATCAGTAAGGTACCTTTTGATTTGTTGTTTTAAATGTTATTGAACCCTAAAAACATACTATGTTGATATGGTAATTTTAAAGAAACAACCGCACCTATAACTAAAAATCTGAAAATGTTTAGGTTTAAACTGTCTGTAGAAATGGTTAAAGATAGTCGTATTTGTGAAAAGTACACCTGCAAAGTCTAAACGTGAATGTTTTTTAAATGTGAACTTTCAGTCTGACATCTGCAAGTGTAGCCTACCTGAAGATAATAAAAACGATTCTTGCAAATGTCGAGTCTTTGCTCTTTCAGATTATGCAGTACAGGGTCCCTGCAGGATGTTGTTCTATATCATGAGGCTATTAAGGCTTACATTATCTCACTTTTTATTTCTTTTACATCTCTTCAATCATTCATTCTTTAAAAAAAAAATACTTTTCGTATTGAAGTACAATATGTTCTCCTTTGACTCATTCATAAAGAGCCCTAATGACAATTGAGCAAACCTCATCCGCTGAGCCCCGGAAAAAACAACTTAGTAAGTGGACATTGAGTTCATTTAGTTTTTTGCAGGCCTACTATTTCCAAGGTCAAAGATGAATATTCACACTCTATTTTCTGCTTTACCTCAAATGATGCTGGCAAAATATAATTACTGTCTTGCTGGTAACACTGACACATTACACACTAATGTAACGAGGCTACTGCCTTTTCAGCGCGTTTGTACGTTTTCTCAAAAAGTTGGCGTGTGTGTGCGCGTGTGTGTGAACGACACATTTACTTTTATTTTGATGACTCGGGCAGATACTCTTAATTTGAAGGTGCAACATACCATTTCCCGTCTTGGTTTGTTCCCCGTCCAGCTTGACGCAGCCGCAGATGGCAGTACTTATTATTCGCGTGAGGAGGGTCTTGGGTTAAAGCCGACACCCGCTGCCTCCACACGGGTCCGAGAGCGCCGCTCCTCCACGCCGCCGCAGACGTCACCCTGAACCCGGTAAGCTGACTGCCGAGCAGCGCAGTTCATTTACTGTCTTCTGAAACTTGTTCTCCGTTAAACCAGTTAGTCTGCCGCAGCGCTGCTTTTCGTTTTGCACTTTCAGCATGTAGGTGATGGAGTTGTTGCCAACACGTGAGCCGCACTTTCACTGCCCTATATTAGTACATTGCTAATATGTGACCGTTATGAAGTTATAGATTTTAATGTCTGATCACATTTACAGTATGTCCCGCTAACAAAAGTACAGTAGCCTGGCATGTAACGCTCTTCATCTCTCATACATTTGTAAGATTTCGTACACATTTCAATTGCAGCATTTTTGATGTCCAGAGAGGAAACAAGACCCTGAAGTCTGTCTGGGGCGTTGGCTGTCTGTCTGTCTCTGTACATGTGTGTGTGTGTGTGGGTGTGTGAGGGGAAAGAGAGCTACGGTTACATGCTGACTTGTGAAAGCCTGGACTGCTCCTGAAATCTGTTTCCAGTTAAGAAGTCTCCTTTTTTCGCTCAGTGTGATGGAACTGCTGAGGCTAAAAAATGCATCAAATAGGTCAATTAAAATCCCTATAGGCTACTGCTATTTTTCATTGTCCTGTGTGTGTGTGTGTGTGTGTGTGTGTGTGTGTGCGCGTTTATATCCATGCAAGTGATGCATTTGGCTTCAGTGTTGGCTCTACCAGATGACTCTGCAAGTGGTTGTAAAGTAAATTCAGGATCCATACGTGAGACTGAACTCTTTTCTCTTTCACATACAGATCACATACAGCAGATTGTGTGACTGTGAATTTATTGAAAAAAAAAAAAAAGAAGATAATTTGTCTCTTAAGTTAAATGACTCCAAACAAACAAGACTAAAAGAGGAAGGAGACATTTCCCAGTAAGATTGCAGAAGGAAGCCTCATGTCACAGATGTTGCAACTGGGCTAAACGTCTGGATATATAGGCGACTAAATGTTGCTGATTTTTACAGTCGTATGGAAGTACTTGCAGTGTTACAGTCATTTCCAACAGCATGCACTGTCACGCATGCATAAACTCACAGACAGTAAGTAAACCAAGACCCATATGTGTGGCTGACCCTTCGCTGCCTGACACACACACACACACACACAAACTGGAGTTTTTTTAGTCTGTTTTAAAGCCGGTGCCTGCATGTTTAAGAAATTACCATGAGCTCAGTCCCATAAAATACATCACAGGCTCGTAAAACTTGATGCAATATGTCTGACTTCATGTCATGGTAACTCCCTGTTGTGTTTTTCCTGTAGTGACAGTAGTAGGATAGAATGTAAACGGGATTCAGACGCTACGTTCTTCTTTTATCCCCAATGGTAAACACCGTATTTGTAATAGAGGCTTTTTAATGGAGTTCAGCGGTTTTCGTGCTCCGACGGCTTGAAGGTTAAATAAGTTTTCACTGGGTAACTTGGCAGGATGTTATCTTTTACCTGCGGCCATTGAAGCCTGCTGTGATGTGTTTGGACACACTGATATTAATCAGTGTTTGCCAAACTAAGGACAAGGAAAAAAGCTTTTGTGCTATTTTGTGGAAGGAGGCAAAGCTATCGATACCGAAGGCGCCAAGGATGACTACGAGAAAATGGGCAGCAGCTGCCCGACCAATGAAGTGGTTCGATGTTACGATGTGTTTAAGATATTTTGGAAAATGGTTTGTTGTTTTGGGAGATAAAAAATGATTATTTTAGTTACTTGAGAGGATTGATGCCACTCTTATATAAATAACAAAAGCTACGCAGGCTTTGTACAAAGGCAACAAAAAAATAGCGCAACTTAAGCTCAACAATTAAATATATATTGTATTTATTATATCTCATTTATTTCATCCGTACAAAAGTGTAAAAATGTATTTTTCTTGGCCTGGAGCAGCGACTTCCTTGATCTTGCCAGGCAACCAGCGGCGACCGGTAACACCACAACCTTTACACTTTAGTTTTTGTACGGATCGAGCAAACAAGATATAACATGTTTATGAGCTTCAGAGCTGGCACCCTAGGCACATGCCGTTCCCTTTCGACTGTTCCGTTTCAATGCTAAGCTAAGCTAACGGTCTCCTGACTGTAGCTTCATACTTTCACGCACAGACACGAGGACGGTATCCATCTTGTCATCTAGCTCTCGACAAGAAACGTATTTCCTGTCAGATAACAAACTTTACTCGTATGAATAGGGACAGACGGGGGAGCATTTTAAAGGAGTGGAGAAACTTAAACACAGATGTTTCCTCACTAGAGGTATGAAAATGACTTTGGAGCTACATGTTAGACATCACTCTGAATAGCTTTTGTGAGAACGCAGTGTCATCCCTTCAGAGTTGTAGAGTTGAGGCTTGTAAAATCAGAAATGTTGACGTTCTGGAGACTCGTGGTGGTCCAACTAAGACACTCGACTACGTTGGTTCTTCCTTTAATCTGGCACCCATCTGTGAGGTCGTTCAGCCTCGTGGTTTAACGGTTAAACTGACGGTACATGATCTAATGCTTGGTCTCCTGAATGAACGTGTATGTGTATTACTTCTAAATTGTCATGTGTTGGCATTCGTTTAGAAATGGTTGAGTTCAAGTAAGGGTTTCGTGTGGTCTCTGATTTTTAGGTTTAGAATCTGGGCGAATGGTTAGAAACTGAGATTTGAAGGGATTCGGTTGGTTGGAGATTTATGAAGGGAGACTTTGGAAGCAAACAAGCCCTCAAGACAGCACCGAGGGCTCAAATGTCCCATTAGATCATTTTAGCATTAAATTTAGCTTTGGACCTTCAGTATTGCTCCAACAGGACTGATGAGGAACTAATGTGGGGAGCGTTCCCTCACTCTCTCTCACACACACACACACACACACACACACACACACACACACACAGAAAATGTCATAGATATTAGTGGAAATGGAAATTGGTCATACATTGCTGCTGCTGAGGGGGTCCTGTTTTGTCAGCTGCTCTGTTCTGAAAGACGTCTTGGTTACTGAATCAAGGCAAGAACAGAATATGAGTGCAGAAACAGACGTGTTTAACTCGGATGAAGACAGATTGAAGTTCAGCAGACCAGCAGCTTCTGGTGAAACCATCCTGTCTGTCCCGTGGTAGTGGGACATGCTGCGTTTCGACGCGACTCAGATCTGTTGTATCGGCTGTATTTCACTGTCTGGAATGTGCCGCACCGGAGCCAAAGAAAACGATTATCTTCCTTTGTAGGCTGACGGGGAGGACAAATGTTTATCTGAACTCGCTGCTCAGTTTCAAATGCTGATAGTGTGTGTTTATTTTTGAGATGGCACGACTGGAACAGAGGGTGGGAATGCTCCTCGTGTGATGCTGGGCCATAATGGGAGATGCAGTGGTCTTTAAAGCTGCTCTTATCGATATACTTGTGTTAACGATGGATCGAAGGACACAGAGAAGTATTACTCCTCTGTGCCGCTCCCCTCGGACCTTTTTTTAGCATCTTTCAGTTCATCATTTTGGGTTTGAAGCAGCCAACGTTACTGTCTGATACATAGTGGAGCATTTAGCAGCTAAAGAGCCAGATGTTTCCCTCAGGAGTTGGTGGAGACCAAAGTAGAGCTAAAAGAACATTATTCGTTCACTTTGATCTCTTCCCGTTCTACAATGGATACATTTTTGTAAGATATATTTTAAATGGATATTTTGTACATTCAGAGTTTCAACCCGAATCTATTTTTAAACCACCAGGAGGTCCCATCAAGAGATCTTCTGCCGGCTGCCACACAAGTCAAAGATCACCTGCAGCACACACTGAATGTAACATGAGTTCAGACGGATGTGCATCTGTAGGCATTAATGAGATGTTAATGTAAACAGCCAGTACATTAGAGAAGTGTGTGTGTGTGTGTGTGTGTGTGTGTGTGTGTGTGTGTGTGTGTGTGTGTGTGTGTGTGTGTGTGTGTGTGTGTGTGGCTGGATTGTGCCAACTTCACCGTTCTGATGGAGACTTCCTGTTTCTCAGTTTTCCACTAGATTCTTCAGCGATAAGCTCATGCTAACACACACACACACACACACACACACGCACACGCACACACACACACACACACACACACACACACAATTACAAGCAGACACTCCATAAATACACAGCATTTTATTTTAGTTTGTCTGGTCATGTTTGTCCTGGCTGTCTTTCTCTCTCTCTCTCTCTCTCTCTCTCTCTCTCTCTCTCTGTTACTTTATTTTCACTTCTTTTTGTTTTTCTCATCCCCCACGTGTTATGAACTGTGTGTGAGATTTTCCTGCCGTCCACATGGCATGATGTCACCTCTCTGTGTTTTATTTTTACACCACAGACCTCCAACCGCTGCTCTAATTGAGAGCTTAATGGAGGTGTGACAGAGCGAGCAAAGATGGCAGGAAAAGGAGCAATAAGTGAAGAATTCAAAACTAAATCACTGGTGGTTTTAAAGTCTTTAAAATCAAGTAGCTGCAGACTGCATGACTCTACACACACACACACAGATTTAAATTGTCACTCCCACACACACACGTAATGTATTTATCCGTGACTGAAAATAGTCTCCAACAAATGAACGTTATGCTCCTCTTTGAGTTGATTTGACAAAAAGGAAATATTATACATAACAGCAGTCTTACCCCTTAACCATAATCACTGGAGGCCTCACCTCAACCCTTAAGTGAACCAAAAGCCAAGTCTGAACTCTATAAATGAACGTTTAACCTTTTGGGATCCCGGTTTCGAGTCCCCATTATGTCACTTTACGTCCCACGATATGATTAATACAAACACAAGGTTGTCCTTGGCCTTCCACTGCGTGACGCGGCTTGATCTCCCGTGTTTCTATGGCGATTAAACAGAGAGTTTTGTATCGGCAGCTTGGATACTAGAACATGATGTATACGTTCCTTCATGCCATGACACAGCGAGAACATTTATTGCAGGAAAAACAAAGCGAAGACATGCAGAGACACCGTCCTCGGAGCCGGCTGACGTCAGTGAAACCTGAGTTATTTTCCTCCAGTATGTGTGGATACTGGCTCGCTTCCTGTCGGCCATTGTTTGCCTCCCATCAGATAACATTTTCATGATGCTGGTAGCCAAGAGGTATTATTGCCTTCTCTGCAGCCTTTTAGAGCCACACAGTACGTCATAGCTGTGGGCTACTCACGCAGTGGCACGCAGTACCAAGTTTGGAGGAAGAATAAGAAGGCGAGGGAGAGAAAATGACACATTAATTCGTTCTTATTAGTTTAAGGAGAGGCAGGAAGTGAAGATAACAGGTAAATACCACACCTTAGCTTTGGCTGGCTGGACTGGCTGTCCTCCAGTGGAGATGGATGAGTAGCCTCTCCCAGTCAACAAATAAACCGGCTGCTGGTTTTCTATTAATAAGTAATGAAGTAACAGCTCACTAACAGGAAGATTCATGTCCACTCAGCATGATGTCTGTGTCAGTTTGTAGCTTTATTGTCTGTTGAGGAGACAAGACCACAAAAAGAAGTTATTTAATCAACTTTTTTTAACGGTAGCACCTTTGACCTCAGCCACATAGCTCTGTCAGACAGTGTCTGGGCAACAACATCACGTATATTGTGCCATCCGCTGATCTATAGATCATCTGAGAGTTTGGAACCTGAAAATGAATTTGAGATGCAGCTCAGCAGCGCGTGTCAAGTTGTTGTAGTCGTAAACATAGACTGTATAAAAGAAGGTGATAAATCAGAATACCACATTAAGATGAGGAATGCTTTTAGACATTTGGAGATTTCTGCAAGAATTACATTTATCGACGATTCAAACCCTCTTATTGTCAATATATGTAGTCCAGCCGTACGTCCTCTAAATGTCCCAGGTCTCTAGTTCGTGGCTGTGATTTTCCTTGAGGTCACAACAGGTCATTTTATACAGCGATGTCATCGGTAAAGTCATGTGATGAGGGAGGGTCAGCATGTGCCTCGGCTAGTAGTCAGTGAAGAGGAAAATGGGAAGAAAACCTCAGAGTCTAAGCACGAGGTATTTAAAAAACACATTTAACTACAGACATTCTATTTTTAGCCACGCTAGCTGCTTGGCTCTAGAAATGACAATGTCTGCCGGTCCTTCACTTCCAGACTGAAATATCTCAACTATTGATCGCCATGAAATGTTGTGGCTCTATTCATTGGTTGTACTGCCGGATGGATTCCCGTGAAGTCTGGTCGACACATCAACGTCCTCCTCAGGATGAATTGTTACTGCTTTAACTGATCCGCTGACTTTTCATTTATCATCTGGTCAAAATTTAAATTTTTCCAGTATACTTTCAGTACTTTGATTAATATTCACAGAGCTGCAAAACTAATGACATTTCTGACCCTCAGCGAAAGCCAACACGCTAAACACGATCATGCTCAGTTTCAGCATGTTACTATTCTTTTCCTTTGTTGACGTTAGCGTTCTGCTGAAAGCAACGCCAAGCACCGCCACACAGAGCCAGTATGGACTGGCTTGGTCTTGTTATAAATAAGATTGATGTTTTTCATCTGGGTTTATTGCAAAACCAATATCCAGTATTTCTTCTTGATTAAAAACTACAGAAAAACAGCCCTTAAGACATTGGATATTGGCTGGGCAGACAGTATGTTGTATAATAGCTGTTAGGAGTCCAAAAAAAGGAGAGACTGCTGGGACAAATATAAAAGGTCATGACTCTAATTACAGCGACCCGCCATCATCATCTTTACTCAGACTTCTCCTCAAAAAACAAACCTATTTTTAACCTGAAACCTTTACATAACAAATTATAGTTTTTAAAATACGACGTTTCAGCGGTGGGATGTCAAAACACGAACAACTTGTAGTACAAGTCCTTGACCTAAAGATCATGTTACAGGACTCCATCCACCCGTGACGGATCAAGACCACCGGGATTTCACCAAAAGCGTCAGAATGGGTATCGCCATCAAGTAGCCCGTATCTGTCGGCCCTCGTCCATAGAAAGGAATCGTCCATCTGTGACTTTCTGCTGAGAGTTTAAGTGAAGTCACAGGAAAAGGGAGGATTTGAGTGTATGTGTACGCAGCCTATAAACTCGTGGTAACGTCGGTCTCGTGCCAAAACCAGAACTTCCTCATGAATCTGTGCTGACATGCCGCTCCAACCAGGAGCTGAACGCTATAGTTTGTGGTTTTGTTGGTCTACAAGGGAGTGGTCCGCGAAAAAAGTGTGTGTGTGTGTGTAAGTTGCCAACGTTCCACATCTCACCACATTAGTCATACCAGGCATTCCTTCATGTGTTCACCTCTCTCACACACACACAGTTTTTTGCAGCAGTTTAGGAGCATTCCTCGCGGTCAGCCAGCATGAACTTGATGTGGGAAATAATTGAGTGAACTGTGTTCAGCCATCTCTTCCTCCACATTCTGTGCGTTTGTGTCGCTGTGATTTTGCCGTCGTGTCCCGGATTGTTTACCATCAGAAATCCAGACCCTGTAATCAGAGCGCTGTCGGTGATCAACGTGGTGATTTTGGTTCTATGTTTAGGAGGTTTATGAGTGTTGTATTTTCGGGAGAGCGGTTTTTGGATTATATTGTGTGAGACAAATGCTGAAGACGTACTGTAGTTAGGATTTAATAATCAGGTGCAGTTCAGTTTTGGAACTTAATTTAATTTGAAGGTGGACAACAATGAGCATTCAGACCCTTTGCTTCAGTAAAACTACCAACAACACAGTGTAAGAATAGGCTCCATTATAAATTACAGGTCATAGAAGCAACATTTACCAAAGGTACCGTTCTTATTATACAGAAAAAATGTCCAATGTGATATTGTATATTATATTGTTGAAACAATGTTGATACATTTATTTGTAAGCAGTATTTTAATGTAGTAGTTTGTTGAGGTGGAGCTAATTTGAGAAACTTTATATGTTGGGTAGTTTAATTTAGAACAAAGCAACATATTGAATGAGCTTATCATTTGTTTTGATTAAAATCTTAAATCTGAAACTGTTAACGATGAAACAAAATAAAGTCAAATGTGCAATATTTCCCTCTGAAATTTAGAAAGATAATATAGTATAAAGTAGCATAAAATAAAATGACTGTAGTCAAAGTAAAAGTACAATAGATCTGTGTGTATGTGTAATGTTATTAACTACACTACACTCAAGATTTTGGGACTTTGTCACCTTTGAAATCTGTTGCAGGTTTTTTCAGAGTTATCCCAAATATCATCAGATTGAGTAATATGCATGTAGCAGGTTATGGGAAATAGCGTACAACAAAAGTAGGAGTTTTATGTGATAATTAAGGCATTTTGAGTTTTAAATCATTTTCACTGAAAAGCACCGACAGCAGATGTTTTAGGAACCTCTGTTTAAACATTTAAAAAAATGCAAACCATATATATATATATTTTTTTTTATGAATTTGATCTGATTCCAACTGTTAATATCTAAATTAAATTCAGTGAATTTTCACTCATAATTAGACATTCAGGACTTTCACTTACATGAGGTTTGGTAACTCACAGCAACGTGAGCAGATGAGTTACTCTGAGTTTGTTAAATGCCAAGAATCCGAAATATGATTTTAAATGACATCATCAGATTACAGGATTCAAACTTGTGTTGTTTGCCCGCTTCTCAAATCAGCCATCGAGCTTTGTCGTTGAAGTTATCAGCTGTATGATTCGTTTTTAAAAAAATCAGCAATGAGATGTATGAGTGAGGACGATCATATCACACATCACACACACAGCAAACACACAGGTGGACACACAGAAACACAGATATGTACGCCTGGTTGCTATGCTTTTACACAAAGCAAATATTTCAATGGCACTGTTCAGTGTGTCAGAATGGGGAATGAAAGGCATCTAATCAGCAAAATGCAGCGTTAAATATCAAGCGTTTGTTGAACTGAAAGCTTTTTTCTTTTGCCCTCAGTCCCTCTGAGTGGATCAACAGCGCCTCTATGTGGTGCTTTGAAGTAGCCTTCTTAAAATGCTTTGTTGTGGGAAAGATGTGAAACTTTTTGGATTTGGTTGGACAAACTTTTTTTTTATTTGCCATTGCTTTATTTGTTATAGCTGTGAGTCTCCCTTCGGAGTGACGATGGCCGAGAGCCCGCAATGTTTCTACTGCCGAGAGGACCTCGGGGGGAAGAGGTTCGTCCGCAACGAAGGCAAGCCAGTGTGCGTCCGCTGCCACACCAAGTTCTGCGCCAACTCCTGCGCCGAGTGCCATCGACCCATCCCTGTGGAATCAAAGGTGTGTGTGTGTGTGTGTGTGTGTGTGTTATCAGCTTTATTTACCCGTTTATTTTCCCCTCTCATTAAACTTCCTTCCTCCATCAGGAGCTCAGTCATAAGGGCCGGTACTGGCATGAGGAGTGTTTCCGTTGCACAAAGTGTTACAAGCCTCTGGCCAAGGAGCCCTTCAGCACCAAAGACGACCGTATCATGTGTGGGAAGTGCTGCTCCAGAGAGGATGCTCCACGCTGCCACGGCTGTTACAAAGCCATACTGGCTGGTGAGACCGATGCTCTGCAAACCTTGATTTTGTACCGTTGGCAGAAAAAGCACTGTGCTGGAGGAGTTTTGAGGAAGCTGGCCAATTGGTAAACTCACTTTGGTGATTATAACCAAGGACTTAAGAGTTATCAGTTAGAGGAAATATAGTTTTCAAAAGACTTGAGCTAACAAATTCATCAAAACATCTGAGTTCATCAAAACATCTACATACATGATTGTTAGCCCGATAAATGTAATTATGACATCAAACGACAACAACAAACAAGCAGATTTGACTTCCTCATTGCCTGTTTGTCTGCAGTAGCATCAACTCTTCTCTCGTGTTCTGCAGGTACAGAGAGCGTGGAGTACAAAGGCAACTCGTGGCACGACGAATGCTTCACCTGTTTCAACTGTAAGCGACCAATAGGATCGCTGAGTTTCCTCTCCAAAGGAAGTGACGTTTACTGCAGCCCCTGCCATGACAAGAAGTTCGCCAAACACTGCGTCTGCTGCAAAAAGGTCATTCTTCTTAAGCAGGAAACAGACCTTCATCATTCTAAAAATTAATAAAATAAAATAAATAAAATCACTATTCACACGTTCAGCTCCTCTCTTCCGTCTGTCTCCAGGCTATAACCTCCGGAGGAGTGAACTACCAGGACGAGCCGTGGCACAGCCACTGTTTTGTGTGCAGCTCCTGCTCAACACCTCTGGCCGGGTCCAGTTTCACCAAGCACGAGGACCAGGTCTTCTGTGTCGACTGCTACAAGAGCTCCGTGGCAAAGAAATGCAGCGGCTGCCAAAACCCCATCACAGGTCAATTTAAAATTTAACTGAAGTTCACAAAAAAATGCAGGTGAAAGCCGCCACGGCACAAAATACAGCGGCTTTGATCTGCAGATTTTGTGAACTTGTGATCTTCATTTCTTGAGGCAGGTCAGAGACTTTTTTCATGAATTTATCTGTGCACTGTCTCTAAATTGTAGCCCATAAAAAAATGTGTGAGACTACAATTCCAATAGATTTTTGTTTAGGGTCATATGTTCAAGTGGCTTAAGTGTTTTGCACAAAGACTTAATGATATGATGTGAGACAGTCCAGCCTCACAGAGTCCGGAACAAATTTGGAAGATCTTTGTCAACTTGCAAAGTCAAAAACAGACACGTTTCCCTCAAATGGCCAGTAGCAGGCAATTTAAATAGTAACTTTGGAGAAGAAGCTGTACTATAAACCGGTTAACTTTGATAACAGCTCAGTTTACATGTACAAGTTGTGGCAAATATTGTACCGGGTTGATGGTGAATACATTCATTTAACTTCCATTGACTTTCCTGACTCTACTTTACAAGTAAGGCACAATCAGAGATGGACATGTTCATATCAGGATAGGTGCACCTGAATGAAAGGACCCATCCGTCACATATTATATTGATAGAATCAAATGAAATGGTTGGAATGAGTTCAAACTGTCCTTTTCTCTCCTCTCAGGTTTTGGTAAAGGAGTGAACGTGGTGAAATATGAGGGCAGCTCCTGGCATGAATACTGCTTCAACTGTAAGAGATGCTCCCTCAGTCTGTCCAACAAGCGTTTCGTAGCCAAGGGAAAAGACATCCTCTGCTCCGACTGTGGCAACAAGTAGAGCCGGAGAGGTCGGTCATTTCTTAACGGTGGTTTATATCGTCATTATGTTTTTTGTTTCTTTATTTTTACATAAAGGTCAGACTCTTCATTTCAATGTTATCTTAATTACTAAAGGGACTTTTTTGGGAGATTACCCACAAAGTGATAAAAACATTGTGTCCAAAATGTTATTTGTGTCCACTGTTGATCATTAGATGCTAACACTAAACAGACACGGTGTTGAGTGATGGTAATGACCAGCTTTGTCCTAATAGTCCTCAAAGGATAAAACGTATCTAGCTAAGTGTGGTGTCCTGTTGGAGGTTTGTATCACATACAATATATTACTAACACATATAAAAACAAAGCATACTACAAATACTACAAGTAGATGTAATGATGCTGCATATGAGTCTAAAAGTCAATTTCTTTATTTACAACACAGATTTATTTTATGAGCTGACCGTTGTGAGAGTCAACGCTGTCATTCAACGCAGTGTATGCTAATGTGTTAGCATAAAGCAAGAATATCATGTGTTTTTAAAAGTCATTAAATTGTATTTTTTCATCTTTTAGCTATAAAACAGCTTATTATGTTAATGGTCTTGCACTTTTTTTAAACCATTCTCCCTTCAAGGAAAGGGGAAATTTAAATATGAGATTGGAATATATTCAATATACGTCTTGATGTGTTGCCAAAATGAAATAAACATTATACAAACTGAGTATTGCATTTGTTTTTATTGATTTAAAATGTATTTTAAGGGTCCGTGTTGACATAAAACACATTGCTAAATGTTTTGTGCATTACTTGTTAGTTACAATTATACAAATATATAATTCTAAAAGGGACAAGACCATTTATGTGAAGCTGTCCTTGAAAATGGGAACTCGGTCCGTGTTCGTTTTGATAGTTTGATCGTTTAATCATAAATGAAAGCAAAGGTTTTTGATTTGCAGCCAGAAATTCTAGTTTCATGAGCAAAAATAACAAATAATTTATCCTCAGTTTATATATGTTTACTTACAAACTTGATTTTTGATTGCAGTGTGAGAAATCTGCTCTCAAAACATTTATTTTTGTTTGCGTAATAAAGACACAAATATACCTTCATAAATACATACAAATTAAAAAATAAAATGTAATGTATGAAATGATTTAAATGTCTGAACACTGTTATGTTATTTGAAATATATTTTCATCCACAAAGGTGTAAATGAAACATTTTACCTTGTGGTCCCAGGTGTTTGTGTTGTTTCTCTTCCTGAACACCATTTAGTGCAAATCCACAAATACGGGATACAACAGGATATAACATAATAATAACAAACTATGATTCGTTGGCAATATCAAATTACCAAGGTTTTATACTTAGGTATATGTATAGGTGGATGAATATTAAACCGCTTCGTCAGCTACTGTTGCTAACATACTCCCATCGGCCCAGGTTTACTTATTTATATTCATTAATGTATTTTCTTCTAATGTTACCCTGGTATGTACGTATGCACGTGCTTGAATCAGACTGTATATTAGAATTTCTTGATTCCATTGCCTTGACATTTATTTTGAAATAATCTTACTTCCGGGTTACCTGTCTTATTTTACTCTCTTCAAAAGAAAATACAAAAGAGAGATTTACAAAAACTCTAATGCGCTCGTTATTTGAGTTTGGTTCTCTCGTTTTTTCGTTTTTGGGTTCAGACAACAACGTTTTTGGTTTAAAACGGAAAATGAAAAAAAACGTGGTATTTCTCCTGTTTGTTTTTTAGATTAATTAAACGACAAAACAAACAATCAAAACGTACACATTTGTTCTAAATTATTTAAGGCTCGAGACTCT
This sequence comes from Anarhichas minor, assembly GCF_050575085.1. NCBI lineage: Eukaryota > Metazoa > Chordata > Actinopteri > Perciformes > Anarhichadidae > Anarhichas > Anarhichas minor. The sequence goes on along the minus strand of NW_027466473.1, from coordinate 11,260,020 downwards.
GCTGGACTTGTCACACAGGTTCTGACTAGATATGTGTGATTCCATTGATTATCATCCATCCATCCATTTTCCTCCTCTTATCCGGGGTCGGGTCGCGGTGGCAGCAGGCCAAGCAGGCCGACCCAGACCTCCCTCTCCCCGGCAACATGTTCCAGCTCATTCTGGGGGATCCCGAGGCGTTCCCAGGCCAGCTGGGAGATGTAGTCCCTCCAGCGTGTTCTGGGTCTTCCCCGGGGTCTCTTCCCAGTTGGACGTGCCTGGAGAACCTCCAGTGGGAGGCGTCCAGGAGGCATCCTAACTAGATGCCCGAACCACCTCAGCTGACTCCTTTCGACGCGAAGGAGTAACTTCTATGCTGTATCAAAAACATTTACTACATTTACAGTGAAAGAGCATCGGCGCCATAAGTGTCTGGCTTCTCTTATAACTTCTCTGCTTGTGTTTTCCAGCTGGCAGCTCATTAATACTTTTGACATTTCAGCTAAGAGGCCAAACCAATGGCGCCCCCTCCTGGTAGTGCATAGGAACAAGTTCAAATCAACATTATGGACAAAATTAACAAATGGGTCAATGCTGATTTGCAAATTGCATTGAGACATTGAGTTAACTGAAACCAAGCTACAGACTGCATATCTGCATGCACACCTACAAATCTCTGCACTCACATATTCAGTTACATTTTCAAATCGCAATACATGCGAAAAACCGGTAACGCATTTGAGACATGTAAAGAAAAGGTATAGATTTTATCATTCTACACCTCGTAATGATACCAGGACATCCATGAACCCAAGTTTTACTAAATGTGAACACGAACCTCTAGTTGGCCACGAGGCAACAGTGCTGTGCTGTGACAGTGGCATGCATTGCATACCTAGAACACTCACAGTAGATCTAATGCCGCTGTATACGAGTCTGCAAGTCATCTGGAACTTTTTTTAATTTTGAAAAGGTCCCGTTTTACTACACAGCACATCATTTTCTACGAGCTGATCAGAATCGACTCTCATTCAACGCCGTGTAGTGTTAACGTGTTAGCATTAAACGGTTGTTATGTGCTTTATAAATTGATTGAGCTCGACATGTGCTGGAGTGTTTCCAGGGAGCAGTATGTGTTTGTCAAAGATATGCTGTCTTTATGGGAGTCAATTACTTTTTTTTTTTTTATCTTTAACTGACTGTTAAGATGATATTCAACATGTACAACATACACCCCCCCCCCCCCCTCCTCCCTCCTCCCTCTCTCACTCTCACCAATCACAGCAAACATATATACCCTCTACGTGTTTGCAGAGACAGGTTTGTGGTTCATCTCATGCTCTGTCCACTTTGAAGCTGTTTGCAGTATTGCTGGTATTGAACGTCTGCACCAGGTTTGACCTTTGAGAGATCTCCTTTTGGAATATTTCATTCATGCAGGTAAGCACTCATTCGAGTCTTTCAAGGCATTAACAAAACTTGGACTTTAAGATCAGCGATAGCAAATTCTCAGGGGATTAAAACTTGAAATCATCGTTCTTAAAGAAACAATTCATTTATTAATGAGAATGTTGTATTAAATGTCTGTTTATTATTTTACATAATATTTACTGTAGAACTTTATTCAGTTAACTCTTCTTTGAACTGAAAAAAATAAAATGAAATGAACTTACTCCGTTTCAGAACTGTGATGATTTGTCTTCAAAACATCCTGCATGTGTTGATCCCACTGTCTCTGTTGAGCAGTCCAACCAGCATGGAGCGAGGTACGTAAAGTCACTTTGGATAAAAGTGTCGGCTAAATAAATGTAACGTATTGAATCAAAATACTTTTAAACTGGGTGGGGATCACAATACATTTCATAATTCATAGTCATGGTTAGACAAGAGTAAGACAAGACAATACTGATGGAAGATGATTTCTCATTCTCCGCTCAGGGTTTATCTTTCAGACTACAGCACGTGCATCTGTGAGAAAGTCACTGTTCAATGTAAATATGTCAGGGATACCAAAAACAAACACAGTTTACAGTAGTTAAACACTACACGGCTCCGCACTTACATATGTGATCTATAGTTATAGATGATCGCTCTAAAGCTAGAAGCCGGTAGAAGTTCAAGCAAATATCAAACAGCTGTTTGCTAATTGTACATTAAATATCTGTGCATGATGTATAGTTTATATGATCAGTGGGCTCTGTAAAATGTGGGCATCTTTCACTGTTTTCTGATACAAGCTAAATGTCATAAACGTAACCAAACAAGTTACCTGGTTATTAAAATAATCGTTAAGTTGCAGACCTATTTTGATTCAAGTTTTTTAATTTGAGATTTGCCTACATGCAGCTGTTACGGACTTTAAACTTCAGGGTTTTCTATCCAATCGAGTCAGCTGTGTGCATATCAACAGCAATATAGGAAGAAATGATCTCCCTCATTCGACACGTTCTTTCCTATTAAAATCTGGCTCCAACCGCCAACAGCTGAGTTGTCGATATACAAAAAGCAGCTTCAGGAAGAAGACATGTACTCCTATGTGCGGTGCCGTATGTTAATGATTACTGTATATTGTCTGTGCCTGTCAGTCCGTGGGCTCAGTCTGTGGGGGGAGGCCGCTGACTTCACCTTCTCCAGTTGCAACCAGTGGAGGCTCAAGCCTCAGGTGTCCATCCCCGCCCTGCAGGAGCTCACGGTCTGCTTCAACATGAAGTTCAAGGTATTGATGATAAAACCGCACAAGTCATTCCCACAAGGACTGCCCAGTTCAACTCTTTATGAACCATGTATAATATTTCATCAACCATATCTAGACCATTGAGGACTCCACGCCATGGACCGCCTTCATGTACACTCACCCTGAGGTTCAGTGCACTGAGCTGGGCTTGGGTGGAAAGAGGGATGGTTTCGTGGTCTGGCTGTTCGGGACAGAGTGGACCACGCCCAAGATCAACCTTCGTCTGTCACAGTGGTACTCGCTGTGCCTGACCTGGACACATACTAACGACCGACCGGCCCTGTACGTCGATGGCAACCTGGTGGACATCATGGCCGGTGGGTTAACTAATAGGCAACTGAGTTACAACTCCCACACCACACAGTATCTTATTTTGTGTTTTAACATGTTGAGGCCTGTTTTTATTTCTCACCGTTTTCTATTCTGGTAATGGTCTGTTACCACACTTGTTTTATAAGTGATATGTTCTTCTGCTGCATTTGTGTTTTAGTCTTATAAAGACACATTTCCCCTTTAGAGGCATTAGACTCATGTCAGGTTAGTATTAGTATTGGATCTTGATTTTGAGCCAACCTGCATACAAATAAAGCAGGAGCATGGGGATCAGAACGGGTGCATTTATAATGACACTGAGAAAGACACTGTATTTGAGGTGCACTGGTCGTGTCCAAATCACTGAATATCTGCTTAATACGGTTAGTATCAGAACTGTAAAGATATCTGGCGTATTGGAACCCTTCCTGGCTGCAGGCTAGATTCACAGTTTAGCAAAGGACAGGGTAACGTGCACCATTTGTAACCATTTTCAGTGTCAAAATGTGTTGCCATTTCAGTGGCAGTTACGTATGACTGATGAGTGGAGAGTCGTTTGTTTCTACATTGTGCTCTTTTGGCTCTGATGATGATTCATTTGTTTGCTGTTTTCTCCTCTCTTAACTCACGATGTAGATACGACTCCCTCCGTCCCCCACCCGAGCTGCAGACTGGCCCCCAATGGAACGCTGACTCTGGGTGCATCACACCGCCTGGTCAACGGGACTAGCATCCCACATCCCGCTCCGGTGGGCAAATTATCTCTATTTCGGCTCTGGGGCCGAGAACGGAGCAAACAGGAAGTGACATCGCTGAATTGTACAGAGGGGGACCTGGTGAAGTGGGAGAGAGACAACTGGGACTCTCAGATCTGTGCTCCGATCCCTGACTCCAGCCTGCGGTGTGGTGAGCCGATGGAAAACGTCATTCACGTGAACTGGAATAGGTTTTCTCTGATTATTCAGACTAAAACACAACCCTTTCTTTCAAATGTGATCAACCCTACATGTACCTCAGCACCTGCAGGTCGCAACAAGTTCAATATTGTCTCCCTTCCCCACAGTGTTCATGCACCAGTCAGTGATTCACTTTTCAGCAGTAAATGGTCTGTCGGTTTCATCAAGTGTTTTACAGCTTTTTCCAACCTTAATGTCTGCCCCCGCGGCTGCCTTTGGTTTCCTGTGTGTCCTCGGCCCTCAGATTAAATATTGACCCCCCCCCCTGCCTCTTTGTCAGTTGAGTAAATATCAAAGCCATTCTGTGATCAATAACATGACGATCAGGAGCATTAATCACACAGCTGTCAGGGGTCGTTATTCTCTTTCTGCAAAGCTGGAACCTGCTGAAATGGTCACCATAAAACTTTGTGTTAACCTTTATTTACAACACAGGGTCAACATGTCACTGATTCTGATTACTAGGTATCAGGAAATAAGCTGTCTGGTTTTTATTTTCACGTTGTGAGAGGATTAAGCTCCGTAAGAGCGATTAACATTATAGTCATCTACACCACAGTAAGTGAATCTACTTAAATCACTTAACAGAACATGAAAGAATCACATTTCTTTATATAAAAGACATTAACATATTTGAATATATTTGAATACAGAGCTTTGTTTCAAGGAAATGCCCTTCACAATAATAATAATAATAGTCTGCAGTTCACACTAATAATGGAAGTGGTTCTACAACACAACTGTTTCAGTGTCAACATTAATTCATTCACGCACTCGAGTTCTACCTAGAAGATAAAATGATCAAGGCTACTTAACCATACTTGAAATTTATGTTTTCTTTTTGTTTACATGTTGCAATTGTTACTGTGCTTTGATGTCCTTTTACTTTTCCTTTACCCACATTAACGTGTTCTTAATAGTGTTTTATATTTCCTTTGGCTGTTTGGCAGAATGGTCCGTTTACGAAGTGAGAGTGATGTTTGTCATCATCCGGCTTGATGGGAACGACACAGAGCTCTACACGGCGAGAGACATCGCACATAAATGGGTAAAAGGAGCAAACAAACAAATATATAAGAACAAGCAAAAAAAAAAAAAAAAGCACAGATATTCCCTATTTAATAGTAAAAAAACGACCTAGGAATGTTCTACATGTTACACTCCGAACACTGACATTTTTTTTATTTTTTTTATTGCTGTCACCTTTTTGTGGTGCTGTATCTGTAAAAAGGATCGGACTGTTATGGTGTACGGGTGTTGTTTTGATTCCGTTAACACTAAATCACATTGACTTTAACTGCTTTCTGCTGTTTGTTGTTCCTCCTGCAGCTCAGACAGATTCTGCCGTCCAGAATCTATTTAAACAGAGTGTCTGTGTTTGAAGTAACCAGGTAAGAGAAGATTGGGGTTTACAACACTGACGTTGACTCGATATATTTTGCAATAAAATACCTGTGAATGTCACATAAATCAAACCTTATTTTATATTATTTGACGGAGAGGGGGAACCAATGGGCCATACGTATACTGAGTTTCTCTGATCTCTTACGCAGATCCAGTAAAGAAGACAGCCTTGTAAAATCATTACAGAAAGACAGGCTGGTAAGTACATTAGAGCCTGACCGAGGCACTTCTAGCAGTTGTAGTCGTGTACATTACATGTTGACAGATAAGAAATACGAAATAGTCTGTGGTGGACATACACTAGTTTGTCTTTTGTATTTCTCAGGCTCTGTGTCTTTCATTCTTCAGGTGCGGTGGACTCCCCCGAATAAGACAAGGTTCAGGTTGACTGTTGTTCTTAACGATTTCAGTTTTTCTAAATACAATAAAATCTGATTTTGGCTGGGCAATGAGATGGTCACCTCTAGGCTACAGGATCAGTCTCTAGCTCAAATGATATTCCTTTCATTATTAAATGTATCTATAAATGTTAATGCAAATGTTAATTGGTAAATATGTTGTTTTTTGGCATTAATCTACACTGCCGAAGCTTCCTAAGATTTTAAATTCATCACATTTGTATTTCCATAACTCTTCTGAGCTGAATTCTGTAAACTAATCACATACACAGATTGTACAGTAATTCAAAAAGTAAAGAAAAAGAAAAGAAGGGCCGATCACAGAAATGATGTATTTAAATGTTAAGTAGGATTATGACAAATATCAACAAATAGACAGATTTTAAGCCAAAATATGAATAAACCACTGCAGCAGAGGACGGTAAAAACACAGAGTTTCCCCTGTAGGTTTGACTGCCTGGTTCATGTCAGCGTTATCCCCAGCTGGGATGTGGCAGCTGTGCAAAATAAGATGTGCACGAGCCTTAGTAACGACTACCGTGACCCCGGCGGTCAGCTTCGGCTGCTGGCTTATACGGAGAGCATACACACCACACCCGTTGGTAGGAAACAGTCCTCACTTCAATCTATGCATCGGTGTGCTGGTTTGCAGCAAAACTAATTCTGCTTCACAATGTTTTTCTTCTCCTCTTGTTTCTAGAAAGTTTCTCCGCCGTCACCATCAGTCCAACTGATGCGGTGGCAGTCACAACCACCACATTTAAACCCACAACATCCATCACCACCACGAGCACCATCACAGGTGCCTCTACCAATGTGGCCACAGCCACCGCCTTCACGACAAACCCTGCAAATATCTCCGGTCAGTCTGATACAGTCACAGAAACGCTCTCCGTCACAGTTTTGTGTTGGATTGTTAGAGGATTTGATTGGAGCTGTACCCTACTGGATGCCTGAGTGTTTGTTTTGTCCGGGTGCCCTCTGCAGAGCTGTTTTTTGAGGTTAAGGTGAATGTTTCCATAACGGGAGACTGTGACCCAGGGCAGATTCTTTCCACCTGGGTATGTCTGACAGAACAAAAATAACTCTTTAAGTTTTAGGGATATAACAAAGATTTGTCTTAAATGTGACCTTCTGATCCTCCGCAGCTCAACTCCAGTCTACCCGACGACATGATGATGGTGCTTGACCTCCAGCTGCTGCCCAAAGCTCGAAGGTACAGTCTGCGATGTAGCTGCCACACTAACTCAACGCACCATCCTTTTCCAGAAATATCACACAGTCTGATTTCAACGTGAAGAATTTTATTTAGTGACTGATCTCACTTCCAGACATCATCCTAAACCGCGGTCAATCCTCTCGACATCTGACGGAGTAAGTAAACATAAAAAAAGCTTTGATGTCACAAATAAAACTCGCAGTAAATGCAATTTTCACAACTTTAGCATGATTCTGAGACTCTTAGCACTGTGAAATGTGCTGGTAGGCATTGGTTTAACTCTTGTATGTTCTGGTTTAACTCTTGTATGTTCTGGTTTAACTCTTGTATGTTCTGGTTTAACTCTTGTATGTTCTGGTTTAACTCTTGTATGTTCTGGTTTAACTCTTGTATGTTCTGCCTTGAATTGAATTATTATTTCCCTCCAGCTTTAAAGCTGTGTCAATATTTGTATTTTTTCCCAGGTGCTCGTGCGCAGAGTTTCAAGGTATGGATCATGCAGCTCTACACAATTTCACTTACGTTACCAACAAATTAAACTGAAGGGAAATGAACGCACGTAGTGGAAGACGCACAATAAGGCAATAATGACACAGTAGCAGGGTTGCTTTAAAAGACATATTTACTTTGTCACACTGCACCCTCATTTGTGACGTTAAATTTAGCTTTTCAATTCATAAACCAAATATATCCATTTAAAAAAAAAAAAAATTTTTACTGCCTGAAAAGTTGTATTATGAGCAACTCATATGGAGCTTTTTGTAACCCATGACTAACTCTCTTACTGACTGCAGAGAGAGCTGTATTTTCCAGGTTCGGGTCATGATGTCGCTGTCGGACACAGAGGAAATGGAAGAGCAGATACGACGCCTTCTGCTGACGCCTTATAACAACGGATCCATCCACATAACAACTGAGGACATACAGATAAGTCGAATATGTGAGTAAGGTTCAGATTCCATAAAAGATTTCACGGTATAAAAATCTGAAACTGAATAAATATTACGTTTAACTACTGATATCAAGTTCTGTTAAGTAAAGACTAGAGGTTGTCCTCTATTTCTACACCCTCTCACCCTGTTTTAGTGATATTAAAGTGCAACGCAGAAACCCACCAGACGAGGAAAGGACTGTTTGAGTGGCCCGACACCTCAGGAGGAAAAAATCCAACTCGGCCGTGCCCGAAAAACCCTCACCGCTCCGCCACTCGGCTCTGGTGAGCGCACAGGCAGTTTATTTCTTCATTTTTGATACTTGCCTGCTCAATTATAGTTACAGGTGCATAACAGATTCACAGCTAGAACAAGAGCACAACGTGACATCAACCATTACTACTGATATACCTGACTGGCATGTCTTTGGTTTGTGGGAGAAAACCAAATGAGACAAATGTGACCGTCCAGGGTCTTTGAATAAACAAACAAAATTCCAAGTTGTGAAAACAATATTACTAGTGCTATTTCATTTTAATAGAAGGTTATTATTAGTATTAGTAGTAGTAGTAATAGTACTCCTCAAATGTGAAGAAATGCTACTTTTCTGTGTTTGGTCATTAGATATTTAATATTTTTTGATTTAATAACTGTTGGCTGCACAAAATAAGCAAAGACACGACTTTTGGCTCTGACAAATTGTGATGGACATTTTCCAACATTGTCATTAAATAGAGTTCATTTACTCTTATTAAATAATATAAAGACTAAATATTAGTGAAAATAATAGTTTTTTTGCATTCCTCATTACAATTTCCTGCTGAAATGGAAGCACTGTCACATGTCTGACATTTTACTTAAAGTACTCAATACGAAATTCATAGGATATCTCAGGCCTCAACATGGTGACAGCTGAGCCGGCTGGCTAGAAGCTAACGGTGCTAACGGCACAAACAGTTCAAACAACGGCAACGGTGCTGACGGAGGTAACGGTGTTTACCTGAGGACCCTTTAAGTAGAACTAAATGAACTTGTTTTATGTCTACCAGTTGCAGGGTTGATTCTTATTATTTAGAACTTTGAAGCAAGAGTTATCGGCTGAATCCTCATTCATCACTGATGTTTTGATCAAACTTGTAAAGATTACTCCTACTATTACTTACTATTATCACTGAACTCATTACCTGCAAACAATTCATCATACGTTCATGCTGAGAGAAGAGTGCGTGATTGTAGCTGGTTGACGGTCGACATGAATAAATACAGGCCTTTTGGGTTTATTGATTACATCCGTTGGTATATATTTTCATTTGGCTGTGTCACTGTGTTCAAGACTCTGTGTGTTGACACAGTGTGACACTGTGTATTGATTGCTGCTCATGACCTGTAGAAAGCTGTGCTGTAAAATCATTAATCAAGAGGTGGGCGTCATTAAAGATTGGAGTTAACTGATGGGTGATTCCCCGGATCAAACACCTCCCAGGTGTCTGAGCTCTGTCTTCGAGATGCATGTTCTACTAAAGCAAGACTCGGAGAAGCATAGATTGCAAAAACGTACCATGAACATTTCAATTACCGACTACAAAAAAGTAGATGCATCTCTTGTAAGATAAATAAGCGAAACTGTTTTTTTTGAGGCCCTCTCTCTGTCCTCTCACCACCTGTTTGCCTGACAGTAAACTGTGCCTCAGTACCCACTGGATGGATCCAGACCTGGAGGACTGTCACCTGGTGGTGGAAGCCATCCCTGATCTGGATCATGTCGAAGTCACTGCTGGTCTGTTACACACCTTTTTACTTCGTGTGTCAGTCTTACGTCGGTTTAAAGATTAATGATAAAAATCCATAATGACATCACTGATGTATGCCAGCCAGGGAAGAGATATTACAGCATTGCCTAGTTTTGTTTTGCACATGAACAGGTCAGGACTTAGTCCATGATGGTGCTCTAAAAAAACAAACGCAACCAGTTGTATCATTTATCTGCAGACAATGCGCTGGACGTGGTGGTGATGATTGAGGGTTTACTGAGAAACCACTCCACACTCAACTACCAGGAGCTGCTCACAGTCCTCAACAAGCTGGAGGACGTTGTCAACCTATGTCGGGTCACACCAAAACTGGGCCAAGCTCTAATCAACACCATCTCTGACATACTGGAATCTGACAGCAACCTGCTACCTTTTACTAACACGTGAGGATGGGAAACTGGGGAGATCTTATTAATCTCTCTGCTTATCATCCGTTCACCCTCCTCTGGTCTTCCCTTCCAGTATCCTAAATATAACAGATGCGGTAGGAGACAAGATGGTGGACTACCAGGGCTCCTTCACCCTGGCTGCTCCCGCTATTGCTATGTCAGTGGTGGATGTAGTTCCTGGACAGTTTAGCAGTTTGACATTCGGAGTGTCTTCTGACCGCGCGGGCACAAAGCCTGAGGTTAGTGAAGTAACAACAACCAACGATGTCCTCTATCACATTGACTGTTGCTGTTAATTAATGCAGTCTGAGCTTAGGAGGGAATTAAGAGATGTCTCTTCATGTGGTAGATATTCATCAACAGGTGTCCCTTCAACGGCACGGTGGCTTTCATCTCCCTGCCGTCTGCCCTGCAGCACAGCTTCCCACAGATCGGCTCCAGCCAGAGCCCACCAAGGGTGAAGTTTCAGTTCTTCGGCATCCCAAGGCTCTTCAAGGTACTGCTTTGTGTGTATCTGTTAAAGAAAACGAGAAAGCATGCAATTCAATCAGAATATTTATTTGAAAACATCAGTGTTTTAACGGTACATGGCGCGCGCGGTTATATTCAGAGAGGCAAACTTGCACATTGCATTGTGTTATTATTTTCAGAGCAGCCAAAAGGAGCAGAGCCTCAACACCTTTGTGGTGTCAGCCAGTGTGACCAACGCCAGCTCCCCAATCAAAGACCTGGATGAAGATGTCAAAGTCACGCTCCACCATCTTGTACCCAATATCGTAGGATCAACTCTCCCTTTAAAACACGACATAGAACTGTTACAGCGCTACCGCTGCTTACACTGCTGCTAATACGATGAATGGATGCGTTTGATTAACAAAAGCTTCTCATTTCCATCTCTGTTGAAGCTTGATAAGGAAGTGCAGTGTGTGTACTGGAACTTCAATAAAAACAGTAGGTCCTGCCCTAAATGATCACTTCTATTGCCGGATGAACTGTGTGGTACTAAATGTCTGTGTCATCACCTAGATGGACGGGGAGGCTGGGACGATTACGGCTGCAGGAAATACAACAGCAGCTCCGATTACACAACGTGCGTGTGTGATCATCTCACGCACTTCGGAGTTCTTCTGGTATGCATTATTATTATTCTTGTTTTTGACCCTTAGAGCGACTGCAGTCCATAGCTCTATGAAGTGGGGAAGTGGTTCAACTCCAATTTGCCAGCAGAGGGAGATCAAAGCACAACATATATAAATGAACTACTTTCCAGCTACGTCTGACCCAAATTCATTATTTTTGATTAGACCCAAGTCTTTGTGGGATGTGCTTCCTTTTCTCTGGTGTGTGTTTTTTTTAATTTTTTTTTTACAAATAGCAAAGACACATTGCTTTGAAATTAAGCACAACCTTGAGTATAGTATATAATTTACACACACTAGAGTAAGCTGGATATTTGAGTAGTCATCATGCTAGTTTATCCTTGGTAGTACTGTTAGACAGGAGCAGTTACTGTGTTTCCTGTGCTATCTGTGTCTGTGAGAGTTATTTGTGGCACATTGGGGAAATAAATACAGCCATTCTTACAAATCCGTGTCGTGTGTTGTTTGTGTCTAGGATGTCTCCAGGACTCCGGTGGACGCGGCTAATGAGCAGATCCTGACCATTATCACCTACGCTGGCTGCGGAGTCTCATCGGTGTTCTTGGGAATCACTGTTCTCACTTACACAGCCTTCGAGTGAGACTCCAACCGCTGAGTCGTTATTTCACAAATGTTTCCTCCTTGTTGTACACCGGCTGTGTTTACATGCAGACTGTTAACCCGTTGACAGGTCTTAAAGGTCATGTCGACACTAATGCAGATACATTTGGGCCATACTGAAATACCCAACACTCTGTCCTTAATTGGATAACAGCAACAATTGAAGTATAACCACATGAACACTTGCATTTTCCTCCCCTGTGCTTTATCTCCGTCTCCTTCTCAGAAAGCTTCGTCGGGACTACCCCTCTCAGATCCTCATCAACCTCTCCCTGGCACTGCTGGGCTTGAACTTCGTGTTTCTGGTCAACTCCTGGCTGTCCTCCTGGGGTGTATATGGCCTCTGTGTGGCTGTCGCTTCCATGCTGCACTACTTCCTCCTGGCGTCGTTCACCTGGATGGGATTAGAGGCCGTTAACATGTACTTTGCACTCGTCAAAGTCTTCAATGTCTACGTGCCCTCTTACATCCTCAAGTTCTGTGCTCTGGGATGGGGTGAGTCACGTGTTCAACGGACACTTTGAAGTCCGCTGCCGGCCAAAACGGTGTCACACTCATTATTGGTCAATAATTGTAACCCTGTCATGATAACAATGTGCTATGAACGTGTTTGAACTGTTCCTCCAGGGATTCCTCTGGTGATCTGCACCATAGTGCTCCTCGTGGACAGAGAGGCCTACGGCGGTCAGCAGAGCTTGGCGCCTTTAGACAACTCTGACGACTTGTGAGATTTGCTTCATCTTATATTCATTTGACATTTTGTCTTGAGGCTTATTTGAAAACACAGGTTTCAATCAGCAGTACAAATATCGTGTCCCCAGCGGTTAAACTTGTAGAATGAAGTATATATTATATTTAGATGTATAATATTGTATTATTTTGTCACTAACTGTGAAAGCAAATACCAACTAACATCCAAAAGCAACTAACGTAATAAACGGGAATTATTCAAACTGCCAGAAATACTGCATGTTTTTTTTTATCATTTGTCTTCTTATTTGATTAGATTTACTTTCTACATGGTGTCAGCCCACACATTTTAAGCATACTTTTCCCCCTTAGATATACAGTAAGTCACATTTTGCTTCACAGCGTTGTTAATGTTTTCAGCGAACAGATCGAGCCGGTCTTACATGTAGAAGTGCCACACTGAAGGTCATGTGACGTGAAATCAACCTTTTGATTCAACTGCTTTTTTTTGTGGTTGTGAAAAAGGTTTGCAGTCCTTCCTGCTGGTTACTTTCCCTTTAATCATCCAGACCATTGTTCCCTCAGCTGTTGGCTTCAGGACGATGTGACGTTCTACGTGTCTGTCGTTGCCTATGCTGTGCTGGTCTTTCTCTTCAACACTGCGGTAAATCATTTCAACATTTTAATTCAATTTCATACAGTTAAACACTGGGCTATGTTCACATTTTAGTGGTAAATATATATATATTCTCCTAATTACCTTCCTTTTAAGAAGGAATATCTACAATTAAGCAGCCACAGCAGCATATACATTTAATAACCTCAAAATAAACAGATCACGCCTTGCAGCCTGGCATGACTCACTATTAACAATACTCAACAATCCTCCGTCAAATCTCTCATCCAAGAGCACTTGCATACTTATCTTTTATTACATTATTGTTTCCTTGTAATGCTTCTTTCAGGTTTTTGCGGTGGTGCTGATCCAGATTCGCCACATGCAAGTCAATAGCCCGGCTGGGACCCGCAGCGGAGTCATGCATGACCTGAAGGGAGTTGCCAGTCTCACCTTGTTACTAGGACTAACATGGACTGTTGGCTTCTGGACCTGGGGACCAGCCAGAGTAGTTATGCTGTACCTTTTCGCTGGACTCAACACCCTCCAAGGTTGTAGTTACTTTTCTTGCTCAGATACACTCCCCGAAAGCCATGCTGGATAATATATGTATCTAAATATGTCAGCAGAGCGAATGTGCTTCATGTAAGGACCATTCGTACAAACAGACTTGTTCTTAAGTGGCATGTGTGAGTGATATACCGGTAGATAAATTGAGTGAAGTGTTTGCTATCCACAAATGCAGTATTCCTCAACATTCCACTTCATGTTCACAGTTCAAAAGAAATCAGATTTAAAAAAAAAAGAGAAGGGAATCAGGCTGAATGATGCAACTATTTCTCAACAGCCTTTACCTCGACTGGTCTTTGTTATATTGCTTTCTTTTTCATCCGAGAGTGACGCAACAAAAGCCCGCCAGTTTTTACTTCTGGGACGGAAATGCCTTGCTCAAGTGGACTTTAGACATAACTGCGGAGGGACAAAAAAACTAAACAAATCAAGGTTCCAATCTTGTTCTTCAAAGCTCATCAGCGTATGCCTCTTCTGTTCTGTATTCCAGGACTTTTCATCTTCCTCTTCCACTGTCTGATGAAGGAAAATGTCCGGAAACAGTGGAGGATTCACCTCTGCTTCGGGCGTTTCCGACTCGAAGAGTATTCTGGTATGGCAGCCACACGCGGTGTGATGGCATTTGATCACTCAAGTCACTTTGATGGTCACTTGAAGATATATTACATAATCACTGAAAAGCAGAATTAACCCTCAAGAGGTTAATCAACTGCAATACAGGCAACTCATGGGCTTGATTTCTGCTATGTGTTTGGTGTTGTTGTCGTCCAGAGTGGAGCAACTCTGCATCAGTTGGAGTCGCAGCCAAACCCAAATCAGATCCTCCAAGAGCACCAGTACCCTCGGCCTGCTCAGTCAAGTCCAGCTCCACAGAGAGCACATCGGCTTCCTCCGACTCCAGCCAGAGAAACTCGTCCTGCAAGAGACCAGACCTGGGTAAGGAAGCAACGCCTCACTCCAAAGCAACACACATCCTCACTTCATTCATAACCATCAGTCTATCAACACCGACGTCATTTTAGCACACTTACAAGCTAAATAGACGCCAAGTTCCACAGTGACACAACATTGAATACGTAGATAAAAGCTAATTTGTAAAAATGTGTTTTTGAGAGAAAAACAGCCACAGGTTGTTGTTTTTTTCCTTTTCTTTTAAGATTAAACTTAATTCTACTCTATAATAAGACATTTAAGATTCATATGAAATAATGATCACAGATTTAGTCTGACATCACAGTGCCTCGGCTGCCAGAATCAGTGTGAAGGTCACTGCATTCATTAATGAGACTGCGCCGACGTTAAATAATGACATGAACGCCCTGCTAATCGAGCCTAAAAGGACATCATTGTTATCTCTTAAAGGTTTCCTTCACCATCCGACAGCTCGATTTAAGTTTTAACGCCCGAACTCCCAGGCGTGTATTCTCAAACCACACACGTCTTGTTTTTCCACGTCTAAGTTGTTTGCGGATGTTTAATTATCTTTTAGGCCTTTTTGTGAATTCCCTGGCTCTCCCTCGGGCCCAGAGAAGCACCTCCGGTCCAGAAGCGCTGCCTTCCCAGAGGGGGGTGAACCCCACGCCTGGCTGGAAGAACCACTTGCTTGGCCAGCAATAACAAAGATAAAACTCACAGGTGCAGACAAGAGCATTTGCATACAGACACATGCAGATCCCAGAAACTATCATGAAATGTTAAACTGAGACGGCGGCATGAACGTATATTGTGCTTCAATAAAGACCAGAGATGTGACATTAATTCTTTTGTGTTGCAGCTTCATTAGAAAATGTTACCACGCAAATTCTATTGTTTTCTTTTCATTTTTTGCTAAATATTGTAAAAGAGCCTGTAATTATTTAGACATGAGTAGTTGCATCCGTTCCAAGGAGGAGTTGGTTGCCAAGCAACTGGTGAGTGGAGCCATGGTGACAATGGACGGTGGTATCAGTTTGTCTGAGGGAATAATACAAATTTGAATTTAAGATGACGCAAGGCTCGCTGTGTTCCCTTTTCACCTCGATTTGTGACCGTAAATGTGTAAACCAAGAAACTACGACGCAGTCATTCTTTACTCACTTCAGTGAGATGATTACACATCCATCCATCGCTGCATGCGACGGCTGAAGTGTTCATGTCAATTCTGACACACAAACATGCGATGGTCCGAAATATGTTTTAAATAAGCCACTGGCATTGGTTGGAGTCGATCGGTAGCATCGTAGAGACGTAACTCCATACTGCATGAATTTCTCCATAAAGTTTGACAGTTATTATTTATTTGGATATCCTTTGCTAGTGTTTCTATATCGACTGTACGACCTGAACACCTGCTCAATGTAATGCTAACCAGGAGGCTGGCAACAGCTGATCTTTCCCGGTGGCAGAGAGAAGTGCAAAGTACTGATGGTGTCATTTTTCTATAGCTATTACACTGCAATCAACATTTACTTCACAATAAGTTAAAACAAAATAACTACTACTTTAGGCAAAATGTGTAAAACCCTGCTTATAATATTGATACAAAATACTGTGTACTGTCAATGATCAGATAGTCTGTGAATAAAGGGAAAAGTTACGAAATTTGAGACTAAAGAAAGAAAACATTGCATTTTACTTATTTGGGAAAAGGATTTATAACCTTTTTAAAAAAAATCTCAGTGCAATAAAAACTAGAGGACATTCTGTCATCTGTGGTTATTCAGCTCCTGACTGGTTGATTAATTGGTTGGCACATTGACACAAATGGGAGATAATGCAGCTCAATTCTACTTGACGAAAAGAGAAATAAAGGGTTTGCCTATAAACCACGTTTTTCCACCCACAACCCATTCAAACGGACTACTTCACTGTGGTGCACAACAGCAGGATTCTCCTTTATTTTTCTCTCACACCTACACAAACCGAAAGGAGAAACACTATACATGAACAAAACTAAACTTACTGTTAAAAGGTTATAAATGAAGTAAACAGTAAACAGCAGGAAACAATCTCTCGAGAGGAACTTAAACTTCTTCATGCAATGTTACCGAAGAGCACATTCAAGAGCTAAAGCAGTCCACCAGCTTTTTGGAATACCAGGGACCTGCGCGGTTGCTCAGAAACCGCTGCTTGACCAGATCTTTGACCGTCTGGTAGACGGTGGCTTCCACCTATAAAGCAAACGACAACCTCATGCATCACATGCGTTTAAGAACTGCAAAGATGCAACGTTAGAAAAGAATTTAAGAAAACCATAACCACACGTATAGCTTCACAGTTCTCTCACGGAGCACTGAGCGTTCGTGTAATCATCTACAGCGGACACGCACCTTGACGCTGTGGTAGGTGGGGAGATCGCTCAGATAGCTCGGCCCACCCAGCCGCGCGACTTTGAGGAAATAGCTGTAGAGGGCTCTCTTGCAAAGTCTGCTGGAGAAGCCCGGCCCACTCGCAGTCGGAGAGCTGGGAAACAAAGAAAGTCCAGTGAATGCTTCCCTATACTTTCATACACCGTATTATATATGATCCAACCTCACAACAAAGCCTGTTGTTAGAGATTCTTCAATCCTGCACTATTTACATCACGTGTTGTTGAATTTACATCCATCTTACTTGAGATACAGACATGATTTGACGGCATATTGGATCCAGTTGCACTATTTGATACAAATACATCCTGTTGTGGTTTTTAATCTGTGCTACAAGCAAGTCCAGCCTCCGTGCTTTGTAGTAAGTGTAACACACACTCCCTCACCAAGGATTCATAAAGAAGCAAGCACTGAGGCTGGTTCCCCTTCCAAGTATCCACTCGTAAGACTAAAAACTGTAAAATGTAAAATGTGGGTTCATACACTGCAGCTAGTGCCTTGCTCTTAACACTGTCCACCTCCAACACTAGTTTGGAGGATGCAGTCCCTGCTTCATGGCTTCAGCTGGGCTAAATATTTTTAAAAAAAAATAAGTGTTTGGCAAGACAATTCTTCTGTGCTGTTACAGGAAACGTGTAAAGTGTGGTCTGGCTGAGAGACGTCAGCGTTTCCCACAGGCAGCACTTACTACCACTGCTGCTGAGCAACGTCCTGAGGGAAACCCTGGAGTGGATCCCTGAAGAGCAGAGCAGTAGTGAGATCACACTGTTTTGAGGTGGTATTTAGTACGACGGCATCGATAGCAGATGATTAGCAGATTGCTGGGTGACTGATGTCAAATCACTAGTGCTCCATGACCACTACAATGTCTGCAGCCCATTATATTCCTCATTCCTAAACCACACATTCCACATATAATGTATTCTTCTCCGCAGAATTCAAGAGATTGGGCATGCTACTTTTACGTCACTAAATGAAAGAAGTCTCAACGACAGAAGCAGCTTCTCTTTTGGTTTTCTCACTATAATTTGTAGGTGTTCTTACCATCCTTTCATCTTCTCTTCACCTCCCCCCTACACGCTTCATGTCCTGTATTCTTGCCCTTAAATTTATTCTCTTCTTTTCCAGGGAGCCTCTTTTTTCTATGCCTATTTATAGGTTATTGTGTGAAACGTCCAGCAGAGCTCGTCCTGACACGGTGTCGCCCATAAAGCTAATAGTTCGGGCTGCAGGACAGGAGCTGAAATACGGAGCAACACTTGCGAGCGCCAAGCAGGATCTCAAGTCTATTTTTGGGCTGTAATCTCTGCTCAAGGACAACACAGCCTCCGGTGAGAGCCACGTCTGTGTCACACTCCAGCTTCTGGACATCAGCAGTGGTCTGCCGCTTCAAAACCGAAGAGATGGCAGGAGCCCCAGGCGTCACCGAGACTGTCAAACAAGCACACTGCATCCGGCACTGCCAGCAGTTCTCTCTACTCCATCCCTGGAACTGGCTGCAGGAGTGTGAATGAGGCAAGCCTGAGTCAGCTCTAGACTCTCTGCAAGACCAGTACGGGATGTCGTACAGGTCCCACATTTCTGAGGCAGGGACAAGTTAGTGTTTTCTTTGATTTATTGTACATGCGTTTTGTATCTTACCCATCAATGACGAAGCCCTTGCCACAGTCCAGAACTTCGACGTCCTTGTCTCCGAGGCACCAGTTGACGCTGAGCTCGTCGTGCCGCCGCAGGGACGTCACAACAGGCCCCACGTAGTCGCCACAGAGACAGAAGATGTTGTGTTTTTGGTAGGACGGCGGCAGGATGTCTTCCCATCCGTCCCCTAGTCGCATGTTGGTGATATCGGACACTTCCTCGCTTAAGAGCTGCTGGCCTCCTAAATAAACAACAATTAAATCTCAGCATTAGCACAGTCATTTACAAACAGGTGAAAATAATGAATCCATGTCAAATAACAATGAAAATAAATCCTTTAAGACGACTATCAGCTAGTACAGCTTCAAAAACATCTCACTTACTGTAGGACAGCATTGGAAATATAACACCTGGATGTTAAATAGCAGGCTTTACTGTTTACCTGGAATTAAAGTTACTAAATTTAAGTTTAAAATGACATTTTGGAAAATATGCTTATTTCCTTTCCTGCCGAGAGTCAGAGGAATTCTACTCTCATGTCTGCATGCGAAACATGAAGCTACAGCCAGCAGCCAATTTCACTTAGCATGAAGACCAAAGGTAATAAAAAATCTGTCTACCAGCACCTCCAAAGCTCACCAACACCTCCGTTATATCACATAACTCGTGTTTCATTAGTTACTTTCTGAACGATTCCTGAGCTGAGAGCAGAAAGCTGCTGTCTGTAACTTCTTCTTCTTCTTCTTATAGAACTCTCGCCGAAATAATAAAATGAGCGCATTACCTAAAATCTCTAATAGTTGCTTTGAAGGCTCTCTATATAATATTCAGAGCATCAAAGGACTGTCTGTAGAGGAAAGATATAGTGGAGTAAGATGAATTCACTCTCCCTCTGTGTGTGTTGTGATTCGAGCCGGCCTTGCATGTTTTTTAGTTTTATGTTGCTGCATGTGAGAGCGCCCGTCATCGCGGAACCTGAGCACCCGTTCCTCCGGTTCCCCCTCAGGTAAACGCCACGTTGAGACACTAGATATGCTCTGAACTTTACCTAGCACCATGCTGCTGATGTAGAGTGGCTGGATGTAGTGGCTCAGCAATGCGCCCTGCACCCCAGTCACAGTCCAGCGGCACAATTTGTCACTACCAGACATGCAGCAGACCGTGGCACCCCACACACTTGGGTCAAGGTCGGCTACAGGGAACAGCAGGCCCTTGGCATGATACTGCAGCTTCACAGCGCTCCAGATATCATTCACAGGGCCCCTAAAGAGGACAGAACGGAACATGATCAGCAGGCTAATAATAACGTGTTTCACAACATTTGTAGGATGCTACTATTCTCAAAAGTCAAATCCACTGTTTTGGAATTTCTATCGTCCCATGGCATCTCAGAAACACACTACACAATACCGCTATCAGCAAAGCACAAAGAGGGGAATAACAGTACTTGAAGTAGAAGTTCTTAGGCGCTCCTTCAGGACACCGACTGGTGTAGAGATGCAGACTGGTCTTGGGTTTGAGCTGGAGCTGGTTGCTGTCTGCACTACTCTCAAAAACACAGTTCTCCTTGGCCTCTGGATCGGCATCAAAGAACAGCAGAAGCTGTTTGTACAGGAACCTGAACACAAGACAGAAAATAACATTTTCTTTTACACCGGCACTTTCACCAGAAGCACCATCAATGGCACAAGACGGACGGCGTGCTGATCGAGGCTGCCTGCTCCTGCAAGAGCAGAAAATATTCTATACATTATATTAGTATTAAATATAATTTCTTTGTAAATTAGGGCCCCTTGTTGAAAGTCATACGAGCAGTTTTGCACCTTTTGAGAGCCCGTCTGGCGATGATGATGGCATGGCAGTCATGGACCATTGTTCCAGTGTAGCAAAGCCACTTGCTGCAGCATGAGCGGCCAGCTCCCAAAGCCACCACCATGTAACGCTCGCATGGACCCCCCGCTGTGTCCAGCACTTCTGTAGGAAAATGGTGCGTGAAGGGGCATTTAACTACGGCGGTGACGACACATGTTCAACACTCAATTTTAAAAGCGTTGATTGAATATAAAAAGAAGCAAGCAGGAGTGAAATGCCTCCTGAAGGACTCGTTGGTCATCGTCGATCAGACGCTGAATAAAGAATGGAAAGAAATCACAGCTCTCCGGCATTACAAATGTCAAAATCGTGATTGGCACTGGCAAGCGTGGCGATAAACGCAGCGATGTTACTATTCTGAGCATGAAGCAACAGAAGTGTCTCGTCTAAGTCCTAAAGTCAATGTCTTTCTCTTTATTTATTTATTTATATATATATATATATATATATATATATATATATATATATATATATATATATATATATATATATTATATGCGTGTGCTCTATAAATCTAACCTGTCTTGTGTCTCTTATGAGAAAACAATCTGAAACCGATTTAAACGTCCAGTTTTGCATCAGTTATACAAAATACCATTTAATATTCTTCTATGTAGACGGAGACTTTGTTTTTAATACAGCCAATCAAATCTTACATGAAGCAGTAATGTCTGTCTGCTCCACCATACGCAGAGCAGATATGCATAGAATACCAATCCAGACATGTATTCCACTGACACACCTACGGCGCTCACCTCTCATCAGGACAAATGCTGCCATGTGGCTCTTGCAGCCGTAGAAATCCGGACACATCTTCAGCAGGCTGTCGAACGTCTCACTACTTATTACTGCCATGTGACTCTGGTGCCAGTCAGATCGCCAAACTAGAAGACAAAAATGAAAACCAAAAGACGGCTACGTATGAGGGACAGAGTGGATTTTGGACAACACCACGTTAGTGCTGTTCTGAAAACGCTTTCAGATGCGAGTGATAAGAAGTACTGCTCGCCTTGAACATGTTCATGAGAGACTACTGCACTCAGTGTACCGGCTAGTTGATTGATTGTGATTTCAAAAAAAAAGGCCTCAAAGAGGTTTCCCCCCCCCCCCCCCACATTTCATTACTTCTATCGCTACGGCTTCACTCTGTAAAATGACAGTAAAGTGGTACAGATAAGAATGTGATGCAGTATAGACTGTTGCTTTGCAGTGCTACAATATATTGTATACTTAAGTACAAAAAGATATACCGCCATAAATGCAATAACAGAATTGTATTGCTTTTTTCTGCCTGATGCAACAACTGTTTTTCCTGTAAATTCAGCAGTGGGTCTGCAAGTGTAATTGTAAATCTTGTTGAAGCATCGTACAATAAGTGCTTTCTCTTTAACTCCACTGGACCACAAAAGCTTTTTAAAATTATTTTTAGAAATGAGTAGTGGGAGGCATGAAAAGATGATTTTCAAGATGTGTAATGACTCTGCTGTCCTGTCCAGAGAAGAGCCTTGACCAAAACAAGCCACCACTGGGTCCTCGGAGGGACCGGAAAGCCAATAGTAAAGAGGAAGAGGATGCTTCTTCTTCTTCTTCTTCTTCTTCTTCTTCACTGCCCTGTAGGCTACACTAGCACCAGAGACAATGTGGCAACAGGGAGCCGGGTTATGATTAGATAATGAATGCTGACATCACACAGCGGGACTGCTGCTACTGAACCTTCAGTCTGCGTACTCTTGTCTGGATGCTTCAGGTCCTTGAAGTGGTCCAGGGTCAGCTCTTTATCCGAGAGTATGCTTGGAGGGGGCGACATACCGTAGGGAGACAGGGCATCAAGGTCATCATAAGAGTCTTCATCCTGAAAAAAACCCAAAATCATTCTGGTAAAAAAACACTCCTGGAGGCTGAGTGTGACAGCTGATGATCTAATAACTAGAAGAAAGCCTGGACAAGAACCCAACACATTTCACATGTGGTCTTTGTCATACAACATCACCAAAAATGTGGAAAACCCTGACATTGCCTCTACCTCATCTCCCAACAGGATGCCTCCAGAATCAAGTTCATCTTTGAGTTTTAGGATAAAAGCACTCTCAATTCTGGGGCCGTCTGCTCCTTCGGAGAGGAGGAGCTGGTGGTCTCCGGAAGCAGGGAGATCTTTCCTAAGACGGTAACGTAAAAGAGAAAAAGATTTAACATTAAATTAAGCAGCTAATGTTTCAAAATGTCTTTATGATTGTAGACGAACATTTGCACATCCAAAAGCTGAATTACAACGTGCAATAAATAAAGCTTGCCTTATCTAGTATTACTCTAACCACAACACTGCCAACTGTTTCATTACCTCAGTCCAGTAGCACCACTACAGGCGGACACGTCCTCTGTCGGCTGTACCCGAGGACGGCGAAGGTCCAAGCAGAGGTTGAAGTCTGGAAGAGACTGAAGACTAGCAGCACCCTTTTTTGGACTGTACTTCAATGCTTCCTGATCCGCCATGATTTTCACAAAGCCTGTAGAGAGAAACAAAAGATTTTAAGTTGATATGAGGGTTACAGCTGTAAACTGTGCCAAAAGGCCAACTGTGACACAATCAATAGGATACTTAAAATAATCTACACGCCTAACAATGTTTACAGACATAGATGACATGATGCATTTCCATGCTGCAACAGGAAGAACATGTAACTTAAAATCAATAATTGATCACCAAACTGATTCCACACACGAACCAGGTGAACTGAACTGGGTGAAACGAGCTTTTCTGAATATGTATAATTGTATGTATTTAACGTGGAGGTTGCACGTCAGATGTATTAGATGATATACACTCATTTCACAGTCATAGGGAGTTCAACCCAATTAAAACAATTTTAGTAGTTTTTTTAAATAAGTTTTTACTGTAATGCTATTTAATGAAACATGTGTCCAGATTCTCAATCATGACGATGTGTTGATTTTGTCTGTTTTGTAAAATTCATAGTGCATTTAGATATTTGGACAGGTGGTCGCACAAAAAAAGAGACATTTTTAACGATGGTACATTGGGCTTTATAACTGTGAGCGGGACTAGTTCAATTATTGTTTATCTCATTACTTTCTGCCATTGTTAACTTTAAACCAAATGACTGACTAGCCTAATCCTAATCTAGAAAGATTAGTCGGTAAGAAAATAACCTATTACGAGCCCAATATTAGTGTAACGTTATTTAACGTTAGGTTAATTAACTTACAGCGGTTAGCAAAGGAGGACGACATTCAATGTGACACCCAGTACTAGCTAGCTACGGAGCTAACACGGTCGCTTTTCAAAGGGACCCAGTTGGCTGACTTTGTCGACGCCAGTAATGAACAGTTGCACATTTTAAAGACACATCTAATAAACTAAAAGTTTAATTAAACGTCAGCTCACGTTGTTTTTGGAGTCACGTTAATATTTGCTTACATTACACATTGTTAGCCAGTAAACGGATATCTTTGGTCTCTGCTTCAACAATTACCTCATGGTCCAGGAAAAACAAACACGTTTTACGTCTAGAGTTTGCATGAGGTTGAACGAGTTTAACTTCCAAATAAATTGTGACCACATATTACCCCCAAATTTACCTTCAGCCGATCCTCAACACTGATAGAGACGAGGTAACGTCCTCCTGGGCACACGGGAGTAGGCGGAGACATCAGCAGGACGTGAGCCGAGAAATTGTAATCGGCATAATGCGCGAAATTTAAAACTTCTTGTGGAGGCGGTTGAGCAGGACTGCTCCGTGAATTATTGTCAAGGGAGTGAAGAAGAGAATTAGGGGGGATTGAGGCAATCCTGTGAATAGGAATACACGAACCAGAGCTGACAATAATGAGAGAGAGTGAGATGTGAGCGAGGGCAGAGAGAAAGACCTGATGTATTGTCATAGTAAGGTTCAATGAAAAGGCCCAAGAGAACATGAAGTTGAACTTGAGAAAGCACTCAATCTAAAAGAAATAGGAAAACTTAGGGTGGAAGCACAACATGGTGGTGGATGTAAATTAGTAAATGGTCAAAGACTAAAAATGACAAGAGCGAATCAGTACTGATTGAGGTTACAGTGAGAATGCATTTGTGCCAAAGCCACCGAGGTGCTTTAGTTGCCAGAGGTTTGGGCACACAGTCAAAAACTATAAAGAGAAGAGGAAATGTGCAAGGTGTGGTGGGCGACCATGAGTATGGAAAGTGTGGAACAGGGACACAAGCAAAATGTTGTCACTGTGGAGGAGCCCATAGTGTGGTTTATGGAGGGTGTGAGGTGATGAGGCGGGAGAATGAAATCCAAAAAGTAAGAGTTTCTATTCATGTTGTGCTTCTGCAATTAAAGTTGCGTGTTTATAAGATAATATACCGGAACTTGCAAGCCTAATATTTCCATTTTGACTCTTAAAACATGTATACTATATTGACAAAAGTATATGGACGCCTGTCGCCTTACCTGTACCACCATATCTCAATCCTAAACCATGGGCATTCACATTGTGCTAGAATAGCCTCCACTCTTCTCGGGAGACTTTGGACCAGATTTTGGACCCTGGTCAGGCACTGATGTCGGTTTCTCCAGTTCGTCTCCATTGTGTCGGATGGGGTTATGAGGTCAGGGCTATATGCAGGCCAAGGCATGTTCTTTCACACCAAACTGTCAGAATAATTTCTGTCCTGATCTTGCTTTGTGTGCAGGTGTTTTGTCATGTTGGAACTGCTGCCACAGTTAAGACATCACAAAATGTCACTGTGTGCTGTGGCATTTAGATTTCCCTGAATTGGAACTAAAGGGCTGGTTTAAAGCCATGAAAACATCACAGACCAAAAGTACGTGTCTACACTCTTTTGATCGTGTAGTGCATAATGCACATGCATAATATTCGTAAATGGTTGTCAATTAGTGGATGGGCGTATAAAATGAGACGGATATTTGGATGCAATTGAGGCATCAACTCAAAATACACATGAGGAAATCAGGGGGCTGTCCGCTGATGTCGGCTGAGTAAATATAATAGTTTCAAATCTCTATTTGCTCTGTGAGATCTGTGTGGATGTCACCTTTTTGGTTGGAATTTAGATTGAATGTGGGAAACGGGAGGAAATGAAAGAGCGGGTCAGTCATGTTTTATGTATAGACGGCATAAATAAGCAAACGGGTACAGAATGTTTTGGTGATTTCTATGAATTTTAAATCTGCAGCGCTTGCCCACACATGCACACTCATAGCAATATAAACACCAAAAGCAAGCGCTGAAGAGCTCCCACGATGAAATGAGTTTGCAGTTGTAAAAATTAAATCACACACACACACACACACACACTTTACTAAGCTGCTGATAAGTGTGTGGCATTATTTGCAGTAGAGTAATGTTCCCCTGATCATTGTGCAGCTCAAGACTGAACTCTATTTCCGTTCTCTTCACCTCAAGAGAAAACCTTCATATCGGTCTCTCCTGAGCCAAATGAAGCTTTCAAATGAGCGTATATGTGTGAGCATATACATGTTAAGTCTCTCCAGTCTCAAGAGAGCCTGCAAAGGTGCAATGGAAAACTATCCCATGTATCATCTTCATTTTAAATAGCACCTATTCCCTCCCTGTCTCCCCTCTCTTTGTCTCTTATATTCCCTCTTCTATATCGTTCTCTCTTCCACTTTCTTGCTTGCTTTCACACCCACACGCTTTCTCACAGGCTGAGAGATTTCCCTGTTTATTTTATTTTTTTTAGTGGAGAGAAAATCAGCTCCTGCTCAGGGACAGTGTTTCCCAAAGACACTGTCACAGTTTGGGTGTTGGAATATGAACAGGCAAAACTGTGAAATATTGAGCCCGTTGACAATTTTTCTCAACATATGTCATTGTGTGCATGCGTGTGAAAGTGTGATTGTGTTGGTGTGCTTGCATGTTTTTGTGTCTATCTGTGGGGATAAAAAACACTAGGCACAGTTGTTGAGCGTTGTTATTGATGCCCGACGGTCAGGGATAACACTGTGATGTATTAATTTATGCTAATTAGCACTGAAGATGAAAACCTGAATTTCGACCAACTCGATTTTCCCTCTGGTGTCCACCATGTGTAGCTGCGGTATGTTCCATATGTGCGTGTGTTTACTGGGGTTATACTGTACCGACAAGACTGTCATTATACGATAAAATACCCAATGCAACAGCTTTTACAGTGTTCATTTAGCAACATTAGCAGGATTTGCACATATTGTTTGCTACTAAAAGATGTTTTCTTTATTTGACAGAGTATATAACTGGTCAAATAGATATCCGCACACTTAAATCTATGCAGAAAAACCTTCATTTTCAGCTTTCGGTCTAAAGAGTAAATAACTTAAATTAATTTTAGTCAGGGTTTATTTCAAGGATGGTAAAAAATATCTGCATTCATTACATTATGAATATTGTGCCATTGTACCCGTCAGTCTTATTCTTTGACTTTTGGCCTTTAAATATAGGCATATTTGACATTATTTACACTATTTGTAGAGTAATATTTTATGGATTTATTTTAGGAGACAGAATGGCTTCTTTACTGAATTGTGTGTGTGTGTGTGTGTGTGTGTGTGCTTTCTTAAGGTGGTCCACTCACCAGTTGACCTTTGACCTATACATGGTGGTTTACCGAGCATCATGTATGTTTATGGAATTTAATAAAGATTCATGATTAATACGGAAATGTAAATAATGTAAATATATATACGCAGTAAGTGGTATGCAGGATTATTTCCAAGTTGAATCCAAATTTATATGTTTTGGCACAAGTAAGTGCACAGATCATTTTAAAAGCGTGTTAAAAAGCCTTTTAGAGATCTTTAATGTATTGCTGTTGATAGGAAGGTAACATTTCTACTTCACTAACATCTTTGTTAATGCATTATGTGCGGCTGCATCCCATTCGGTCTGCTCCTTTCATTCTGAAGGAGTTGCACGGTGGAAGAGTGACATCGGACTTTGACATTCTTGTCCAGCATAAGCCTCTCATTCTCGAGTGACTGTATCAGACTTGCTGGTGAATAAAATATGAAATTTGGAAATCTAAAACTGATTTCCAACTGGGTCACTGCCTCCATGCACAACTGAACAGGGATAATTGGACATTCATATTTTTCAACTAAATGCATTTGACAGTCCTTTCCCCAGGCTCACCACTAGAGGGTAAAAGTCCTTCGCTCACTCACTCTCACGGTTTATTTCTAAAACTCACACATGACCTACAAATCAGCAGCATCAGGCAGAAGAGAGGGAACAGAGAGAATAACTGCTCACTGAAAACGTTCATTTCTCCTTAAACTATCCTTCAATTATTTGTATTCATAGTATAGCACTTGTACTGGATAATATTGCTAATCAAAGAATATAATTACCAAGGATAGGAAAGGTTTGGCCAGTTATTTAAAAAAAAAAAAAAAATCAATATTTATGACTTTTATCAGACATTAGAGGACAACAAGAGGCAATTCCACATATTGAAAGAATCTATAAAATGACAAGGAGTGACATCGTATGTAGGAAACATTTTTTATAATTTGGCCACAATTGATTTCCAATTCATGGATCTTCAGAGTGCCTGCCTGCCTCTGAAAAAAAGAATCAAT
Organism: Anarhichas minor; assembly: GCF_050575085.1. Classification (NCBI taxonomy): domain Eukaryota; kingdom Metazoa; phylum Chordata; class Actinopteri; order Perciformes; family Anarhichadidae; genus Anarhichas; species Anarhichas minor. The sequence goes on along the minus strand of NW_027466473.1, from coordinate 11,231,792 downwards.
GCAAGGAATGAAAAAAATAGAACAACATATTTATGTTTCTAAAAATGTGGTGGAAACGTATTTGAAATATAGCTCAACATCTACTTTGCTGGATTATTACAACATTTCCCCACATATTCATGTTCTTATGCGTCTCCTGATGACTTCAGTGATCTCCTGACTTTGCCTCCGGTCTTGGGTGAAATGTCTCACCAACTGTTGCATGGATTGCCATAAAATTTGGTCCACGACGCATTCATATCCCCCTCAGGGTGATTTGTAACTTTGATGATCCCTCAATGTTTTATTTAGCGCCATCATTAGGTCAAAATAAGTTTAATACTATGATTATTCCAGCAGTCTCGACTGCACTTCAGTGCTAATCAGCAAATGATAGCATGCTAACACGCTAAACTGAGAGGATGATGGTCAACTTTTTTTTTTTTTTTGTTGAATGTGTGATTTTCAAAGTGGCGTATGGAAGTGGTGTGTGACTGTGTGTATAACACTAGACAGGTGTTGTCTTTTAATCTCAGGAAAAGCAGTGGATTGTAGAGAGACACAGATCTAGCTCTTTCACCAGTGCATGAAGAAAGAGACTGGTGTTGATTCCGTTTTTTGATGTGCTGCCATCCCACTGTGCTGGGCAGAATCTCAAAAAGGAGCCGGCTACTGATATTAGGATGCACACAGTGGTCCAAATATCAGCTACACTAGAAACAGAAAGCTATCACTGGCATCTAAAGAGACAAAAAAAATGATGATGCACTTATTTTTGTTGTCCTTTTTTCTCTCAGCAGACAGAAGCTGAAGGGTTGAGAGTTTATTTGGAGCGTTATGTGTTTTTCATAGAGTCGATGGTGCTCAGTGCTTCTTCTTTCTTTTCTCTCCTATACAGTCTCCGCCTGACTCTCGGTAGCTGCTGCTTGGTGCATCTTTAAAAGATGAGAGGGAGGCTCCACTTTCTCACGCCATGTATGACGAGGAGGGAGGAAGCACGAGACAGATAAAGGAGAAGCAGTCAGTGCTTAACCCACATAAACACGCACTCCACTACAGTATGTGTATACAACTTAATCATCCTTTGTCCGTTTATTTTTTTCTGTGTCGTGTGGTATTCCCCAAATCCTTTACATTTCGTGTCGCTCTCGGTGATTCTCATCAGGATAATTATTCACACACAGGCATCCGCGGCACAAGCATCTGCTTCTCCTTCTGTTGACCTCCCCCTGCCTCCCCCTGATTTCTTTCTTTTTTTTTTTTTTATGTTTCCGTTCTACTCGCCTCTCCTCCTCTCAAATACACCTTTCACTTCTTTCCCCATCCTCCTCCAACTCCTCTCCTTATGCTCAAGCCACTTCTTTGTTAACTACAGCATCTCTCCCGTTCATTAGCCACTTCACAGTCTTTACCAATTGCAAACATATTCTACATACCTTCAAAGGGGAAAAGAACTGGTGCAAGAGGGGAACAGATGACCGGAGGAAAAGCACACATTTGCTGAGAATCTTACAGAAAATATATCTTAGAGAATAAGAAGGAAGGTGGAGAATATGCACATCTTACAGGTTATACCAAAAATGTTTCAATCAATTACTGATTAAAACTGGTCCATGTTTCCTAAGTGTAGCTTTAAGCTGCAGTTACAGGACAGACTTGAGAGAGTATGAACTGATATCGGATATGCAGTAGCCCGTGTAGTAAACTATATGATCTGTGCATTAGCAGAATATCCGGCTGCAAGTCATAGTTGTATCATTTTACATATAATCCGTGCCAGGTGAGAGCACTCTATTATCTTTCAGCTTAAGTAAACGCATAGAAGGGGAGTTATGAGGTTTGCATATAACAGACATGATGTCCACCACTGTTAAGGCTCTGTGTATGTGCCTCTTAAATGCCTTAATGGAATCGATACTGCAGCAGAGGTGTGTAGATACCTATCACAATACTTTCCGCAAAGCATATGGTCAACAGACGCTGACCTTGTATTATCACATTTAAGATGATATATGCGTCTGTGTAGGGAGGACCAACACATTACTGACCAGAGACACTGCCAGGAATCCAGGAATCAAATTAAAGGGTGAAGAGACTCCCACTTATGAAACCATATTATGTGCTTGAGATAAAAACCAGCCCACTCTGTTGCCTTCTCAACCCAATCAAGGAAAAGTACAAAGGTGATCTGTCTGTATTCCCTCAGAAACAACAAATAATGTGACACCTCAGACATTAGATGCTTTGGTAATCACCTGTATTCCCTGTTGCCAGTCCAAGCTGGGTCTGACACTGGCAGGCTGGCAAAAATTACAATTTAAAAAGACATGTTTTGGATGTGGACCTATGTGCTCGCAGATTGTACTACCCTGAGAGTGTAGCCTGCCCAGTTTTTAGCCACGCTAGCACCATGGCTCTGTGGGTGGTAATGTCCGTCTGTTGGTCAGTCCACCGCTTTGGTCTACACTGAAATATCTCAACAGCTACAGCATTAGATGGATCATCAGGACATTTTGTAACCCTATTGACATTAGACATCCCCTGACTTTTACTGTCGTGTCACAATGAGGTAGACATTTGCTTTTGTTTTAACCGAAATTACCTACCTCAACAACTGTGGGATTGGATTGCTATGGGATTTTGGGGAGACAGTTCGGATGAATTGTAGTGATCTCCAGACTTTTCATCGAGCAACACAGATTTTCAATTTGTCATAAATGTCTTCAAAACTAACGACATTCCAGTCAGCCTCAGCTGTACTTTGTATTTAGTGCTAACTAGCATGCTAACAAGCTAAATTTAGATGAGGAAGTAAACCTCAGCTTGTACGCATTGTCATGGTAAGCATGTTAGCATACTGATCTTAGCATTTAGTACAGCCTTACAGAGCAGATTGCATAGCTGTCGCCTAATCTTGTTCTGTGTTCATCCCATCCAGCCCCGCCTCCACATATAACAGCCGTATATATCAGGCCTGTCCTGAAGCATCACTGTCTTCATCTTCCCTACTTGCTATATGTCCTTGTTACACCCATTGCATCTGTTTGAACGCTTCTCTGGCACATGATGTGCTATAAATAGCTAAATGGCATCTGCAATGAATCTGGTGCTTTGAAACTACTGCAACATTCTATACAGAGGACATGGGCGTACATTTACAGTATGATGCTCACTGCACTCGCAAAGAAAAAAACACCAGAACAAGAGTTGTTGTATGATAGATTTAGTTGATAATGAAACATTTAGTTGATTTCATCAATTAGTTGATTCAAAGAAAATGTAATTGGTATTTTAAGTAATTTAGAAGAAAATAAAACTGAATAATCCCTGGTTCCAGCTTCTTAAATGTAAGGATTTGCTGTTTTTCTCTGTTTGTATCATTGATAATCTGTATGTATTTTGTATTTTGAACTATTGGTTAGACAAAGCAAGCAATTTGTAGACATCAATTTGGGCTATGGGAAGCTATAATGGGCATTTTTCATTATTATCTAAAACAAATAATCGACTAATTGTAAAAAAAATAGTCAGCATATGAATTCATAAATAAAATAATCATTATTTGCTGCCCTAGATGTTAAGCATAGATGCCTTTTGTTTTTTACAGAGACCGCACAGTACATATATACAGTATATGATGCGTGACAGGATAGCACTCTGTATAACATTGACTAAAGTGCTTTTCCCATCACTGAGACTGATCTTTGTTTCACACAACGACATTGCAATCAGAAGGGAAGAGAGAAATACGAGACTTAGTTAATAGAAGGCACAGCTAATCAAACATCTAATTATATGCCCATAAAATTAATAGAATGGAAGATAACATTACAGAATGGGGGGAAATCTTCCACGCGTATGCAGAACAGACTCGCATTACACTCTGGATGAAATGTGGGGGGATGGGAATTCCTCATAGCCACAGCAGGGGCTATGCAGTATGCATATTCAGATGGCTAGGAATGCGTACAGTATGGCATACAGTACGCATATAGAGGCTTTTCAAGCGTAGGCTGAGGTCTATCGTTAAACTCAAGCATATTTGGTGTTTTAAAAATATACATAAAATCCATATGAAACAGAAGCTGGTTGATATCGGGCTTTGTGAATTTGTATAGTGCACAAAAGAGCAGTCGATGAAGACAGACATGGAGGCAAGGGCATCTATAAGACATTGCCCTGGCTCAAGCATATCAATTAAACATCAATGGCCAGCGGGGCATCACTACAGGGACTGCACCGAACCGACTGTCCATGAAACCCAGTACGTATTCAACCAAGACTACATTTCCAAAAATAGGGCTGTGTCGATTAAACATAAATGAATAAGTGATTGTTTGATGAGTTGTGTGTGTGTGTGTGTGTGCGTGTGTGTGTGTGTGTGTGTGTGTGTGTGTGTGTGGTGTGTGTGCGTGTGTGTGTGTGTGCGTGTGTGTGTGTGTGTGTGTGTGTGCGTGTGTGTGCGTGTGTGTGTGTGTGTGTGTGTGTGCCTGCACTGGGTCTTTCCCCTGAGCGGTTCTGTTCTGTTCCTCTCCAAGGTGACGCCGGTTACCATGGCAGCAACATCAGCCCTCTAAATCTCTCCCTCTTCCTCCCCTCTGTCTTGCTCTGTCTTTCTCTACTCCCATATTTTTCTCTCCCTCGTTCTCCCTTTTATTTCTGTCTTTCATCCTTCTGTCTCTCTCCCTCTTTCCTCTCTCTCTCACTCTGCTGCCTCCATCACAAGACACAGTAAGCAGGCCACCAGCCCTCATTTACATGGCACAGTTGGTCCTTGGCCAGGCTCTCTCGTCTCTGGCAGCGAGTTATGGAAATGATGTAGATGTTACACATATCACTACAATGCTATCCCACGATTCCTCCATAAATACTGTACATTGGTAGATTCCCTCATCACCAATCTTCATTTGACTTTTGTTGTTCTCACTTTGCTCCCCTGCTTTGTTGTGTTACAAAGGAGACACATTGTTATGTATATATATATATATATATTGAAATCCACACACTTCGTATTGGTTTTCATTATCAGATTTTTTATATTGGATGCTTTTATTTTATACAAATTTCTGATGTTTGTGTGGATCATATTCACTAGTTCCGACACCAGCATTTCTCTGCAACACCAAACCCACAGTATTTCAAATTCAGCCTCTGTGGCTGTGCTTTAATTCCCAATTCATTGGAGTTTTTGCTCCGTGTCTGTTAAGTAGGGCCTTTTGTTTTTGCGTTTTTTTCTCATTGATCTTCATCATTCATCAGTCTATTCGTCTGCTCTTTTCTGTTTAGTTTGAACAATGAAACGACATGCGTCAGAATGAAAACAAAAAGAACAGACGGGAGGGAGCAGATCGAGCAGTGTAATCTAGAGGAGTGATTTCCATTCCCGGTAGAAATCAATACACCGACATCTAACATCTTGGGAATGTAATCGTGTAAGAGTGTACTCTATGAACATGTATGTACATGTGTGTGTATATGTGTCTTTGTGCAGTATGCATATACACACCTGCATGTCTATTCAAATATGTGTATTTTTTTCCCGTTTATGTCTTCATATGTGCGTCTGCGCGGGCCTAAAACAGAAAGCCACAGCCAGAGCAGTAATCAACACTGACTGTAAATGATAGCTATAATGGGACCATGCCTGTGGTGGGTCATTTCAGTAGTGATGTGGATGGAGCCTGAGTGAGTGAGGAGTGGATAGTGCTGGTATTTGGTCCTCTGTGTGTGTGTGTGTGTGTGTGTGTGTGTGTGTGTGTGTCCTCCAGTGCAGGGCAAACAGAGAGGGTGTGGTTAGTGGGCAGACTGGGTCCCAGTCTCAGTCGTGGGTGTACGATAACAGTAATTCAATTGAGCTGGCGAGCCTTAGCCCGTGGGATTCACTGCCTGTGTGTGTGTGTGTGTGTGTGTGTGTGTATTAGTCATTAGGCAACCTGATCCTCCCAGCTCTCTGTACAAGTCTGAATGAATAAGTGATCATGGTCTGGACCACTGTGTGTGTGTTTATGTTTGTGTGTCTTTTTTTTTTTTGTTGCATCCTATTTTCTTCTCTTTGTCCTTTCTTCCTTTCTTCCTTTTATTTCAATGTGGCCTTTGGTCCCACTCCTCCCCTCACTGCCTTTCTCTCTGTCTTTTTCTATTTTTGTATTTATTCATTTTTGTACTTATCTATTTTTTGTTTGTTTGTGTTCTCCTTTCTTTTCTGTTTTTACTTTTGAAATGTTTTTCTATGAACGACCAAGGACATTTTCTTCTACATAAAACCAAATGGGATTAGTTGATTGACCATTAGAGGTAAATGAGGATGTGTTTTCTAATTTAAGTGAACTGACTCTTTAATTGCAGTTCACCTAAATGAAAGCCTCATAAAATGAAATGTCCCCTCATCCTTCTTATCCTCATTTCAATCCCGTCCTCTAGTCCTCCATGCCTCTTTCCACCACTCCGCTGAGCCGGTCCTTGGCAGCCGATCGTCCTCTGCGGGCCAAGGGCAAACAAATGGCAGCCTCCCTCAGCAACAGCACGATGCTCTGACACACACATGCATTAGCATGGCTGGACGTGGCCCCGGTCACCCACCCATCAGCACGCAGAGGCACATACAGTTCTATGGCTGCACTACGCATGCACATATGTACCAGCATGGACAAAAGCACACACGAGCAGTCATCCATGCATGTGTTCGGCAGACTCATGGCCGCACACAGAGAGATGGAAATACTGTATGGACACAAACACGCACTCCACTGCCCAACCCTGTGGCTTTATATTAGTGTAATCCTTGGTTTAATATGAATCCAGACCTAAGCTCTGCCTATTTTCCCAAAGGAGATGTTGCCATGGCCTGGTTTAACTAGGACAAAATCATTTAGCCTACACACACATGCAAACACACACATTCATGGTGGGATCAGGCTGTATTCATGCCAACTAGTCCCAGATTGGGCGCTCATGGTGACAATGTAATGAGGTGAGACCAATATGTTGCCTGCCTTCCTACCTCCCCGTTTTCTTTCTGCCTCCTTGAGTGTCAGGATCCCTTTTTCCTTCATTCCCTGCCTTGGAGCGCCTGACAAACTCCCGCTGTGCCCACTTATGTGTCTCCCTCTACTGTCACATAGCTTCTGTCTGACATGTCGCTATAGTCTGTGAAGCCTAGTTATCACAAAAATCTATTCCTACTGCAATGCATGTCAAAACCGACATGAAGGGCACTCTTTGAGCGTGCCATGTATTTGTATTCACCAGTTCAGAGTTTGAATAGTGATCTGGCTCAGAAAATAGTTTTCCCTGGGGTTAATTATTGTGCTGCATGGTCGTGTATGTCACTGCCTTTGCCCCAATTTCACAGCTAAAGATGTGTTTAGCAACAGGGTGAAATTAACTCATATTCATCTTTTTACTCACATTAACTGGATGCCACAGAAAAGTAACGGACTTATGATAAAATGCTAATTGTCAAACATTTTTAATGGTAGATTATTTTTGTTGTGCAAGTTGCTGTGACATTTACATAATAAAGTTTTGAATTTCAAATGATGTGATATTAGTGCCTCAGTCAGTCAAGAGTTGTAGTCTTTGTGAGGCCACATGACCTGATACTGAAGTCTGCATCTGGTTTCATCATTTAACTGTACGGTTTTTAAAACGTTTCAGTAAATTAGGACGTAAAACAACATCTCCTAATTACTCAACACTCATAACGGTGCATTCTTTTTTGCATTCTGTAGTTATATACACAATTCACACTGTGAAAGAAAAGTGGTTTTACTTCTTTGTGAAAGAATAATTCAGTACATGGATTGCTCTGGGCATGATTTGACAGAAACGAAATCCCCCCGGTGGCAACTTTTGAAAATGACTGCTAAATACAAAGGCTGTTTGATTGACGTAGCCTCACATTTCTTAAGTCAACTATGTTGTAATCATCAAGAGTCTGCAGCCATGCTAGCAGCTTCGTGAGTCTGTACTTAGACGCAGCAATACTTTGAGCTAACATCCGCATGTTAACATGCTCACAATGACTCACAATAGCTGGTATAAATAGTCATTGCTTTTTTTCCACCGTAGTTTAGCTAACTAACATTTGCTCATTAGCACTGAAAACAAAATAAAGCTGAGGCGTAAGCGAGTATTTGGAAGTATTTGTTCTTTCACCAAAAGTATTGGACAAGTGAATTTGTATCTGGTGATGGCGCTAAAAGGAAAAGTCAGGGGTTCACCCAAGTCATAAAGATGCGTCGTCTGGAAACTATAATTGTCTGTCCCAAATTTCATGACAATCCATCTGATAGTTGTTAAAATATTTCAGTCTGGGCTTAAGTGATGGACTGACTGACGTTGCCATCTCTCCCCTAAAATTATGTAGATTTCATGTCCCTAAGGAGAAATAAAGCCGTATTTTGTCTTCAGAGTCACTTCAATTGAATTCCCCCTCATACAGTATTGAGAGAGATATTTTGACTGTGAAGAACTAACGTCCCTTTGTGTTGCAGTATTCATGATAAACGTGCAGCGATGAACTGAGGTGAACTGGGAGGACGTCCAAGGTGTACACACGGGACACTTTGAATATGCAAACATTGTGAGGAAACAGTATTTGCATGATAATGGTATCTGTTGCTCATGTAATAAAGCCTCATATTCCCTCTACGCCCATGCAGAGCAATCACTGGAGCTGATGGCTCTCATGAGATGGCTGCCATATTGGTTCAGATCCACCATCTTGTTGCAGCAAACATTGTGAGCTGACTGATTTGGTATTCTCCAAATGATGTGAATGCAGGAAAAAGGTTCAAAGACCTCATCAGACCATGTCGCTGTTTTCTCTTGCTTGATATTGTTATCACATTGCAGTACAATGTTGAAACATTACAGACAGGTTACATATGAATAGAAGTTCTGAAATCTAGAGTGCATGCCCTGAACCTTTTAACAATGAAGCCAACACTCTTGGATGGAAATGTATCTTCCACTCTACTTCCAAACTGCTCCCTTTCGCCTACCATTTAATTGAGATATTTTTCATTGTAATTACTATGACACAATGGCCTCGTGGTGGTCTCTTCCAGTGTTTCATTACTTGAGATCAATGGGGCTTGAGTGACAGATTTGGCCCTAAAGATGTCTTTGTCAGTTGTGTTTATAATTATCATATTCAATTATAATACATTTTAATCTAGAATGACGTCTGTAGTATTGAATACAATCTTTAAATGTGTCAACTATCCGAATGCGTTGGCTTTCAACTCATTAGGCACCCACTAATATTACTGTTTGACTGTCACACCATACACACTTTACATGGAAAATCTCTGAATGAGTCAAATGAGTCAAAATGAGTCAGAAAAAGTCCCAATAGAGGAGATAGATTGAGTAAGAAAAGGGACAAATATGGCTGATAATATAGATATGTGAACATGTACTTATTATGGTGGTAATACAATGTAAAGACCCACTGATTCTAGACAGTAATATATTTGTGTGAAAATTGTGTCAATGTTTATTTGGACAGCTACAATAAATAACATACAGTATTATATTAAAGAAAGTTATGTTTCTGTTAATACAGCATTGCAGTATTCCCCCCCCCCCCCCCCCCCCAGTTGTTGCATCACTGTTGAGAGAGAAAACACTTTTGACAGGAAGACAAAAAAAAAATGGCACTTTTAATAATATTTTAGTGACAGTCCCAGACTAGCTCTAAAATATATTGAGATATTATGATGCCTATTGGATGTATTGCCATGTGATTTAGTGCAGACATTCATGGTTCAAATGAATCCCATGACTGGATTAGGGTCGGCAGCTACATTTACAGAATTTCTTCCATAGTCTTTTATGTAATATTTATATCTGCAGTACACCTTTGTGCCACCGTAGAGATCCAGATGTTCGTGTGGTTGTGAAAAATGTAGCCTCCGTGTTACATTGATTCTAATATGAAGGCTTGTGTACATTCTGTTTGTTTAACAGATGAGAGGAGTTAGGGTTAAGTACGAGAAAGCCTGTTTACTCTAAATTAATTTATTTGGTCTTTTGTATTTGTATAGTATTTAACATGTTTATATATTATATGCAATACTTTGCTCTACAACCCACAAAGCCAATGACATTCCCATCAGACTCAGTGTTTAGTACTAAATTAGAAATTGTTAGGATTCTAACCAATGTCAGGATTGTCATTGTGAGCATGTTAGCCTGCTGATGTTAGCATTTTGCTCACAACACACGACTGTAATTCTCTTTCTCTTTGTTTATTTCATTCATTCGTTTCATTCCTCTACTCATAGGTCATATAACTGCGCATTCAACTCGTTAGAATGATATAAGACAGCAATAATATAACCTGCCTGGCTAAAACAAAGAGGCCATTGCTCAAAGCTGAATGCACTTTATAATGTTCGCTCACTAACTCACTGATACGGACCTTCATCGTGAGCGCAGGAACAACAAGGTTAAAGCAGACACACCTTCCCCTGCCAATCCCTTTATCAACTCTCTTTCTTTTGCTTCATAAATGTGTCCAATGTGGCTTTCACAGAGGCAGATTATTGCTTTCCAACTAATACCAGAGATGTTTCACGCTCCAGTATGAAAAGGGATTTAAGGACAGGAATCTAATCTACTGTAGTGTGCAATGATGAAATATCAGTGTAATATCTATCGAGAAGCCTGGGAAACCTCACCAGAAAACCAGTCCCAGATATGAAGGACAATTTCTACTCTCATTTTGTCCTCTCCACCATCCTCCTATTCTACGCCCTCTTTTCTCTTTCCTTTCCTTCGCCTCAATCCCACTGCGTAATCCAGAACATCAGAGTAGATTGTGGTTGTATACTGCGGCAGAAGGTGTAATCTTAGGGCCATGCGTCTCTCGTCTACAGATCTCCCTCTGCAGCCTCGCTGATGCTATTTATGGCTCACGTGCACGTGCGGCAGCATGGCTGAGAATGAGGCAGGGATTGGGAGAGCCTCGAGGGGAGGAGGGGAGGGGTGAGAAGTGCAAGGCTGCCTTCACTCGAAAGCACTGGTCTGTAATCTGCCTGCATACTGCTGTTGATGCCTGAATTTGGTTGGGTTGCGGCTGGGCTGGACTGAGCTGATTTGGGTGGATTGTTGGACATGTTAGGCTGGATTTGCAGTGGCTACATGCTAGATTAAATCATTTGAATCAAGTTGAAAGAGCTCAGGCTGTGTTAGTTTAAAACAAAATGTAGTCCCAACAGGGTCAGACAACATTCCTATGCACCACCAGTAGGACTGTCTACTGCCTAGCATTCCACATTATCTTCACAGCTCCAGCCAGCCATGCATGTGTCTTCACCAACCCTGGAATGGGAACAGCACTATCAGCACTTTGTCTCCCCTCAGTTGCCGTGATGGTAGTGTGTGTGTGTGTGTGTGTGTGTGTGTGTGCAGAGGGGGCTGATTGTGGGTCGACATGTTAACCAAACACCGTGCATCCCCCTCTCTCTGCTCCCCTATCTTGGTCTCCGCTCCTCTGCTGCCCTGCTAGTGAGTTTGTTTGTGTCCAGCCAGCAGTCCTGAGAGTGAAACGCTTCATCAGCTGAATTACTGGAAGTGAGCTGTCTCAGTCAATTAAGTCTTGCTGGCCAGGACACATGGCTAGAGCTGTAGTTCCCTCTTCTATCCTGCCATTTTGTCATCCTTCATTTACTGTCCTTTCCTTCGTTCTTGCCCTTCTCCCTTCCTACATCCTACACCCTCCCCTCTGCTAAACTGCTAATCCACATACATATGCAGCAAATTACATTATCCATACAGAGCACACGTCAGCCTTTACAGTTGTT